>NW_020185339.1:9663364-9860052 GCF_003031525.2 Neophocaena asiaeorientalis asiaeorientalis
TTTTGGAATTTTAAATTTTATTCATTTTTTATACAGCAGGTTCTTATTAATCTATTTTATACATATTAGTGTATACACGTCAATCCCAATCTCCTAATTCATCCCACCACCACTCCCCCACCCCCGCCACTTTCCCCCCTTGGTGTCCATACATTTGTTCTCTGCATCTGTGTCTCAGTTTCGGCCCTGAAAACCGGTTCATCTGTACCATTTTTCGAGGTTCCACATATACGTTAATATATTTGTTTTACTTTTTCTGACTTAACTTCACTCTGTATGACAGTCTCTAGATTCATCCACCTCTCTACAAATGACCCAATTTCGTTCCTTTTTATGGATGAGTAATATTCCATTGTATATATGTGTCACATCTTCTTTATCCATTCATCTGTCGATGGGCATTTTGGCTGCTTCCATGACCTGGCTATTGTAAATAGTGCTGCAATGAACATTGGGGAGAATGTGTCTTTTTGAATTATGGTTTGTTCTGGGTATATGCCCAGTAGTGGGACTGCTGGGTCATATGGTAATTCTATTTTTAGCTCTTTAAGGAACCTCCATACTCTTCTCCATACTGGCTGTATCAATTTACATTCCCACCAACAGTAAATCGTAAATGGTGTTAAATTTTGTCATAACCTTTTTCTGCATGTATTGAGATGATCATGGTTTTAATTCTTCAATTTGTTAATATGGTTTGTCACATTGATTGATTTGATAATGGTTTATCAATTTTGTTTATCTTCTCAAAGAACCAGCTTTTTCTTTTATTGATCTTTGCTACTGTTTTGTTTCTATTTTATTTATTTCTGCCCTGATCTTTATTTTCCTTCTACTAACTTTGGGTTTTGTTTGTTCTTCTTTCTCTAGTTCCTTTAGGTGTAAGGTTAGATTGTTTATTTGAGATTTTTCTTGTTTTTGAGGTAGGCTTGTATTGCTATAAACTTCCCTCTTAGAACTGCTTTTGCTGCATCCCATAGGTTTTGGATCATCGTGTTTTAATTGTCATTTGTCTCGAGGTATTTTTTGATTTCCTCTTTGATTTCTTCAGTGATCTCTTGGTTATTTAGTAACGTATTTTTTAGTTTCCATGTGTCTGTGTTTTTTACGTTTTTTTCCATGTAACTGATTTCTAATCTCATAGTGTTGTGGTCAGAAAAGATGCTTGATATGATTTCAATTTTCTTAAATTTACTGAGGACTGATTTGTGACCCAAGATGCGATCTATCCTGCAGAATGTTCCATGTGCACTTCAGAAGAAAGTGTAATCTGCTGTTTTTAGATGGAATGTCCTATAAATATCAATTAAATCTATCTGGTCTACTGTGTCATTTAAAGCTTGTGTTTCCTTATTAATTTTCTGTTTGGATGATCTGTCCATTGGTGTAAGTGCGGTGTTAAAGTCCCCCCCTATTATTGTGTTACTGTCAATTTCCTCTTTTATAGCTGTTAGCAGCTGGCTTATGTTTTGAGGTGCTCCTACGTTGGGAGCATATATATTTATAAGTCTTGTATCTTATTCTTGGATTGATCCCTTGATTATTATGTAGTGTCCTTCCTTATCTCTTGTAACATTCTTTATTTTAAAGTCTATTTTATCTGATATTATTATTGCTACTCCAGCTTTCTTTTGATTTCCATTTGCATGGAATATCTTTTTCCATCCCCTCACTTTCTGTATGTGTCCCTAGGTCAGAAGTGGGTCTCTTGTAGACAGCATATATATGGGTCTTGTTTTTGTATCCATTCAGCAAGCCTGTGTTTTTTGGTTAAAGCATTTAATCCATTCATGTTTAAGGTAATTATCAATATGGTTGTTCCTATTACCATTTTCTTAATTGTTTTGGGTTTGCTTTTGTTGGTCCTTTTCTTGTGTTTCCCACTTAGAGAAGTTCCTTTAGCATTTGTTGTACAGCTGGTTTGGTGGTGCTGAATTCTCTTAGTTTTTGCTTGTCTAGCTTTTGATTTCTCCATCAAATCTGAATGAGATCCTTGCTGGGCAGAGTAATCTTGATTGTAGGTTCTTCCCTTTCATCACTTTAAATATGTCATGCCACTCCCTTCTGGCTTGTAGAGTTTCTGCTGAGAAATCAGCTGTTAACCTTATGGGAGTTCCCTTGTATGTTATTTGTCGTTTTTCCCTTGCTGCTTTCAATAGTTTTTCTTTGCCTTTATTTTTTGACAATTTGATTACTATATGTCTCAGCATGTTTCTCCTTGGGTTTATCCTGTATGGGACTCCCTGTGCTTCCTGGACTTGGGTGGCTATTTCCTTTCACATGTTAGGGAAGTTTTCAACTATAATCTCTTCAAATATTTTCTCTGGTCCTTTCTCTCTCTCTTCTCCTTCTGGGACCCCTATAATGCGAATGTTGTTACATTTAATGTTTTCCCAGAGGTCTGTTAGGCTGTCTTCATTTCTTTTCATTCTCTTTTCTTTACTCTGTTCCACAGCAGTGAATTCCACCATTCTGTCTTCCAGGTCACTTATCCATTCTTCTGTCTCAGTTATTCTGCTATTGATTCCTTCTAGTGTATTTTTCATTTCAGTTATTGTATTGCTCATCCCTGTTTTTTTGTTCCTTAATCCTTCTAGGTCTTTGTTAAACATTTCTTCCATCTTCTCGATCTTTGCCTCCATTCTTTTTCTGAGGTCCTGGATCATCTTCACTATCATTATTCTGAATTCTTTTTCTGGAAGGTTGTCTGTCTCCAGTTCATTTAGTTGTTTATCTGGGTTTTTATCTTGTTCCTTCATCTGGTACATAGCCCTCTGCCTTTTTATCTTGTCTTTCTGTGAATGTGGTTTTTGTTCCACAGGCTGCAGGACTGTAGTTCTTCTTGCTTCTGTTGTCTTCCCTCTGGTGGTAGCATCGTTTATTTTTGAGGCCAATATATTTCTATAAAATAATTAATTTGGATAATATTTGTGTAAGACAGTTACTGAGGTTTCTGAACCTTCTTGTAAAATGCTAAATGCGTGATGTATTTCTGAGTGCTCCTTAAAAAGGTTGGAAAGTACTAGTTTCATAAATGAGCAAAATGACCACACAAAATAAACTGTAATAAGAGAGTTTGAAAAACTAATAAAATGTATTGAAAGGATGTGTTCTTCATAATCAGAATATAAAAATTGAAGAAATGCTTTATGAGGGGTGGTATCATATGTGTCCCATCTTACATATATGTAGGCCATTTGAACATATGTGAATGAAAGAAAGAGTCTTTTCAGGTAGAGGAATTGAGTGAGCCTAGAAAAAGAGGTAGAAAATTTAACTCCATACTCAGAGATTGGAAACGAGTCTACTTTGGATTATAGAGTGGATGGAAAATAAACAGCAGCAAATAAATCAGTGATGGTGAATGGAGAAACAGTTTATATATATATATATGACTTTTTTTCCATTCACCATCACTGATTTATTTGCTGCTGTTCATTTTCCCATATATATGGAAATATATATGTGTGTGTGTAAATATATATGTATATATACAGTGAATCACTTTGCTGTACTCCAGAAACTAACACAACATTGTAAATTAACTATACTTTAATAAAAAAAACAGAAAAAAGTTCTAGTTCTTCTATTCTGTCATCTTTTTCAAAAAGTATATAGGAGCAATGATTCCAGAATTAAAATTGAATTTTTTTTCATAAGGATTTCTGCTTTAGTCCTTTTAGTTTTTACCATCAATGGTATGTAAAAGTGTGACCACTGAAACAGAATGTTTATAGATAGCATAGTTCAGTGAAAAAAAAATTCTATTAAGACTTGAGTACTGAGGGACTTTCCTGGTGGTGCAGTGGTTAAGAATCTGCCTGCCAGTGCAAGGGACATGGGTTCAATCCCTGGTCCGGGAAGATCCCACATGCTGCAGAGCAACTAAGCCCATGTGCTACAACTACTGAGCCTGCGCTCTGGAGCCTGCGAGCCACAACTACTGAGCCCATGTGCCACAACTACTGAAGCCTGCGCACCCAGAGCCCGTGCTCAGCAACAAGAGGAGCCACCGCAATGAGAAGCCCACGCACCTCAACCAAAAGTAGCCCCCGCTTGCCAGAACTAGAGAAAGCCCAGACACAGCAACAAAGACCCAATGCAGCCAAAAATAAATAAAATAAATTTAAAAAAAGACTTGAGTACTGAGTTCAAGTTCTGCCAATGCCAGTGTACTAGTTATGACTATATCAGTTAAAAGTAAATTTAATCCACTAAAAAGAAAGTTGACTATAGTGCCTTTTCAAATAGGTTTATATTTTTCTTATAAACAGAATATGATCAGAGATAAACAGTCCAAGATGCAACTACTCAAATGGTCATTAAGTACTTTTATAATCCAGCATCCTTTGCATGTGCATTTCATCCTCCTGCTTGAAAGACAGCTGCTTCATTTCCTGTTATCATGTATGTCCTTTAGGCAAGAAGAAGGTAAACACAAAATGTGAAACAGTTGAGTCTATTCTTTTTATGAAGAAAACAATCCAGGAAACGGTATCTAGTAGATGTCTGTTCACATATCACTAGTGATATCCATAATCAACAAGGTACTGTGAGGATATGAACATTTTTAATGAGACACATGGGCATCCAAATTAAACTGGTGTTATATTATTAGGAAAAAAAGAGTGGATATTGATAGACACCTATGAGTGCCTGTTCCTGTAATCTGTTTTTTTCATTTAAAACATGAAGGGATTGCATAATCTATAAAGCCCAGATCAATTATGAGAATCTGAGATTATATACCAACTAAAAAGAATTTGACCGTTGTATTCAGCTACGAGTCACATTTCATATCATAATCATAATACAAAAACCAATTGCCTTGGCTATAAATGGTACAATCCTGGGAACTGTATTTGTGATTATGAGAGCAAAATGCTTCATTATTACTCAACGTTTCTTTTTCATCAGAATAAGTGATAGCTCTGAACACTGAGTAGGCTAATGTCAGAAATGAGTTAACTAGACTTTGTGCTTTTTATATTGTTTACATCAGTTCTAAAGGACTGTTGCATTTCAAAGTAGTAGAAATGCAATTTCATGGTATTCTGCTTAAATGACTTAGAGATATATACTAACTGCCTAAAGTTTGATTATTTTAATGATTTTAAGTCTACCAGAACACAAATACAAATTTGTGATTTTCTAACCAATATACTTGTTCCAGAATGAAGACTCTAGTCTGAAAGTTAAATTATAAATTTGCTCATCAAAACTAATGGGCAGACCACAGAGAAGATAATCTTAGTAAAAGGAATTAACGTCAATAAAAGTTTTATGCATAATTTATGACAAGCATAGAATAAACTATCACAGAACCTAAGCATAATTACCAAATAACCTGAGGTTATTGGTAAAGTTAATCTAGACTTTTAATCAAATATTCACAAAAATGAATTTAGATCATTGACAGAATAATTCGTTGATTAAAATTTTGTTAACTGGTTTTTGTTATTATATACATGCACTATTTTGAGATCTTGATACATGCTAAATTTGAGTAAAATATTTAAAACTGTCTACTATTTGTATTGTTAGTAGAATGATGCATTACCTTTGATTGGTAGAATGATGCATTACCTTTGAGTAATTTAAAGAGTTATGTTTAGAAACATCCTCTGCTTTAGGTTTACTTATTTATTCATTTTTTCATTAGGCATAATAAAGATTTTTCGACATTATGACTAATAAGCAATATGAACACGTTTTGCAAAGGCAAATGAAATGCCATCTATTTCATAAATAACATTTCAGAAACAATATTCTTATTTAAATAGTCAATGTATATAGTTTATATCTCTGAGTTGCAAACTAATTTAGAAATTATAATAATGATGTTGCATTGATTATTTTGACTGAGAAATCCTATGCTACTAAAAATAAATTGATAAGAACATGTAGATGTTCAAAGATTGACTATGGTCTCCCACCCTTATGAATATTAAGAAATTCAGACAGCTTTCTCACTGGGAATAATTAGAAGAGCTGGACAAATATAATGCATTAGGCTACCTAAAATAAAGTGAAAATTTTCTGTGATATTATATGAAGAAGAGCTAACTAAGTCCAATAGAGGGGAGTATGAGACTTGGAACTTTTTACTCTTGTGTGTGTTTTAGGATTTTAGTTAGGCTGTCTGAGAAGCTGAGTTGCAAGGCTAAGGTATTTTCACATGCCTTTTCACAAGAATTTCAAAGGGGGGTGTCAAAATAGGCAAACGTTCACACTCTGAGGCCAAATAACCTAAGTTTTCTTATTTACTAGATCTAGTTCCTCAGAAGAATTAACTTCCTTGTGCTTTCTTTCTCCTTCTTTGATATTTTATAATATACATAGTAAAATATAAGGTTCATTATTATTACCATATATTATGCTAAATGATAGCATATATGCCATCATTATCAGGGTAGTGGGAAAGGAAAAGTAAAGAAAATTTCTTAAAAGATACATAAATAGATTCCTATTGGGCACAGGGGAAAATACTCATAACACTTTCCATCCTTACCTGGCAAATGATTCTGTGATTGTAGCTGGTATATTTATAACTACATTCCTGGTAAATATAAATCTATCAGTATTAAAGCAATTAAAAAGTCCTACAAATTGAACAGAATAAATCTAGTAGAAAAGTAACTAAAAGAATATTGACAGTCTTTCTGGAGGAAAAAAAAATGAATAATCAAGAAAATTTACTCAGCCTTATATATCATCTTGGAAATATTAATTCAGATAATGATATACAATTTCAAATCTACGAGACAGCAAAAGAATGAAAAAAGGGAAAGAGGGAGAGAAGCAGGGAAGAAAGGAAGGAAGGAAGGAGGGAAGGGAAGAAAGAAAAAAGGAAATGCAGGGAAAGGACAACAAAAAAAAAGTAGAAAAGGAAAGGAATTGGAGATGACTGATATTACAAATTGGGAGGATGTGGAGCAACAGAAACTCTAAGACACTGCTGGTAGGAATGGAACTGGCAACACAATTGCAGAAAACAATTTGACACTACCTTGTAATGTTGAAGACGTTCATAACCTCCTACCCTCCTACTTTATCCAAAACTTATAATGGTAATTAATGGCAATTATAATGGTAATTACTTTATCCAATTATTATAATGGTAACATGCTTACAAGATGACAAAGAATATTCATTGTGACGTTGTTTGTAACTGCAGTAAATTGAAAACACCTTCATTTACAAGAAAATTGATAACTAAACTGTAGTAGAGTTATACAATTAAATATTGTTTTAGTAGTTAAAATGGAATGAACTAGGCTTCCTATTTCAATGTAGAAAGACTACAAGGATATAATATAGAAAAAAAACAAACTACGTAAAATCCTACAAAAAATAATTTAAGTATAAGTGTGTATATATATATATAGATTATATATAATCTATGCATGAGAATAATAAGCACCATAACAGGGTAATGGATTCCCATAGGAGGTAGAAAAGAAGGATACAAAATAAATAAGTGGCTTGATAACAGGTTTAGTTTAGTTTTGTTTTGTTTTGAGTTCCCTGACACATCCCCAGTTTCTTAAACAGAACCTGGCACAAAGGAAGTTCTCAAAGATGTTGAACAAATGAATAAATGAATGAATGTATGATATTTTCAGTTTCCTTCTTATAATCTGTATAATTACAAGATAATTACCAAGATTTTAATTATATCATTCTTTGTACTATTATTCTATGTATGAAACACTTTAGAATTTTAAAAACTAAAGAAAAATACTGATACTTCATATAAAAACTTATTTTAAGCTGTTATTCTCATTTTAAAAAAATATAGGGCACCATTTTGTCAGTTATTTATCCTTAGAAGAGATTATATAATGTTTTTCTATTAATAATAAGAAATTGAAATTATAAATACAATCAATGCTATCAATGCTATTACAGTTTTACCCTCAAAAATGTTTTGAATCAAAGATCTCTAGTATTTCTCTAATAATCTTCTATCTTGTAAACATGATAGACGTAATCATGTACACCCTCAGAAAAATGTCCAAGATTAATGACATCAGGTATTGCCTGAAACCTTAAGCAAAATAATTATTTTAATATCAGAGTAGCACACATTATCTTGCCTTATTCAGCATCAGTTTGTACTGAGCCAATAACTTGCTCAGGGCAGATTATTGCTAATGAGACCAAGGTCACAAGCTCTTTTGACTTGCAGGCCAGTTAGTTTATTCTGCACCTTGGCCCCTGATTGCACCATACGGTGGTGGGTCTTGCTTGAGAACTTATACAAATAGAAAAATGGTTTCATTTAAACAAACAGACCGGAAATCTTTGAAAACACAGTTTTCTTCCTCTTTTAGAAGTTAAGTTGTTACTAGAATGTAAGAAGCTAGAGGAAATACTAGAAGTTAAGGGCCAAAGAGAAAGTTATTAATGTTTAAGTCAGAGTTAGAAATGCAAATCTGAAGTTCCAGACCACTGCAATAGTGAGCATTGCAATAAATTGACTCACATAAATTTTTTGGTTTCTCAGTGCATATAAAAGTTATGCTTACACAATATTTCTGTAGTCCAGTAAGTGTGCAATAGCATTATGTCTATAAGAAAAACAACATACATAACTTAATTAATAATACTTTACTGTTAAAAACTGCTAACCATCATGTGAACCTTCAGTGAGTTGAATTTTTTTTGGCTGGTGGAGGGTATGCCTTGATGTTGATTGGCTGCTGACTACTTAGGGTGGTGGGTGCTGCAGGTTGGGGTGACTTTGGCAATTTCTTAAAATAAGTAGGTAATGAAGCTTGCTGCATCAATTGGCTCTTCCTTCCATGAACAATTTCTCTGTAGCATTCAATACTGCTTGAGAAAATTTTATCCACAGTAGAACTTCTTTCAAAATTGGAGTCAACTGTCTCTAACCTTGATGCTGCTTTATCAATTAAATTTCTACACTATTCTATGTCTTTTGTTGTCATTTCAACAGTCTTTCCAGCATCTTCACCAGGAGTAGACTCCATCTCAAGAAATCACTTTCTTTGCTATCTGTAAGAAGCAACTCCTCATCTGTTAAAGTTTATCACGAGACTGCAGCAATTTAGTCACATCTTCAGGCTCCAATTCTAATTCTAGTTATCTTGCTATTTCTACCACACCCAGAGTTACTTCCTCCACTAAAGTCTTGAACCCTTTAAAGTCATCCATGAGGACTGGAATCAACTTCCAAACTCCTGTTAATGTTAATATTTTTGACCTCTTCTCAGGAATCATGAATGTTCTTAATGACATCTAGGATGGTGAATTGTTTCCAAAAGGTTTTCAAGATACTTTGCCCAGATCCATCAGAGGAATTCAAGATACTTTGCCCAGATCCATCAGAGGAATCACTATCTATGGCAGCAATAGCCTTACAAAATGTATTTCTTAAATAATAAGATTTAAAAATTCAAAATCACACCTTCACCCATTCTGGGCTGCAGAATGGATGTTGTGTTGGCAGACATGAAATCTCATTGTATATCTCCATCAGAGCTCTTGGGTGCAATTGTTCTTGAACAGTAATATTTTTAAAGCAATCTTTCTTTTCTGAGTAGCTGGTTTCAAAAGTGAGATTAAAATATTCAATAAACCATATTGTAAACAGATGTGCTGTCATCCAGGCTTTGTTGTTCTATTTATAGAGCACAGTAATGGAGTAATTTGTAATATATTATCTCATTTTAAACCACTGCACAACACTACAATATAGGAATTATTAGGCCCATTTTACAAATAATAAAATTAACTATTAAGAAGAAAAATAAATTTTGACAAATTTTGTCCTAGGAATATCCACCAGATTGGTCTGTGCTTGAGTGAGCTTGAATCGGTTTATGAGAGCCAATTGCTAAATTTTGTGAGGGGGTTGTTAAACTGTTGGTAGTTTTGAAATGGCCAAGGTGGGAGTATTTACACCACAGAAACTGGCAAATGCCACAAGTCAGAGCTCTCTCTTTTCAGAGGGCTGCTTTACTAGCCCACAACTGAATGTCACTCAGCTAATTTCTATAGAGTTAGGATTTATATTCTTCTGTGTTTTGTTAAAGAACCCATTCTTTCGATCTTTGTGTAATATGGTTTTCATGTGACACTATCACTCTTCTAAAATTTATTATTATGTATTAGTATAATATTAATAAGGTTAATAAATCTTAAATTACATTTTATAGTGCTTAATAGTAAATCATGCTTACACTGATTAAATTAGTGATCGTTGAATATCAAACTAGAAAACAAGTCCTGTATTTAGTAGCTAAGGGGGAGGTTTCATGCAGGGCAGGGCCATTATCAGAACTATGATAAGCTTCTTAACACATTCTCAGACAGTAGGGTGAAAAGTGGTTTTTGTTTTAGAAGACACCAGAGGTAAGCAATCAGAAGCCTATTAAAATAGACTCTGTGAGCAGTAACAAGGTCTTCACTAATACAGTAGTGGCAAGTGCAGCTCCTGAATTTTATTGTTACTACCAGAGGACATCTGCACACCATAATAAAATGCCATATGGGAACTTAGCTTTGGTGGCTCAGCACAAAATTTGCTTCTATAAAATACTTAATTTGTGTCAATTGATACGATTGTACCTGAGTGTCTTCCTTTAAAAAAAATTAGTTCTCTCCTAGAGAGCACTGTACTGTTTCTAATTATTTGATAAGAGTAATGAAGTGAATTCATCTTCAAATTTTTAGAGGTTTATGAATTTATGCCTGACTGAAAGCATTTTTGTCCTAGGAATATCCACTCTTTTCATGTTAATTTTCCCTCCATCTGTCCAAATATTCAGAAGGTGAAGAATACATTTGATCATATCCAAATTGTCCTGTTTCTTTTCCGTTTTGCTAAATTGATTCCTCTAAGGAAAGGACTCTCTCCATTTTATCAGATTTTAATCTGTCTTGGAAACATCATAACAGTGAGTCCCTTTTGTTTTAGTGCTTTTAAAATGCTATTAACTCTTATTTTCAAACAGGAAAGAACTGATCACCTCCAATGTCACAGGTAGAAGGAGGAACAAATACACGTTTAATCTAAGGCGTTTTATCACTAGATATTTACATGAAATTTGTATAGTTGATAGTTTGTAATTTAATAAATTAATTTAACCATGATCGAATCAGAACTTAAAAAAATACATAACAGGCATAACTCTCAGTCCATAAGCTCTGTTGTGAAAGAAATATCATTTAATTATTTTTTTATAACTTTATTAAGTTTTTACATTGAACTCCCATTCTCTTGGGACAGTCTTATAGTCGAGCTCAATAATGGTTTTGTCCTCTTTTCTCTTTTGCCCTTGGAACCCTTATAGGGTTCCAAGACCCTATAAGTTACCAGTGTCCAATGGCAGAGGTGGCTGTGGATTTTAGTTACCTATTTCCATAGGTCACCAAACATCCTGCACATATGTTCCCTTTAGGTCTGGTGGCTCTCTATCATTTTGGGAAAATTATTTGTAAGTGGCAATTTTTGTTGAGTTTTGAACCTCTATGCCTATGGCCTGAAGTAATTTGTAATCATTTCTCAGTATAATCTTGGTGCCCGTATTCCCAGATGACTGTCCACAGAACTGCTATGAAGCAAATTCTGGTTTCCTATTACCTCTAGACCCGAAAGCCTTTCCCTGGTTTCTTTTCTCAGGCCAAGGAAGTCTCCATATAATCTGGAGAAAATCCTTCTTCCATCATGTTTCATCATCAGCTGATTCCATCTGAAACCCTGTTTCTTTTTTCTTTTACTCCCTTAGAAAAGTCTCTAAGTTCTCCTAAGAGTGCAAGCTACTGGAAGGGAGCTAATTCTACTGTGTACCCTGCCAAATGCTTCCCTTGGAGCTATGAAATACAGATCAAACTGCCTAAAAGAGATTGAGGCAGAGGCCAAAATTTCAGGAGAATCTTCACTCACATAAGAAATATTACAATTGCATACACAATTAAACATAAGATACTGATTATGAGGACTTACTGACTCAGTATAAATATGTTTATACTTCTTTGTGAATGTGGATAATGCAGGTTGTCTGGGAAAATATTGCTCTACAAGTGCTACAGATAATCTTTCATCAGAAAGAACTGTAACCATTTCAATATTGAGATTCTTTTGACATCAGTAATATTATCCTTGGAAGAAAGGATATGGTTGGGATTGGGTCACATCTATGAACATGACATAGCAAAACTAACCTGACCCACATAGTGAATGATGGTCTAGCCCTGAAGACCTCGTTGCTCTAATAAGCTATTTAGTCAGTCACAAAATACTGGCTTGGCCAAAAAGTTCGTTCGGGATTTTCTGTAAAATCTTACGGAAAAACTCTAATGAACTCTTTGGCTAACCAATATCACCAAATTTTAACAACATACAAAGCAGTATACAGTTCACTACTTAACTATCCTAATTTTCATGTATCTTAGATTCACAAGGATTCAGGTCAATCATTGTAAAAATAAGTAAGATTAACTTTGTTTTTATTAGTTTGATTTCCTGATCCCTACATATTTGCTTGGGGCATAAGAAGTTAAATTATTCCAAAGGCAGACACTAATCTTCCTTTGTAGTTCACCTGAACACCTTCAGAAACCTATTAGTGAAAAAAAAATCACATTATTTATTTCCAGCAATAGAATCAAAATTATATCAATAAAAATAAATCTAAAAGCAACAAAAGTGTTATTAAATCTTTCTCTTAATTTTTCTCTCCTTCTTATCGTAAGTTTGATTTCCCTGTGTCTGCATGGCTCACTGGTCACTCAATGATTGGACAGAAGCTGTGCTCAGGCTCCTGTGTCCCTAAGGCTTCTACTCTGTGCTGACAGATCTGGGGATGGGGGTGGGGTTGAACAGTTTCAAGCCTGCCTTAACTTTTACTTTCTGATCCAGTTCAGTCTTCTCTGTGCATGCCTACTGTTTTCTAGTCAGCCAAGAATGTATGGGGAGCTTAGCTTCCAGGGCTCTTTCATTTCCAGGCTCTCCCTTTTAAAAGTCCAGCTTGACTGCCACTTCCCCCAATCAAGTCCACAACCTCAGGCTAGCAGAGCTTTGATTTTCCACCCTTAATTCCAACTTAGTTTGCTACTTTTACTTACTATGCCACAGGGTGCGGTTTTTTACTCTGTTCAAAATCAATCAAGTCAGCCTCCTTTGTCAGCAAAGTTGCTAGCTTCCTTCGGCCATCTATACCCTGGTTAAACTATTGTGCTGATAATACTGAGAGTGAAGTGCAGGGGTGGGGGGCAGGAAAGGGAACAGCCCCAGTCCATAGAATCTTACCGTTTTTAGTGGAAGTTCTAGCAGTTTTTCATAAATAAATGTTTCACAATTTGTTTTTGCCTTTGATCAACTTTCTGTGTCCTGACATGGTTGTTTTCAACAATATCGTACAATTTTATACTTGCTTTTTTAAGAAGATTTGCCAACATCTTCTATCATTGCTGGAAATCCTGCCTTATTTTTTGCATTGTTAAAGGATTTTTCAATTATCTCATTTTATCATCACAATCAGTCTATGAATTAATGTTTTTATATTATGATTTTACAGGAGCAGAACCCATGAACAAATAGATTCAGAAGTATGACCAGGAGGAGGCTCTACATATGCCCAAAGATATATGATTGGCTTGTTCCAGAAAACCCATTCATACCAAAGTGATAGGAGATCATTCTTTACATTAATACATTATGGAAAACAAAACAAAACAAAACCATGATGCTTCGCAAATAAACAGACACATTCACACATAATGTCCTTCGCTTTCATAACTGAGAACAGAATGATCCCTTTTCACTCCCCATACATCACTTTTCCTCCCATACAATAACCAAATCTTCTCAGTATTGAAATACAGTAATTGCCTTTATTAAGTGTAATGAATGTGTCTGAAATTAGGAGCATACTTAGATTCCAGCGAAAAACAAGAAACAGCTTCTTTATGCAACATGTAACAAAAACACAGCTCCATTGCGAATAACACTTTTTAAAACACAGCATAAAAGTGATAAATTATTTTAGCATCTAACAATCACTTTAATTATGTTTTCCAATTCTATCACTGAGGTTGGAAACATATTTTCGCAAAATGTTTCCCACATGTACATTCAGTCTTTCCATAAAGCACTTAGTTTTGCAATAAAAACATAGCTTATTTTTAATGTGGAAATTCTGGGTAGTCCAAACAGTAGGCTTTGCAAATTCTGACAGGGAAGCTAAGTGCTATGGAGAGATACCATGAAATAAACAGTTCTGAATTCTAATCACCCTTTCCATTTTGTTGAAATACATGTAATATCTCAATTTTAATTTGCATTTCAATATTTAGTTTTGTTTAGTATATGATGCAATACTATAGCTTAGAACTAGCTTAGAATGCTGTTTTATCAGCTTAGGCTGCCATAGCAAATACCATAGACTGAGTGGATTAAATAACAGAAATTTATTTCCCACAGATCTGCAAAATCTGTGGTAACTCCAAGATCAAGGTGTCAGTAACATAGGTTTCAATCTGAGGCCATCTTGCTGTGTACTCACATGACCTCTTCTTTGTATGTTCACAGAGAGAATCAGAGCAAGCTCTCTGGTGTCTCTTCTTTTAAGGGCACTAATCCCTTTGGACCAGGGCCCACCCTCATGACCCCATCTACCCTACCTCCAAAAGGCCCCATCTCCAAATACCACCACATTGGGAGTTAGAGCTTCAACATATGAATTTTGAAAAGATACAAACAGTCCATAACAAATGTCAACACAAATTAACTCACACACTCAAAGAATATTTACTTGGGGAGGCTGGTGTAAGAGAGTGAATAAAAAAGATATTGTGCTTGTCCTCATGAAGCTGAAATCTAATTTATTTATTTTTGCTCATGTCCATCTTTGGTAAGGATTTCCAAAATAATCCCCAGAATTTTGGGAAGCTGTATATATACTGGAAAAAAGAATCTCCATGGCTACTTTTTTCCTAATAAAAATTTTAATATTTAACATAAAACAATTTACATGGAGGTAATAACTATTAAACACATAATGTGATAGTCTCTGAGGCCCTTCTTTGCTGTTGTTAGTTTTACCTCAATATATAAGACATCTACCAATTTCCCAAATACACAATGATCAATTTATTTTAACTCTGCTTCATCTTACTCATCTTTCCAAAGGATAATGCAGGGGGAAGATGAGAGGGTTTTGAGCATTGTGTAGAAGAAAAACATAGCATGAGTCCAAAACGATGTAGCAATAATAACTGAAAAATTATTGTGATAAAAATATTTTATGACTGACTATAAATGTTCGTTTTGTTAAAATACATACTGTAAATCTGATTTGAAGCAGAGCTAATACTTTGGTAACAGTTTTTCCTACTTTACAACTTTTAAAAATTATGTCATTCTCCCTCAATTTATTAAAACTATATATTTTGGAGGAAGCCATCATTCAATGCTGTTTTTTTACAATTTAGCTGTCATTGTGTTCATCTTGGAAAGCACTGTAGCTTTTCTGCTTGAGGGTTTTTGTGCCATTCCAAATCTTTATACATAAATTTTCAGCTGGCATTCAAGGCCCTTCATACTATGATACAGACGAAACACTATCTTTCCTTCTCCTCACTCATCCTCCTTGGCCAAGTCTCATAGTGTCCAGCCTGCCAGGAAAACTAGATTATATACTGTCTGCTGAACAGATCTAAATCATTCTCACATCTGTGCCATTTTTCATGCTGTCCTTTTCCAGGAATAAAACACACACACACAGACACACACACACACGGAAGATGTATATATATCTATATATATATCTATATATATATATTACTGCATAATTCACATATTACATTTCTGAATTTTCCTAACCACTCTTGTGACTTTTACCTCATTGAATCTCCGATCACATTTTATAACTAAATTTGAAGACAAATCTTTAAGTGTTTTCAAGTCAGATGAAACAAAGCGCAATCACATAAAGGAACATTTTTTTCATATTCCATAAAAATATATTGTTAAAGGCATTTTCTTTATGTGGTTTAAATTCTCTTAAATTAAAAAAAAGATGTAATATTGGAAAAAAATATGGATCGTATATTGTTTTATTTCTCTTGGTCATAAAATGGTAATTGTGCAGTAATTTTTTTTGTCCCTTCCAGTTAGCTAGCTTGGAAGTAAATGTGATATTCAATCATAGTAACTATATGCAAACATTAGCTCCCAGATTAGTTGCTCATTCATAAGGTGTGGTGCATAAGAGAACCACAGACCGAAGAAATGCCTGACTCAAGGTGGTACTCAGTGAATTCAAATCCTAGGGGCACACAGATGTTTAGAGATTGTGATCTATAGGCTCAGGTTATAGCCCTGTTTTGGGAGAAAAGCAGAGGTACAGAAAAAGGTTTTCATAATGGTGAGGAACTATAGGAACAAAGTTGGCAGAAACGAGGCAAGAACCTATGCTGTGGTCAGCTGGCTGGCTGTATAGCCAAGAGCCTCATTCAAGCCTCATACAGGAGAAAACTTGTACTCAGAGTTTATTCTGGACCTGACACTGCTTAGGTCCTGGGGTACTGATGAGAACAAAACAAAAACCCTGCTCTCATAAAACTTACATTCCAATGTAGGGTCACAGACAGTAAACAAACACACATATCATTTCAGGGAGTGATAACAGTCAAAAAGATAAATAAAAGAGAGTAAGGAAAAAGAGCATTGAATTAATTAAGGTGAATGGTGAAGACCTTTCAATCAAGTGAAATATGACCAGGGATCAGTATAAAGTAATGGAGGGAGCTATCAGTATTTCTGAGTAACGTACCTTTCGGGCAGAGAAAACAAAAAATGCCACGTGTCTAGGTAAGAATATGCTTGGTTGGAAGGCCAGAAAGATAGAGGGTGGTTAGGATGAAGTGAAAAAAGAGAGAGTGGCCATTTTTAGATGAGGATTTAAAAAATATTTTTCAATGAATATTAGCAAAGTCTATTATAATTTTATATCCATTTGTAAAAAACATACTTTTCTACATCAATAAGAAAGTAGTAGAGTTTTTAAAAATGTGTTGCTGATTTAAACAAGGAATGATTATCTCCTATCTATCTATATCCCAATGCAGTCTCCTCATTGTCAAACTTAGAGTGAAGGATAACCATTTGGCTCACATTTCTTGGTATTTTGTGAAATGTAAGGTTCATGTAGTACTCAGCAATTTACTTGTACACTGACAAGTATAAAAAATTCTTGAAGAAATTTATAGTCATGTTCCTTTTCTAATACAAATTCTAGGTGTTTGTCTTGATATAGGAAAAATCAGCTCATAAGTTCCTTCTGAAAACATTTCATCTCTGGTAAATTTGTTTTGACTTTTAAATATTTTTGTAGGTTAATGCAGCAAGATTTTTTATTATTAGATAACAATCCTAGGATAAAAATAAGTTCTTATAAAATAAGTCTCAATGTTTCAATTTCTTCTGACTATAGGAGATATGCAATTTATCAAAACCAGTATATAGGAAATGTATGAGGACTAGTTTTGAGAAATAAAATCTATCTTTCAAGAAAATTTAAGAAGGATATCATTTATCCTTATTTTTAAACCATAAGATTGAAGGAATTTGGCATCTCCTCATACCTGGGAGAGTCTCATTAGCAGGACTTAACGGCCTTTGGATATAATCTAGGACAGTTGAGCTATTCTATATGTAACTGTGACTGATTTGACAGCAATTATTAGTATTAAAAGTTGAAATAAGCCAGGAAGATGACTTTAATACTGTGGTTATCATAAATAATAGAAAGCGTATGCTTTTTATTACTAACTTAATAAATACTGCTTAGTCAAGAAGTACAGATGGATATATATTAAGATGTAAATTAAATGAAACAAGGAATTATTTTTTTATCTTTTCTTTTTGCTAGTATTGTGCCTACAGCTATAACCAATAATGACATAGTCTATGTCCTTGTAAAACTTTTTTCAAAATTTTTTCTACAATGATAAACAAGAATTTAAGTGATATACTCAAAAGCCTATTGAAGAGTAAATGATTTCCATTCTTGGTAATGTCAGATTGGTGAATCTAAACTCCATCCTACCGTGAATAACCAGGAAAAAGTGGTTAAAATATAAAAACAAATTTGCATAAGAGCACTGAAAATCTAATGAGATCCTAAAATTGTACGGTTCTAAGATGTTAGAAGAGAAGTAATCCAGGCCAGCGAGTACAGTTTGGGAGCTGCTTTTGCAATAAGAACATATATCAGTTCTGGAAGAGATGACCTTGAGGATGAGAACCTTGAAGAACTAAGGATATCAATTTTAGAGTACAGGGTCTGTCAAGAAGAAGAGGTCCCTGAGAATCTTACACATATTTTTGCGTGGGCGGGGAGGGGGGGCTCTGTAGAGCCTAACTGCAGGATTCAGAATAGAGCAGGCAAATATTAGCCAGGAATGAATCCCATCTTTAAAACATGACAGTTACTGATTGAATGAGGTGATCTAGAGTTGCAAAGCTCGTGCAACCTGCCACCCTTAATGATTATAGTAGCATCCAGGCCTCAAATGATAATGTCTATAATGTACCATGTACAATTCCCAGAACTCAGCAAGACATGAGCAGGTAAATAAGCAAATAACAGTGTCATTGAAATCCATGAGGAATCACAGCTCACCGAAGTGCCTCTTACTGGGAATTCTGGGAAATTTAGCCCCCAGCATCTCCTCTATGATGCGGGGTGGGGTGGGGGGTGCTGAGAAGAAAACAGTGGTAATGGAGAGCTGACAGTGACCCTGCAGCACAGTAGGACAGAGATTTGAACAATATGATTGATAAACTTCACTTAACACATATAGACTGCTGTACCTAACAAAAGAATTTATATTTAAAAAATCAATTTGTAAGAATTGTATATGTGAGCCATAAAGGAAGTCTCAAGCAATTTTAAAGAGCTGAAATCATATGAGTAAGTTCTCTATCTAGAGAGAAATTAAGCTAAAAATAAGACAATTAGTAAATAACTATATATTTACGAAAAATAATTAGAAAATGAGTATTAGCAATATTGCCAGACATAAAGTCACTATATAAAATTTAGATGTATTTCTCCATGCAGAAGTCAGAAAAATAAATTTAAAATGATTCTATTCACCACAGCAATACACACATATACTAACGTATATGTGAGTAAAGCTAATAAATGTCAGAATTCTAAGAAAACATAAAACGATTTTTAAGAGCTATTGATAAGGTGTGAATAAATCAAGGAATATTCCATTTGCAAGATATTTCAAAGATACCAATTCTTATATTACTCTTCACATTTAATGCAATTCCAATAAAGGTTTCAACAGGTTTGTGTGCGTGTGTGTGTGTGTACATGTGTAAATTAAAACTGTGAGTCTTAAATTTATACAAAAATGCAAAGGGTTTAGAATAGTCAAATCATTCATGAAAAGGATAAATATTATTGAACTGGGATAAAGGACAATGTTATTAATAAAAGATAAGAAAATTTATCTGTATATAAAATATGAAACTGGAGTACTACCTTACATCACATATAACTATAAATACCAAGTGTACTATAGAATGAATTATAAAAGCCAAAATTAAAAAAATAAATAAATAAAATAAAAGCCAAAATAAATTAATACAGAATACATACATACATACATATAGATTCTAGAATGTACTATTGGAAAATATGTTCATGATTTTGTGGTATCGAACAATTAATTATGACATAAAAATCCTTGAAAATAAAGAAAAATATTGACAGGTTGCACTACATGAAAATTAAAAACCATTAAATTAGAGAAAAAGCAAACCCAGTAGTGAGAAAAGACTCTTGCAACACATGTAACCAACAAAGAGAGCATAGTCACTGCATATGAATGAGTCATAAATAACTCATTAATATCAATAAGAAAATGATGAACAATCTATCAGGAACAAATTGTCAAAGCCATAGTTAAGTATTATATTTTATAAAACAGCCCAACTGGCTCATAAACACAGAAAAAGGTGCTTAAAAGTCACTTATGATCAGAGAAATGCCAATTGATATCACAATGAAATACCACTACATATGTACCAACCTGATAAAATGGAAAAAAAGGGTAGTATCAAGTATTAGAAAGAGTAAGGAACAATAGGTCCACTTAAACAGTGTCAGGCTATTAATCATACAACCATTAATATAGCCATATATTATGACTCAGTAATTCCATTCCTAGGTCTATTTCCAATAAAACTGTGTACATAAAAATGTTTATTTAAGAGTGTTCTAAGCATTATTATTCTGAATGAATATACTAGAAATAACCCAAATGTTCATGAATACTAGAATAAATACTGTTTAGCATATTCATAAAATGAAATCTACCCAACGATGAAAATAAATGAAATACAGCTTCATGTCACAACATGGATGGGATGGATTTTTACAAGCACAGTCCTAAGTAAAAGAACACACAAAATAGCATAATTCATGATTCTCAACTGAAGGCAAAAGCAGGCTCATCTTTAGTTTATGATTATTAGGTAGGATATTAACTAATTAATAATTAGTTAGGACATTGGTCATCTTGGGTAGGAGAGAGAGGATAATGATTGGTCAGGGTCAAGAGGTGACTTGTGATGTGCTGATAACATTCTCTTTCTAGACTTGGGTGGTAGTTGCACACACATTCAGCTTTTGATCTTACAATGAGTTTTACATTTATTTTTTGTACATTTTGCTGTACATGTGTTCTACTTTAATTTATAGAGTTACAAAATTTATAAACATTGTAGTGTTTATAAAGTTGCCATCCAACTTTAGGTATATGTCAAAGAAAACAGGGAAATTGTGGCTAATGTAGAGGGGAGTTTCTTTCCCTTTTGCACTGGAACACAAAGGTTATTACAACAAGTGATTGATTATAGAGATAGAGATGTAATCCAATAGATGATATATAATTAAGGATTGACTAGGATCTGAAAAAAAAAGGGAAAGGAAAGTTTCTTTGGGAAATCAACAGATACAGGCAGTCAGATATTGATACACAGGAAAACATGCAAGTTCAACATCACCAATAATGAGCATACACAAATAGCATGAGAAGATGACAAGAAAAGCAAGAAAGGAAGCAAACAAGCAGGTGATTATACATTTTTTGGTGTTCCACATGACACCTAAGCATGTAGCAGATTAACTTGCTTTTTATTCACTGCTTTCCAGTAAAACTACTACAATGGGTAGACTTTCAAAATGTCATTAAAAAGAAAACTATGGAAAATGATTCACTTATATATAAAAAGAGCAAATATTGCTTATTAGTATATTTAAAAGGGAAAAACTTTACTAGAAAGATGTGGGATTTGCAGTCAGATAAATCCAAATTTATCTGACTTTTAGAGTTATGTGATCTTGGTCATGTTTCAATAGATTTGAGCCCCAATTTCTTCAACTGTAAAAATACCATGTTATTTCACATAGATGTTGTCAGAAATTAATATAAACATCTAAGAATTACTTTAGTGCCAAGCACTTAGTAATATATAATACATACTATTTCAAGTGGTTGTAATTATTTTTGGTAAGATAATCAGAGGTTACTCTTATTGCCTGGATCATCAAATTCTTTTAGGTGACACTTGTCTTAATATAGTGATAAAGTGGAGATCCCTACTTATAGTTCCTAATCTTCCTCTACATGGTAACTACATGTAATCACAATTTCTCTAAATGCAACCACAACCCTTGAAACACCTTCATCTTGGTCTTCTGGATGTCTACACCAAGAAAGATATAGTTACTTCTCCTCCTTCACCAGCATTCTCTCAGTTCTCTTCCTAATTACTTCTTCCACTCTGGGTAATTGATATAAAAAATAATCTTGCCCTTTGTTAGGTATTAGTCTAGCCTTTCTTTATAGGAATGTATACCTTTATGTTAATAAAGGAGCCATCTTTCACTTGGAATAACCTCCCAACATTCAAGAAGAGTAGACCCACGAAAATGACTTTGTGGCTGACCTCTGTTAACCTCTCTAGTTTCATTTTAAGCTACTCTTTCTCACTATGCTTTGATATATAAGACATCCAGGAAACTAAGAGCAAATTTTTTTTAAGTTTACCAACTAAGCTCTGGACTCCAGGAGATAACTTTACCAAGACCAGGAAAAAGACTAGGGGAAAGCATGCAAAAAGCGCAAGGGTGGGCTTCCCTAGTAGCACAGTGGTTGACAGTCCGCCTGCCGATGCAGGGGACACGGGTTCGTGCCCCGGTCTGGGAGGATCCCACATGCCGTGGAGCGGCTGGGCCCGTGAGCCATGGCTGCTTAGCCTGCGCGTCCGGAGCCTGTGCTCCACAACGGGTGAGGCCACAACAGTGAAAGGCCCGCGTACTGCAAAACAAACAAACAAACAAACAAACAAAAAAGTGCAAGGGTGAGAGAATCTGACATATTGGAGGACAAAGTGAAGAGGAGAGTGGGTAGCAAGGTAAATAAACAGTGGAATGACGTGAAATAAATTTGGGAAAATAGTTTGGCAATTTATGCAAGCCTGGTAAATCATTAACATAAGTTTGAATTGTAATTTGATTGCAAAGAGAAGTCACCGAAAGATTTTAGGCAAGAATTAACTGGAGGTGATCTTTGTAGATCATGGATAAGAATATAGCAAGAACAGAAACGAGAAGAAACAGGAAATATCTAGAGTAGATCTGAAAAGATATGATCTTGTCTTGGAGTAGAAATGGAGAATAGCAGATGTGAGGCTGGAGGTAGAATCAATAGGACTGGCTGAAAGACTGGAGGTGGAGAATGGTGGCAGTGGAGATGAAAACTAAGAACCAGGGAGATGTCCAGATTTCTTACCTAAAAATGTAAAAGCATGTGGTGTCATTTTATTAACATGGGGAAAAATCTAGGGGAAGACAAAACTTTTTTGCATTATCCTGACCCTCATTTTATCTATTTACCCTAATGAATTATTTTATGCCCATCATTACAAGATTGAAGGCAGGAATGAAGTTTGATGTTCACCCCTTGACTATTTATTGGTGATTTTTAAAAGATAGAGTATTTCATAAAGTCAAGATTGAGTTAAGATATTTTGTTTGAACCAAATGCAAACTGGAGAGCTACCTGGCTTAAGGAATTTCAGAATAGTGAAGTAAATCACAAGAATATCAGAATTTTTCCCCTACGTTCTTCATAACTGACCATCTAAAATATATTTTAAGCAAAAACATTTATTTTCCTTCACATTTAAGTTGTATCAACTTTATAGTAGCTCTGAATGATAGAGCATTTCTCAATGGATCCCAACAGCCTCCTAAAATCATCCTTAAACTAAAAAGGTTTGATTTTATGAAGACTATATAATTCTATTTACATGATGAAATAAGCATATGCATTAAAAAAAGAACTGGAACAACTGTATTATTGCCAATTCAATTCATCTATTGATATTTGTGCCTGTAAACAGCTAAGATTCCTTCAAATTTTTTAGGAGGGTGTATTAAAAAAAATCCTTACAAAAGTTATAATGATTAAGATTATAATGTTGCTTTTCAAGTTGTAATTTCAAAGGAAACAGTAACCTTTAGGCACATACATATCATGTTTTCTGTAGAGAACGTCAAGAAAATAACTATTAATATAAAGTGAATTTTTTCTTTGAAATTCAAATAATGAATCATAGAACTGATGACAATTTAAATAAGGAGTTTTGATATATATTGAGGAACATTCAGTGTAACAAAGAAACCCATTAACCTTGACTGAATGCACTTGATCTATCTGGGTTTCAGTTCCCTAGTCTTTAACTTGGGAGAGACCGATTAATATCTTTCCAACTTTAAAATCTTATGTTGTTTCCTTGAAATTAGAAAATAATAAAGACTTTTAAAAAAACTTCTCTCATCTTAAATCTGTTAAAAATGTCTTCACTTTAAAAAATTTACTCCTTTTTATCTACTACCTCAGACCAAAAGAATAAAGGTGATAAAGATTATTTTATCTAATATGGGGCTTATTATAATATATAGTCAGTGTTATATTAAATTGGTCAGTTTATAGCAAGCATTTCATTGTCAATACTTGACAATTTTCCAGAATAATTTCCATTTTCAAGTATATTGTCTCACTGTTTTCAGAAATTAAGAAAAAGCAAGATGATGTGTCCCAAATGTCAATTGAAAAATACACTCACTAAGCTTTTAAAATATATAATAAATATATTACATATGTAAAAGATCTAGTAATATTGATACTAAATATATATTACATACAAAATATAATAAATATGTATGCTGCCGCCCCTAATATAAGCTGATATAAGATGGACATAGTATTAAAGCACAGCAATCTCAATAAAATATACTTTAGAGAAGTTTAGGGAAATTTTTATAGATAGGACATGCTGTTAAATAAACTAGAAGCTTATTCTGAAGACTAGTTGACTCCAGTAAACCTTCCTAATAGAGTCTCTAGAAGATGTATGAATAACAGAAAACATCAGTATATAAAGGAATGTTTCCCTTAGGGTCCATATTGTACATGTTTCTGGATTTTGACTTCATTTTATCACTCTACATAGTCATTCACTTCTCACCTGAGTCCCAGTGTTTTCCTTTCTAACTCGTTCATCAGATGGTTCCTGGCTTATGACAGCTGCCCAGGTAAAAATCAAATCTTATTCACATTTCTTCTACCTAACTCTTAGGTAAGTTCTTCTCAAATTTACCACAGGTAAGAGGGCTTTTTAAAGCATCCATCCCCAGAAATTCCTATTCAACAGGTTTGGTGTGGGACCAGAAAATGTTCATTTCTAACAAGCTCCCAAGTGATGCTGATCCTACAGCTCTGTGAACCACACTTTCAGTAGCACTGTCTTAGGTGATACAGATGGTCACCCAAATCTATTAGAAGTTCAAAATTTAGCCAAGCCTGCTTTCCTCCATCTCCAAAATATTAGCTACTCATTATATAAATTACAAACAATCATTTATTGTCTATTTTTTTTGATAATCATGAAATAAATAGATTGAGTAACTGCTGATTTCACTATGGAGGCACAATCTGTTTGGTCAAATCAAGCAACTTAACAATGTCCAACATTCTGACAGTTCCAACCAACTGCCCTTTCGTTAGATAAGAGTCATGAATTTTAAGAGAGTTTCCAAGAGTTCTTTATTCTGACTGACTCTCACACTTTTACATATTGAACATAATAATTTTTTTTCTTTGTGTATAATTTGTGTGCTTGTTTTTGTTTTAGGCAAAACAGCAGAAGAACTTTCTTTGGAAGAGAAACAATTCCTCTTTGATGTTAATTAGCACAATTGAGGTGTTATGTCTCAGATCTTTTTTCTTTCATCTTCCTCCTAACCCCTGCCACTCTAGCTAAAGCATTTCTCTCTAAAATGAGAGGCTAACAATCTAGGCTTCCTTTTAGTACCAAGGAAAAAATGTACATACTGATGTCCACAAATCTGTAACTTTGGAAACTGAAATTACCAGTTTAAAACACAAGTTAGCTTTGCTAGACAATCATGTTCATTACATTTATGAATACAGTACAGGGAAGATGCACAGGGGCTAGTATCTCACCCTGGATTGCACTAAACTTCTCAAACAAACACTTTCTAGACACTGCATTCTTAGAAACTAGACCTTTCCATGTTGTAACAGTCATGAAGGAGATTCATGCTCTAGCATTCTAAGAATAATAGAATATTGGTGACATTTGTCATAATGATGACATTATAACAGGCACAAAGAGAACTAAATAAGGCCTCTGCTGGGGAAAAAAAAAAGGACAGAAGATTTTTACCTATGATTAAATGCTACTATCAAACAGAGAAAGATGAACTATACACTAAAATAGCTTGTTTTACAAGAATATACTATCAGTAGAGTCAATCTGATATGACTTCAAAAAAATGTCATTGATGTATGACACAAAGTATATTTCTAAAGAAATAAATCATTATTACTGATTTTAACAGATTTGGTGATTTTGTTAAATGTTTGATTCATCCAGTGAAATAGGATTTTAGTAGGTAGTTTTCTTTTTTTTCCCTGTTTTTCAAAATATAAGCCTTTATTATAAAAATCACACTCAAAGTATAAAGCAGGGACAGGGAGTTATTGTTTCATGGGTACAGAGCTTCAGTTTAGAATAATGAACTTCTGGAGATGGGTAGTGGTGACGGTTGCACAACAATGTGAATGTACGTAGTGCCACTGAACTGTATGCATAAACTGGTTAAAGTGGTAAATTCTGTGTTATGTATATTTTACTACAGTTAAAAAAAAAGTATAAAGAAGTTTAAAAAATCACATGATTTCACACATCTCTCTCAACATATGAACACACATATATAAAATTTGCAGTGACCTTCTCTCACTCAGTTACAGATATTTCTTTTAAACTCCAATAATCTTAAAGATGACCTTAAATGAAATAATTAAAGCAATAAGGATCATTCATATAAAACAATCATAGTCAAATCCTTCAGATCACCTGGTGCACCAGAGGGCTTTCAGGAAGTCCCCAGGCTCCATGCTGTGTTCCCTTAAATGGGCTCAGGTACAAGAGGTATAGTATGCTGTTTATACAGGAAATTTCAAAGTCAGAAGGGAAAAGCTGTCTTTTATGAAAGTGAAGAGAGACAAAGAAAGTAGGCACTGCAAATATTTTCAAGAGGTAAGAAAGCCAAAATCCATAGAAATCATGAAAATAAAAGATTCATGTCACTTTCACTAGTCTAACTTTTTGCAGCCCTAGAAAAGTTCAAGTGCACTGCAAAGAAATTGTTCATAGCTCCATCTTTTTCTGCAAATGACTCATGGGAGACCTAGGGGGTGAGAGAGCCATGCTTTTCTTTTACAATCAAATGGTAGTTTTCTAATTTTATATCAGAAAAATGATTTGTTAACTGAAAAATCTCAAAAATATTTTTAGGTATCTAGATATTACATGGGGCCCAGCAATAACTGCGTTACTTGTTTCCCCCAGATATAACAATATGATTTTATAGTGTGATATGTTTTGCCTTAATTTTACTTTATTTTTGTAAAATACATAGGCATACATATGTTTATTTGAATGTCTTTGAGCCAGCATTAGCATGTATAATTTGTAGGATTTAGCATGTAGGATTTAGAAAAAATGGGGGTGGGGAGATTGTATAAAAGAAAGCATAAATGGAAAGAAAGAAAAACATTAAAATCTGTGACACACTTTTAAGCCAAATATATGCACTCAGGCAAGTCCAAAATGTTTTGCGTCTCTTAAAAATCCACTCAGGAATGTTTCTAATATGTTCAAGGTAGCCACTGTCACATTATCCTTTGAAGACAGTCTTCCTATCCTTAACTGTGCTATGCCCCTGGGAAAAGGCAATCATTGAAAAATAATTTAGAATAAGGGAAAAAGAAAACAAACAAACAAATGACCTAGATATGATTCCAGAAGCCACCCATTACTGACTACAGAAATTTGAGGAAACTATTCAATTTCCCAAAGCTTCAGTTTCCATCTCATGAACCACACATGCTTTCCTGCATTTTTTTTGGGTCACTTTATATTTTATGTAGCACTGGCAAAATTATTTTTTAAAGTGTCTAGTTCTAGCATTAAAAAGGGAACAGTAGGGCTTCCCTGGTGGCGCAGTGGTTGAGAGTCCGCCTGCAGATGCAGGGGACATGGGTTCGTGCCCCGGTCCGGGAAGATCCCACATGCCGCGGAGCGGCTGGGCCCGTGAGCCATGGCCGCTGAGCCTGCGCGTCCAAAGCCTGTGCTCCGCAACGGGAGAGGCCACAACAGTGAGAGGCCCGCGTACCGCAAAATAAAAAAAGGAACAGTACAGGAAGCTACCGAGTGAGGATACACAGAAACATGTTATTTAAAAGGTCAAACTTAAGATGTTAGTTTGAAAAGAAGAGTGAATACAAAGTTTTCAATGGCTTCAAGAGGTTTTTGTTAAAGGTATCTATGGGTCAACTTTCTACCTATTATGAAGATCCATTTCAACGGTAAAGAACTCCACCTCCTACCCAGGGAATTGGGAATTAGGAAGACTTTTATTTACATATCTTCTTGTACCGCTTCAAAAAAAGACAGTTGCGCAGCTGTCCAGACCACTCTCCCCGCTCTTTCTGTGTGAGTGCGTGTGTGTATGTGTGTGTGAGTGCACGTGTGAATCAGAAAAGTTGACTAATCAACTTATATTCTCATACATTGGGTGACCTTTCCTCCTCTAATCAGATATTGGGTCAACTTTCCTCAGATACAGAGAGTAGACATGAACATACATAAGGGATATTATTTTTCTCTTAAATGTATCTACATAGTACTTAGTAGGGGAGATATATTCATCCTTCATTGTATTAAGCAATCTTTTTAAAGTGCTTGTTGTTTGCCAGACAGTAAAGATATAAAGATTATTAAGGCACGCTCTCTATATTTCAGGGAAATACAGTATACAGGAGTGTGGAATGTTTTTAACAAAGTTTTCATGGGAAAGTTTAGACAATTTCTTTAACGTAAAGCAATTGTTACACTGATACTGTTGAACAAGTAATTTAGGTCCTTTCCAAGTTTCTTCAAGAAGAATAAATTAAATTTCTGATTCACAAACCATAGATTTTGATTTAACTTCTTTTTAAAAGTCTCATAAAAATTTATGTTAACAATATCAGTTTTGATTAAATTCTAACTATACATACTTATGCGTTAACATTAAGGGAAAATACTTTTGAAAACAGTTATATGAATTATTTTTTAAAGTGATTAAAACACTGATGTCCATCCATGACTAATGAGAACTGATTTTGAAGCTTCAAGGTTATAAACTGTCCTGACCCTGGTCTGTATATGATTTATCTAGCAAAACTCAGCTACTGTAGTTAAAATGCCTAAGCTGTTCTTTCTCCTAGGGGCAGAGAGATGTCTGATTAAAATACTACTCCCTTCTGCCTATTCCTGCCTTTCAAGGAGAATGAACACCTGTTGTATCCACCTACTCCCTTCAGAAAACCCGTCTGCATTTGGCCACTAACTTAACCTCTTATTTAACACTACATTCAAGCCATGTTCTGATTTGATATTTCTGACAACCCAAGGGAGAACTTTATAACTTTTTTTTTTTTGCCAATGCCAATTCCAAGTGAAGATAAAAACTTCTGCAAACAGCAGCCCTGCTTCCATTATTGCTTTTCTTCTCATCAGAATAGAAAAATAAGAGCTTCCCCTTTATATACTGCACTTAATGTTAAATTCTTTCTGCCACCAATATGAAGATTTCCATATATTGTTTAAATATATACATATATTTTTTGAATAGAATTAGTACCTATTTTTGATTTTTAAGCAAACCACAAAAATCAGAATATATGATGGCAGGAATTTTGCTATGTTCTTAAAATCATTAGTTAACTTCTTTCACTTCATGAATATTTAGTAACTGGATACAATGTGCCAGGAATTCTTCTAGTCATCTGGGTACATCTGTGTATAAAAGAGAATAGATTCCTATCTTCATGGAGTTTATATTTTTTTTTTTTTTTTTTTTTAGCGCCACCAGGGAAGCCCCGTGGAGTTTATATTTTATCAAGGAGAGATAGACAATAAAAATTGATATAGCAAATGAATTTTCTACTATTTATAAGTATGAGGACTAAAAAAACTTATCAGTATACATGAGTCAAGAGTGTCAGAGGCTGGGAGGCACAGATTGTAATATTAAGTAGGATGATCTGGCAATTCTCCTTGAAATGATAAGATCTGAGCAAAGATTTAAGAAGGTTAGTGGTTTAGTATATGGATTTCTGGATTCATTCCAAAAGAAATAAATAGCAAACATACAATCTTTATAGTGGAACAAAAGAGGCCACTGTGGCTGGAATATCTTGGCTGGGGAGAAGGGATAGGAAGACAAGAAAATGAAGTCAGAGAGTTAAGGCGGAGTTGGAGGGGTAAGGTCATATGGGGCTTTATAGAAGGCATAAAGGCTGTGATTTTTACTCTGAATGAACTAGGAAGTTATCACAGTTCAGAGGTAACATGATCTGATTTAGGCTTAGAAAGACCCCTCCCCCTCTAGTGGCTTCCGTATACGAATTAATTGTACTGGGCTAAGAGTAGAAGCAGAAAGGCCAGTTAGGTAGCTATTGAAGTAATCCCAGCAAGAGATGATGGAGACTTGTTTGAGGGAGGTACCAGCAGATCAAGTGAGAAGCTGCCAGATTCTAGAGGAGCCAACATTGCAGAGGGTGGGAGAGGGGGGTCAAGAAGGACTCCAGAAATTCTGGTGCTAACCAACTGAAAGGATGCACTTAGGAGTAAGTGGATTTGGGAGGAGGAAAAACGGGGGTCAGTTTTGCACATACTCTGTTTGAGAATTTCAGTAGACCTCCAAGTAAAGAAGTTAGCAAGAAACTAATAAACAAGTTTGAAGCTCAAAAGGAATATCAAACTAAATATATAAATTGGGGACCATTAGCAACTATGCGGTATTTAAAGTCATGAGACTATATGAACTCACCAAGGGAGGGAGGCCAGTTCAAGAAGAGAAAAAGATCAAATTCTGAACCTTCAGACGTTCTACCAGTTAGAGATTGGGAATATTAGGATAAACAGCCAGGATTAATAGGGAACACCTGTGAAGTAGAGCAGCTGCAACAGACAGTAGTACCTTGGAGGAGAAGTGAAGAAATATATCAAAGAGGAGAGAGTAAGCATCTGTATGAAGTACTGCTAATCCAGTAAAATGAGGGCTGTGAACTAATAATTGGATTTAAGAGTATGGACATCACTGGTGAACTGGACAAGAGCTGCAATATAGGAGGTATGAAAACAGAAGCCAGACTATAGAAGGGTCTATGAAAAAAGTAGAAAGGGAGAAATTGAATATATTCAACTCTTCTAAGGAGATTCATTACACAAGAGAGTAATCCTTCAAGGTAAAAGTCATTAGCATTTTATAGATTAGAAAAACAAAACTGATAGAATACACAAATGGTCTCAAGTCAGCTTGCAAGGGATAGAAACTGAATTCAAATTCAGACCTGCCTGACTCTTTCTGTTGTACCCTACTGTTTTCCCAAGTAGTCAGAGATTGAAGAGTGATCGATTAATTCTTGTTTTATTTGATTTTGTGAGATTTAAGTGATTTATTTATATAAGTTGTATAGCACAAAATCTAGCATGTTATAGGTGAAAAATACATGCTTCTCCTCATGTTCCCTACTCCTATTTACTGCGTGAAATATATAGCGTTGTTGGTAAATGTAAAGCAAGTATTTATTTATTTCTTATGAAACATGTGATAAAATCAAACATACTATAGCCTAAGAACGTATGAAGTTTTTAACTTACATTTCTTCTTATAATAGAGGGCAACAAGAAATGTAGAACTTATTTTTTTGCTCACATTTTGTCACCAGAAAAAAAGGAATATTGAATCCTACCCAGCTGACTGATAATAAAGAGTATGCATGTATAGTTTGTAAGCTTACATTACTCTAAAAAATAGCCATTTATCTATGTAAGGAAGAAAGTTAGAATCTTTTATCAGCTTTTCCTCTAATGTTCTTTAAAGTATATATTCTCTTATAAACTTTTTAATTTAATAACAGCATGATTTTGAAAATGAACAGCATGTGGTATGGGAATTAACATTATGTAGATAATTATTTCAGCTACTGAACAGAAGAAACAAAACAAAATGAATCTAAATTTGTATAAATTGATATTTAAGGATTAGAGATCACATCACACATGGATGTTTATTTACATTCCAACTCCCTAGAAAAAATTACTTTGAAAATGCATACATAGGATCAAAGTTTTAGGTGTGTTTGGGAAATAGTAACTGGTCTTGTTTCGTTGGAATTTAGACAAACAAATGAATTATATAGACAGATATAGTTGTAGATGTGGATATACGTATAGGTAAGAAAATAGTATTTTTGATATCGGAAGAGGCTTTAAGAATTTCAAGCTTTGCAGATCCTTTCCAACCCAGATTAGGAATGTTAAAATAGTGTTTCATTCAAAATTACATACTACCTTAGAGGTAGAGATTGGAAAGAGACAATAAATATGAAAATTGTTATTTATGACAATAAATAAATTGCTCATGGGTGTTGGCAATTTGGGAAGCTTCCCTAAGCTACATTATCAGGAGATAACTCTGAGGGAATACTGACAAGTTTGATACACCAACTGACAAGAAGGAGGTAGTCATGAAGGTATTTTTGGACAGAGCTTTCACAGTGGGAGTACACTTAAAGAAAGTGTTAAGGCCTTGAAAAATATCAAAGCATGATTCCGAAATTTAAAAATCAGAAAAGAAGAGCTCTCTGTGCAAAACACAGTAAGGAAGTGAGAAAATCATGGGAGAGATCATTGGAGAGGTTAGCCAAACAGATTACACAGGATCTTGCATGTCAGGGTAAGGAGTGTGGACTTCATTGAAAGGGCCATGGGAGCCTTTAGAGAACTGACTGACAATGGTAGTGTGGAGTATGATCTTAGCAGAGAAGAGGAAAATACAAGAGCTAGATACAGCAATTATAACAGATGAAATAAATTCCATACTTCTTTTGTGAAATGTCGGGTTGTATAAAAGGGAAGAGTAAAAAATAATTTTCACTGACTGGGTAGACGTCTGTTGGAATAGACTGAGTTTGAGATACTGACAGTACAATTCCAGAAAGACAGTGAAAATTGAGACTAAAGGTTACCCTGAAGAGAGAGCCAGCCATGCAGTTTGGGGCAACATCAGCCTTGAGAGGATGACTGAACATATTAGAAAGACTGGCCTTTCCCTAGTCACAAGGGTTTGGGGACTTTGTAGAACACTTCTCTTCTATAATGCAAAGCCTCTAAATGAGAAGAAGCTGGAATGGGAAAGAGAAAGGTTTAGAATCTAAAAGGAAGAAGTAACAAGGGAGACAGACTCAACTCTCTTTCCCCTATTACCAATCAATGCTACTTTCTTTTCTGGGAAGCTTCAGCACCAATATTATGTTCCTGTAATATAAGTGGTGTATTTATTAACACGACTTAATTTTTAGAAGGTGTACATGAAAATGTGCATACTGTGCTCGATGAAGTTATAATTCAATTGTAAAACAAAAACAATGGACTTCGCTTCTATTTAAAAATTCACAACTACACAATATTTCAGAGAAAAGTTGTACAACTTCAGTCCTTAATGGGACTTATACTCTCTCACTCTACATGGCCTTTCATAGCAAGCTTCTCTCCCTGCCAAACCCCTGTGACTGATAACTCTCTCCATCCCTCCCTCCCAACCTTACCATATTTTTTTATCATCTTCTCTTCTTTTGTCCCCTGTTATATTTCTACCTCACTATAGATAAATTCAGACTTTTTTGGACTCTTTGAATTTTTCAATCTATACTTTATTGAGATCAATCCAACAGAAGACCAGCAGAAAAGCTGATCAAACAAATGCTCTTCCATAGAAGGGGTTTGTGTGTTTGCGTGTTGTTGTTGCTGGGGAGAAGGAGCTACAAATACTTCTACAATAATTATTTTTGTCCCTGAAAGATGAGATATCATCTTTGGAATTTTAAAAATACATACAAAATGTGTGAAGAATCTTCTCACAAAAGACACATGCTCTGAAATCATGAAGTAGTTAAATTTTCCATTTGACGTTTTAAACTCTAAATCTTTTTTCTTATTTATTTTTTTTAACATCTTTATTGGAGTATAAGTATTCTAAACTTAACCAGTAATCAGAAACTCACATGCTTTCAAAAAAGAAGCATATAAAAACAATTAATTTGTCTCCATCTTAATTAAATGATGAAGCAATTCAATCAACTCAGCTTTTAAATTTAATCATAATTAATCTAAATAGGTACACAATGCTGTACTACAGTTGCTCAATAAAAGACTACAGGCATCTGGCAGGAACATTTCAACTCTATAGGTTGCTTCATTTATTCAGAAAGTGATAACAAGGCAGAAAATCATTAAGAAGTTTTTTGCTCAGATGACAGTGCATTATTCAAAGTCTGTCTTTAGATATACTAAAGGATATAAACCTCATACATATTTAGAGTCTGTTTACAAGAGTTCTTAGACCTGATAGCAAAAGCATGAACCACAAAAACAAAAAATTGATATCAGACCTCATAAAATAAAAAAATTTGCCTTGCAAAAGGCTATGTAAAAGAATGATATAATTAAAGCTGTAATGAAGACTTCTTATTAAATTTTTTACATATTGCCAATCACCTATTTAATTTAATGTTATCTTATATGGAATATATAAAGGTCCAACATAATAACTGTGCTGTACCTAGACCAATTTGAAATAAAATATGATGAGTAATCTGGTAGTTTTCATCAGATTAATTGGTTCAATTTGCATAGTCTACCATTACTGAAAGCAGAAGTTCTCAATTCAGTTTTTAAAAAATCATTTAATCCTCCACCTCCAAAATAGCAATAGCAAAAGACATATTGTCATAAAGGTGAATAAAGGCATTGTCCTATATAGACTCCTAGATGGTAATCTGGATGGATAAGAGAGAGAGAGAGAGGGGAAAGGGAGAGAGAGATGTAAGGAAACCTGTTTGTAAGTACAACACAGGCATAGGGTCTGGGTAAACATAAATAAGTACCTGATTTGAGTAGTAGCAGGGTGACTGAAAAAGAGGTGACAGATATAAGAGAAAACATTTACAGAAATTGTTCATTATTCTATTTACTGTTCTTCATCTATTATTTTGCTTTTTAGAAATAGTAGAATAATGCAAAGCTTTTGGTGATATGCTGCCAAGCTGTAAGGTAGGTTGAAAAAATAAGACAAAAGTTAAAGTATAACAGTGAAAGGCTATGTTTGAAAATTTGAACATCATCAACTAGAAGCATATTATCTGAGCAACAGAATTCTTTGTGACTATGTATCTCAAAATGAAAAAGATAAATTGTGTCTAATGAATATTCCAAATTACTACATATATTTTCATAGATGTGGATGAGTTAACACTGATATTAGTAGAATAGCTTTTGAATATCTACATTTTTCTTTTAAATAAAAGCAAAATTAACATTAACTCATGATGAACCTTTGAATTTACTTTTACTCAACAATGAATTACATATAATCAAAGAACTTTTCAACAACTGGTTCTGGAGATTGTACATAGGTGAAAAACACAAAACAAAACTAAACTAAACTAAGTGAATCACAGACTTACATGTGAACCATAAGTTATAAATATTCTTTTACTTCCAAGGAGATATTGATTGATAATGAACAAATGGTTTCCTCATTGATGGGCCCTTGCGTAGTAATAATTTCCTGTACTATCATCCCTACTGAAAACACAGAGCTACCTCAAGTTTAGCAGAAGGAAGTACCTTTGGGAAAATGTAGAATTTCTTGCAGTGAATGGATGTTCTTCTGCAATGGATAAACAGATTAAATCTTCCACTTATACAAAATAGTGAGTTAGTTTGTAATTTTAAAAAATGTTTTCTACTCATGTATTTATATTATTTCTTAAGTTTATAGACAAAAGTGAATTGGTAAGTTTAATTTGGACATATTGAATGGGAACATAATGAATAGTCAGTTCAAAGGACAGGTCTGAAACTCAGAAGAAATATGGTGCCAGAAGAAGAAAGTTGATGCTAATATAAATTATCAGTATGCAGATGGCATTACAAGATGCATAGGTGAGTAAGATCATCCTGCATGAGACACAAGAATGGGCTCAAAAGGTACCAATTAAGAATGCAACCATATACAGTGATATGCATTATTATAATATATTGCACTCAGAACTACAAAATGTATCATTCCATTGAGAAATCATATTCAGAAATTAAATCATTTAAAGGCTTAACAACTTGGAACATTTCAGCAATTCACTGAATTGGTACTAACTTATCTACAGTTGAATATTTGATTAGATTAGATTTAAAGGAATTAATGATCATGCTTGCATTGGTAAAAGAGAGACTGCTAATTTTTGACTAGTAGAGGCAAACCAGTTACTTAAATTACTGCTGATAGCCACTTATAATCAAGTGCTTACAAATGACAAGGCTTTGAGGAACACCTAGTACCATAAGGAGTATAACAGGGCTGGCTAGTTACATCTAAGTACACTGAAGAACTTGAGGAAAGAAAATGATGTGCTCAGGGCTTTAAATCTCAGCTTGATGTCTAAGTGAGTGACCAGGAAGCTTCTATGACTGCCCTAAAAGGAACATATCTGTAACTCTAAGACTGAGATTTCTGAAAACCAAACTAAAAGCCTAACATTGCAGATGGCTGAATTTTAATTCAAAATTGCCTCTCAGCCTCTCAGCCTCTCTTTTTGTTAAAATTAGGTCATTGATTGGGAAGGTAAAGATCCCCGAAAATTGAGGTAGGGGACACACTGGCCGATTCTTATAAAGCTGGAGAACTCAAGCTTTCAATACTGCTGAGCCTCCTCTGCAACCCTCTTCTCTATTTGAAGAGGTGAGTCTCCTCTTGCCTGAAGAAATTTAATAGACCCCATGAGGAAGTTGCCTTGTAAGGTACTACTGATCCTCTGTAGATTCTGCCCTCAACACCTCTATTTGCTACTATATCCAAAAACAGACTCAGATCCCAGCAGGCCCCAAAAGATGAGGTTCAAAGCATAACCTATGAGAGGGTATTGATAATCAAGAAAATGACTGCATAATTTTGTTAATTAAGATATAATCCTTGGGAACAGGTGTGGGGATGTTTTCAAAGAGTGAAAGACCAGGTTGGAATCATGCAATGCCAACTCAAGAAAAAATGACTAACATGGCTCATCTGCAGAGATCCTAGATTTATTCTGTGACATTGAGTGGCTAGTAGTGACTTTAAAATTTGCTTTGTTGGCTGACTAAACACCAGATGTATATGTTGCCTCTACTAAATAAAGTAAAAACTTGGTCCTCCTCCAAATTTGTTATACTGTAGAAGTAGGTAACCAAAATTTTACAGATACTGAAATGCTTGAGTGGATTTATCATATTATCTGTTCACTTATACCTTTACTATGTTTCCTAGAAGAGTCAAGAGGAAGCAGTATCATGAGAAATAAATGTATGTGGGTAGTTCTGGCATCCTCAATGAGATCTTGTAACCCTTCACAACAGGCCAAGAATAACAGTGCAAACTCCTCCAGATAATTCTTCAGGTGTGAAATTTTGAGCCATGTCCAACACACAACAAACCCTGGCCAACTGAGGCCCTTTCTGAGAGCAAAGGAAATATGAAATGATAGTGTAAGAAAGTAGATGTAAATAACAGCTATGATCATTTGCAAATTGAGGACTATAAGAGTTTGAGTATTTTCCCTTTAGCTTATAGTTTTATGTATGTATCAATTATTACCAATTTTGTTTCCTTCCCATCTCCCACGCCCCTACCATTTAACATGATATGTGTTCATTGTTTTGGACCTTACATTTCATTATGTAAATTATAAGATATGAAAGCAGGAGTTTGGCACAGTTAAAAAAGAAATGAACAGTACCCAAGGATGAACACAAAGGGTTGTATCCTCTTTTGATGAATGGATTAGCATGTTTTCAATTGTGCAAGGGATATATGTATCCTATTAGGCAGGAGAATGAATTTGCTATTGTCTTTATTTGCAATCTATTCTAGTTAAGAGAGATGAGAATGAATGCCAAGTTGATAAGATATAGAGTGTGACTTCGTACTGTGGCAATTTAGGAAAGCTGGAATTACGTTTCCCGGAATCTCTTCCTATATACATATTTCACAAGAGAAATTAATTTTTGTGAGATATGGAAGTGAAGCAGCAGCCATATTTTTATCCTCTAAAAGTTGGTACAGGGCACCAGGCACTGTAGCAGTTCATGAACATAATTGTTTGTCTTCTAGCAAACTTTATTGGTGTGGAGCAGCATCAGATCTGCAATTTCTCCAGCTCCTGCTGAAACTCTTTCCTTCAGCTTTCCTGAGTCTTTAGTCAAGTGCATGTGCAGCTCCATGGTGAACAGCACTGGCTTCTCTATCAGAGGCTGGAAGTGGTGAAAAACAGATGCAAGTTCTGGTTTGCTCTCCTAAGTTCCAGCTATATTCATAGATTCCAATTTGTTCATGCTCTTGTCCACATTAGTTTTCCTACCCCATCGCTGAACTGACTAATGTATAGCAAATTTGACCAAATAAATAACACCGACAACATCCATGCACAGATTCCCTCACCAATTTCACAACTATGTAAGGGCTAATTCCTATAATATCTATATCATTTATAGTGTCTGTTTCTCTTAATGAACCCTAACGAAGCTAGTTAGTTAGTTAGTTAGATAATAGACAGAGAATGAAAATAATGACACTGGAAGAAGTTGTACCAGAAAGTGATATTTCAATTCTGCATTGGTCTATATTACCTGAAAGAATGTAGTTTATGTTAAGTTCCAAAATTTGAGTACAGAAGCAAGCAAACAAACAGACTAAAATGAGATAGGGAAAATAAATAATAAAAATAAAAGAGGGCACATATTTTTCTAGGGTGTCTTTGTAAAACAAATTAAAAATACAAAAATGCCCTCAAACCATCTAACGACAAAAAAACCTCATGATTTAACAGCTGCATGACTCATTATTTAAATGGTATATCAAAAAAAGTTACTCTAAAGTAACAGCAAATTTGAAATGATTTAATCTAAAGTCCATAAAGCATAAATTTCTGCTTTAATAAATTATAGAGCAGCCTGTATTTAAAAAAGGACTAAAGGGCTTCCCTGGTGGCGCAGTGGTTGAGAGTCCGCCTGCAGATGCAGGGGACACGGGTTCGTGACCCGGTCCGGGAAGATCCCACGTGCCGCGGAACGGCTGGGCCCGTGAGCCATGGCTGCTGAGCCTGCGCATCTGGAGCCTGTGCTCCGCAACGGGAGAGGCCACAACAGTGAGAGGCCCGCATACTGCAAAAAATAAAATAAAATAAAAAAGGACAAAAGAGCAAAATAAAATAATGACTACATTGTTGTACTTTAAAAAAATTTTTTTTTTGGTCAGCACAATTGCAATCATTATTCATGGAGTGTTTGCCTTGCACCAGGAACTACACTAATTATTTTATGTTCATTAATTTTGTTGTCACAATGCCTTATAAGTGTTATTTTTATCCTAGTTTATAAATGGAGAAAAAAAGCACAAGGAGATTAAATAATCTGCCTGAAGAAATATATCTAGTAAATAAGAGAACCAGAAGATGAACTTAGGTTATCTGACCTTAGAGGGTAGATGTTAACTTCTTTGACAGCCATCCTTGAAATTCTAATTAATGTATTCTTTTAAGATAAAACCTTATAGAATAAAAATAATAATAATTTGAAAAATGCCAAAATATGAATCAACACTAACAAAATGTTAGAAATTATTCCAATCTGAGGAAACATCTTTCAATATTAGGTTACCTGAGGAGAAAAGGTTGAGGAAATGGAAAGAAGGGTCAGATGAGGAGGGAAGGCTACATGTCTATACCTGTGTATAAATATATATACATATATATGCATACCAATATACATACATATATATGTGTATATATGTATAAAACAAGTTAGGTAGAATTAGATAGTTGATAATGAAACACTGAAGCACTTTCAAATATTTTCAACAATTTTAGATTATTTTTCTGACATCTGCAGCTCTATTACTAAATGCATATTTATACTTCTATATGTTGTTTCAATTATAGATGTGTATAAATCTCCTACTATAGAAAATATTTTAGACCTCATCTGCTGCATCAAATAAAAATATTTTCCCTTACCTCATTCTCTCTATGAACTTTAATCACAGCTTTTTGTTAAATAAATACGATTTACATTATCATGAATATATAAATATTGGTCACATTTGGTTCCTGTAATGTCTTATATTCACATAATTTGGGGGAAAGTTAACTATTGGTATTATCTGGGGATAACAATTACCATGTTATTTGCTTTTCTTTTTTTTTTTATTCCCATCATTAATTCTTCCTCAGACCCTAATACTATATTTGGTCTAGTCAACCACATTTAATCTACAATTTAAAAATTTTTTTAATTTGGAATCCTCTCTCATGAATCTCTCCCTCTTCCTCCTCCTGGGTTGTTTGATGACTAGCATGGAAAGAAAGCTGATTGGAAGGGGGTACATGTGAACTCATGCTTTATCAAGGGGTGATACAACAATAAATTGGTCACTGCATTGTAAGTCCCTCAAAATTCAGGGAGTATTTTCTTTTGAGCCTGCTGCTGTTTCCAGGCAGTATTTCTTTTCTGACCTCAGCAGGAGCAAATATCACCAGAATACAAACATATTCTTTTTTAAGAGTTGACTGTGAATGCAGGCACTTAAGCAGTGGAGGTCTGTGTCTTACTGACCCTTCCACAATGTGCAATCCACACTTCTGATTTCAGCTTCAGGATCACACCTCACTACGTTCAAATGTACCTGGTGCCTTCAATCCCCGAGCTTCTCCAGAGTTTTACACTGCAAGTTTAAAGTCAGTTTTCTGTGGGTTATTATGTCAGTTATTACTTTTCCATAGCTTTCCAGTTGACTTTTCTTCTATGAATCTCCCATTGTCCTGATCTTGTGAGCATTACTTTTTTATTCCTTTATTTGCGTTATTAAATAATTATTCTAGAAGGAGAAGACTTAACTATATGCACTATATAGCCATAGTTAACCGGAAGAATTTTTTTTGTTATTTTAAATTTAGTAGTCAATATATATTGTCTATACAGTTTGGTTGGTATGATTTGTAATAAAAATGATCAGAAATTAGAAATCCAAGCCAGAAAATTTCAACAAAAACCTTGACTGCAATCAAATTATGACGCCAATTTATCAACTTATCTGTTATTACCAAACAGCTTATTTGTCTAATGTAATCTTACTATACCTGAGTTTAGTATATTATTATGAGGGAAAGTCAATCTGAATGATTAAGATGGGAAACACGATGTAAATTAAATCTAGGTTCCATAGTAATTTAGAAACTGCTTACAAGAAACTATACGCAAACATGATACTAAGTCCATAGTTTTTGTGAACTGCTTTAATAAAGGGAAGGTTGATTAATCATTAAGTTTTGAGATGATACAAGAAATACTAGAAACAAACTTCCAGCTTGGGAAAGAAATCATTTGGAATTAGATGAAAGGGTCAGGTTACATAGGATCCTATCTAGTGTTTAGGATTTGTTTTCTGTTTCAGGGGTAGGAGTTTGAGGATGGAAGTCTCAGCACATATTACTGAACACTCTTCTCTCCCAAATCCTTGACAGGGTAACTCAGCCATAAAAATTACCTTAACTAATTGTCTTTAGCCTACTTTAAAAAAGAAAAATCTCCCATGTATCTTTCATTTCTCATCAATTCTCCACTGCCCAACAGACTCTGACAGCCTGATCTTCACAGGCATTAAGGGTTCTCACACCAGCCAACATGAGCAGAAAAAGAAAGATCTCAATCTTTCTATTTCCGGTGTGACATAGGAAAGACCACGCTAAATAAATACAACCACGCTAAGCAAACACAAGAATATTTTAAGCAAAATACATACGAGCCCTTGAGAATATAGAGTAATTTCTAAGAAAGTACCAGAGAGGAAAATAGACACCCCAGGGGTACAATGGTCTGTTAGGCAGATAGGCAGCTCACAGTCAGGGGTAAATGAGGAAGCTGAAGTTCAGAACTCTGCTGGTGAGCAGAAGACTAAACCTATTCCCAAGGATAGGTTTGTGACGGACAAAAGGGCAGCAGATTTCTTTAGACTTCTCTAACTGTTTAGAGTAAATCTAATGAAGCAGAAAGACCTGGGTCTGGCTGGGACTAACCTGGCTGGGACAGACAGTTTCAGATAACACAAGTATAGTTGGAAAAGGGATAGATGGACAAACAGTACTTGCTCAATAATTCAAAACTTAAATACTCCCATATTGTCTCAATTAACTACTGAATTTTAGGGCTTCCCTGGTGGTGCAGTGGTTGAGAGTCCACCTGCCGATGCAGGGGACACGGGTTTGTGCCCCGGTCCGGGAAGATCCCACATGCCGTGGAGCGGCTGGGCCCGTGAGCCATGGCCGCTGAGCCTGCGTGTCCGGAGCCTGTGCTCCGCAACGGGAGAGGCCACAACAGTGAGAGGCCCATGTACCGCAAAAAAAAAAAAAAAAAATACTGAATTTTATTAATATGACTTACAATATAATCAGGAAGAAAAGAAATGTCTAGTATCTTATATAATGACATTTCTATTGTATATGGGCAATATCAAGTTTTAGAATAATGAAAGTGAGTTTCCCAGTACAATTTTTATGATATATAATTAGTATTCTATAATCTTTGTGTGAAATAAAAGGAATATGAATTACCAAATATAAAAGCAAGTGACAAAGAGAAAGACAAACTTTATGGGAGCACCACTGCAGTCTCTGAAGATAAGATTTTTGCAAGTACTAAGCTACAAGATTCTTAGGCACTCATGAATGTCAGGTCTGCAGTGTGGAACACTTGGAAAACAGGAAGCCTATTTTTGCCTGGCTTTATTTACTGACAATTTGTAACACCCAGAATCCTGTGTAGTATTTGTGTATGATAAAAAGTAGACACTGGAAGTGAGGTAGTTCTTAATTAAGAGAGTACTACAGACAAATGTTAGCAAAATACAAGACATACAAACAACAACAAAAGTTATGAAAGCTCTCAGATGAAATAGCAGGTGATATTTTGCTGTCTGGGCTTATACTAGTGAGAGAGTCAATGTAGGACACCAGCAATCAGCAGCTCATAAGGCAGACTTTAGCGTAACAGACCTAGGTCAATCTTCAATATTTTTCTTAATTAGACTGAGTTCTCATGTGATGAAAGTTGAATGTACAAATTGATGTTAAAAACTAAAATGTATAGACATTTAGTAAACTTTATTCAATCAATAAGTTTGAATTTTTGATTTGTTTTGTCTTGCTTTTCAGACGAAGTAGAATCTTGCTTAAGTTCCCAACTACCTGGGTTTGAATCCTGACTCTAAAATCTACTAGGTCCATGGATTTGGATAATTTACTTAACTTCTGTGTCTCAGTTACCTCATTTGTAAAAAGGCAATAATAGTGTAAGCTATCTCATAAGGTTGCTATGAGGTAATCAACTCATAAATTAGTTAATTTGTATAAATTGCTTAGGATAGTGCCTGGCACAAGTAGTCACCATGCAAGTGTATGCTATTATTTTTATCACTATTTTAAGAAATTTTATGAATCTTACTTTGTACCAGGCACTGTAGGAAACATTCTCAGCTCTTCCTAATACCCACTTCTTCTACCCCCTGAGAAATAATATTGAATTCTGCATCTAACATAATAATCCAATTACTCTTGAAACAGAAAAATAAATGCTTAAAGCTGTCAAAAATGACCAAGTGTGTGATGTCACTATGTAATAGCAAAAGTAAGACTATTGTTAAAATTCTCAAAATTGTCCAAAGTTAGGTTGACATTTAATTCCCTTTCATCCCTATTACTGGGTTTTGTACTTTTTGCTGGTATTATCTTCTAGGACTGATGCTCCGTGGTCTACATGGGCTCCTTATATAGAGACAAAGGAAATAATCTAATTAATTAGTATTAAGCAATTTATTGACTTTAGCTTGGTCTTTTCCTACAATATAATTAAGGAATTTTCAACTATGAGTGACATCCAATAGCATTTATTAAAGGATATTTTACAGTGTATTAGGCTGACCATTCCTAGTGCTCTTTGAAAGCAGACACACACCTATTTTTTTGCTGTTGTTGTGTGGCTAATCAATATTCAGCAACCATTGATAAATGATCAATAAATGTTTGCTGTGGAACTGCACCTTTGTCTTATATATGTCAATAATAGATATAGATTGTTGTAAAAACCAGGCATAGATACATTTAAGTTAATCAAGAATAGTTTCCCATCTGAAGAAGTCAGGGTACACAACAGAGAGATTAGCAATTGTATCCAATGGAAGTGTAGACATTATGGCGTCTAAAATCCCCAAGTGCCATGCCAGGAAGCACAGAGTCGCCCATGATAACTTTTTATAAGTGAGGGTAGGTCATACCAGACACCTTGGATGATTAACTTTCTCTTCCAAGCCCAGGCTTATACATGTATTTGGGACAGTCCAGCTTTGAGCCTTGGCTGGAAACATGCTATAGACCACCTCATCTGGACCAGGTGCACCTCATAAGAGACTCAGGCCTGAGCCTCCTTCTAACCCAACAAGTTAATCCTCATACTCCTTGTATACCTCAGGAAAAATATATTCCCTAACTCAAATTACAGAACTAGAACAAGGGCCAGTTACCCAGATATTTCTGAGAATCATGCTTATACACTTTTATACCAGCCAGTGTATTCTACCCTGTGGTAGCGAATAAAGAGGAAAAATCATAAAGTGATCATTTTCTTAAGTTGGAGATTGTACCAGAAAAATTAATAACAATTATTTTAATAATGATGCTAATAGTAAATATAGCATCAACTTAGTCTTATTGTGTACAGTGTTAAAAAAATAACTTTGCTTGTGTTATTTTCTTTTATTACTACAACACTAACCTGAGCTAGGAGACCTAGACTTAAGAAGTTAAAATGTGGACTAATATAAAGGGCAGGGCTCTGGTTGTTCCTGGGCAGTTTAACTCTAAGACATGACTATCACATCTAAAAATGAATCCTGGGCCTTTTAGTGCGTTATTGCCAGGCACTCCCACCATGTATCCTATGCTTCTGTCATGATACTGATTGTATCTCAAGGAAATCAGGGAAATCATGTAGGTGATCTCCCTAGTCCTGTGAGTCCAGGAGACTCTGAAGGAAACTGGTAAAAAAATTTTTTTTTCTTTTTTTGCGGTACGCGGGCCTCTCACTGCTGTGGCCTCTCCCATTGCGGAGCACAGGCTCCGGACGCGCAGGCTCAACGGCCATGGCTCACGGGCCCAGCCGCTCCGTGGCATGTGGGATCTTCCTGGACCGGGGCATGAACCTGTGTTCCCTAAATTGGCAGGCGAACTCTCAACCACTGCACCACCAGGGAAGCCCGAAACTGGTAAAATTTATAACCACTTATACAAGCTAAGAATGTCACCGTGTGATATCTGGCACAGAGAGAAACAGAATCAAAGTGATTGTGTCATAACTTTGAATAATACCCTATGTGTTAGAGGGCATCTCAACATTATCTTTCAGAATTTTTTCTGAAAGTGTTAGTGCTATGTGTAATTTTTAAAGTTTGAATTTCACGGAACTGTAAATGACCCTTTAAAAAATTACTATTGGGCTTCCCTGGTGGCGCAGTGGTCGAGAGTCCATCTGCCGATGCAGGGGACACGGGTTCGTGCCCCTGTCTGGGAAGATCCCACATGCCGCAGAGCGGCTAGGCCCGTGAGCCATGGCCGATAAGCCTGCGCGTCCGGAGCCTGTGCTCTGCAACAGGAGAGGCCACAACAGTGAGAGGCCCGCGTAGTGCAAAAAAAAAAATTACTATTAAGGCTAAGAATTCAAATACTTTTACAGGAAATGTAGGAAAACGGTGTTCTTGCAATAAGAAAGGCAAATGCAGAACCACAATGCCACTTTTCAGCACATTACTAAAAACTCATAGAAAGAAATATGTATTCTTGTGGTTCTGTTCTCCTGACAGAAAAAAAGTGCCTAAATTCTACATCACAGCATCACCCCATAAAAGGGATATCAATCTCCACCCTCTGTTTCTGCACCTTCAAAAATTCTGCTGACAAGAATATATTACATGATAGCACCAAATATCAGATGACAATCAGCCTACCTAACAGTCATGAAGTCTCACTGATATGCTTCTAAAACAGATTTTTTCAGGTCATTTTGCCAAAAATATTATAAATTGAAATATTAATATGAGGGAAAAAGGTTCTATGCACAATAACCATTAGAATTGAATAAACATTTCATTATACACTTTAGGCTTCTTCTTGCAAAGAATTATGCAGTAAAAATACATTTGATAAAATATTCTAATCTTTTATTCTGTTTCCAGGCCAGTGGTAACTAGTCTTATATATTTACTGATCGCAATAATAGGTCACAACATATATTCCCATGCCACGTACTATCAGCAATCACTTAGAACAGCAGCCTCTTCAGTTGAGTAGATGAGACACAGCTGGCTTTGGAGACAGTAGCCAATGATCAGCACGTTTATTGGATCTTCCAGCAGGTAAGATTATTTTAAAAGTTGAACCTGCTGGGATTTGGTTTTCTGAAGAGTCTTTTGTTTTTGCAGTAGTGAATTTCACATTAGCACACAGTATCAAGAAATTCTGACACCTAGATCAGAGGGAGTTAAGTACTCACCAGTAGGGCTTATCGTCAGGGAGCTTGCACTTAACACCGGAGAAACAGAGATTGACAGCCATAATAATGCGGTTGCAGCAAACCAATCCTGGGAGCATATTTTCAGTATTTGGACTTATATGCATTTATTTATTGTATCAGAGTTGGGTGACAAGATAAAACATCTTCAAATACAACAAAGTGATTAATGAAGTAGACAGTGAAGAATAATGGAGAAAAAGAATAATGAACTAATCAGTGCTTCTTCTCAAATTTCTTAAGCAACATTGAGTCTGGCTGAGAAACAGCATTTTATAATTATGGTAGCCATTGGCTACATATTAGTTAGTGTCACATGCATTATTTCTAATTCTCACAAGAATCTATCAAGATTCTATCTATCTATCAAGAATCTATCTATCTATTTATTTTAGATATGTTAAAAATAAGTCTAAGTTAATTTAAATAACTTTCCCATAGTTAGTGTTTTTTATGACATTATAAAATGGTTTTATGAAACAGAAAGTTCAACTACACCTGAATTAAACAATAAGGAATTTGTTGGCTCTAAAAGTGGAAGACCCAGACACAGAGTTTGACCTAGAAAGTTAATAAGATAAAGACCCTATTTATTTTTATTTCTCCATTATGTCACCCGCAATTTTGTCTTGGTCCAAGGTTGCTGCTGCTGCAAATGTAAGACAGATCCCAGCAGCAACCCAGGTACATAGGCTTCCTCATCATGTCCACAAGTAATGACAGAGAACCTTGATATAATCAACAAAGTTTTGAGCTTCGCATTAATTGGGGCTTTCTAAACAAATCTGTAAACACAATACTATGCACTAATTGCTAAGACAGCTCTACATGTCACTCTGGCACAGGGAATGGGACTTAAGAACCTACTCCTAGACAAAGACTGAGAACTGAAGTAGAAAAATCTTGGTGTTTGTAAGAAATTCCCTAAGTGACAATGAGAAATGCCAATTAACATTGTGAGAAAAAACAAGAGCAGTAAACATTGAGGCTGGAGGTACTGACATGAGCTAAATCATGCGAGGTCTCATAGGCCATATTAAAGATTTTAGGCTTTGTTCAAATTTAATGGGTAAGTATTCACAGATCCTACATAAAAAAAACACATGATCTAAATTAGGTTTCAAAATGAGTAATCTGGCTTTTGTGGGGGAATATGATTTCCAGAGAATAAAAGCAGGAAGCCTTATTTGCAGTCTAGGAAACTGATGGTGGTCACTGGGACCACAACTATATCAGTGCAGATAGAGATTAGTAAATTGACTTGAGATATACTTTGTAGACAGAATCAACAGGACATGCAGATGCCTCTGTATATGTTGAATATCATGTACTTTAATTCAAAATAATTAGTGATACATTATTGGGTATCATATTTCCATCCGACAGTATGATGGGTTTCAAAAACTGTCTTCAAAGATAGATAAAAATACCCTTCAGATAACTTACGGTTAGGAAAATAGATAATTAATGAAAAACTATCTTCAATGTGGTCTGGTAAGAAATATAACTAATGGGTAAAAAAAAGTGCAATAGATACAAGTGGAAATAAAGAGAAGTAACAAACTTAGTCCTAACTGGCCTGAGGGTTTGAGGAAAAAAATATACTAGAAAAAAGAAAATAACACATTATTTACCTAGTTAGAAACAATCATAGATTTCATGCTTATCATCAATGCAAGTCTGTCAAAGATATACTTCAGCAATATTAAATCTTGAATTCTAACAGATCGTCTACTTTTTTAAACAAGGAACATAACCTTTAAGTCACTGTTCCACTTGATGGTCACAGTCCATTTGTATAAACAGACTTGTTTGACCATGGATATAAACACAAATTCCAAAATTGCTTTTCATACATTTCAGGCTGACATTTATTGAACACTAACTTGATGCCAAGGTAAGTCTATTTCAACCTCAATAAAAACAATTTATTGCAAACCATCTCTCAACCAGTCACTATTAGGTGTTCAGCCAGTCATTCAACTAATATTTATAAAACACTTATTGTGTGGGTCAGGTACTTGTGACAACCACTGATGATACAGTAATGATTTTAAGAAAAACAGACACATCCCTTGCCATACTAATATCACTGTATACATAAATTAATATGCTATAAAGAAGAGAAACAGAGTTACAAATGTTTGTAATAGATCAATTGATTCATAAAAGATATGTGGGAAAGCTCCATAGTTATGATTTCATACAAAACAGTGGAATCTGGTGAACTGAGGGACAGAGAGGAAAGCATAATCAGGCCGAGGGGACAGCACACATAAAATTATATGCTGAGAGAAGACATGGCGAATTTGAGGGGCTGAAAGAAAGCCACTATAGCTGCAATTAGGGACAGTATAATGTAGATGAATTTGGGGAGTTAGGTGGGTGCCAAAACATGCAATTTTAGGCATTGAGGTATGTTGTCTTCACTCTAAAAACAGTGAAAAGCCGTTGAAAGGCTTTATGTATTGAAGTGATACATTTTTATTTGATTACATAAAAGATTTCTCTGAGTACAAAAAAAAAAATTGAAGGGGTAAATATAAGTGTTGTCAGACTTAGAGAAGAAATGATGGCGATGTGGACTAAGGGAGATAGAGAGATGTGTTCAAGCTTGCGACATTTTTGAAACCAACAGACTTCTCTAGGGTTGGAATATCAGAAACAAGGCAGAGGCAGATGTCATAGATGATTTTTCAATTTCTCATTTACGTAACTTGACGGTTACGCAGCCATTTGTGAAGAAAGACAGTGGTAAAGAACTAGGTGTGGGGATAAAGATTATAAGTTTAGTTGTTGTCTTTATTATGGAAGAGGGTCTTTGAAATATCCAAGAATTTATTTCAATTAGGTAGTTAAATATTATCTGGAGCTAAAAGGCAATTCTGACCACAGACATCAATTTTTGAGTAATCTACCTAATGTAATAATGGCAGTCATATATGTGAATGGAATTGCCTAGGAGTATAGTCTAGCTTGTGACAACCTGTGATCTTGCAACTAAGATTTGACAAGTCTAATACTTTATTGTAGATCATAAAAAATGAGAAGTAGGAATAAAATATGGAGAATTTTAAAAATAAAATATAAAGAGAATGTTTCAAGAATAAGGGAGTGTTCAGCAGTAAAGACACCCACCCCACACACAAAAAACTTATTGAATATAGTGACTTTGCAAGTAATAAGTGAACTTGGGAGAATTTCAATAACAGAGAGATGGGGGCTAGAAGACAGATTGGTGTTGCAGTGAGTGAAGAGAAAGAAAAAGAAGAAAAAGAAAGAAAAGAAAGATAAAAAAGAAAGAAAGAAAGAAAGGGAGGGAAGGAGGGAAGGAAGAAAGGAAAGGAGGGAGGGAGGAAGTGGAACATATAGATAAGCCTTTTGAGAGCTTTGTGCATAAACAGAAATAAGACTGAAACTGTAGAGGTATTTGTGGACAAGTAAGATTCTGTTGCCTTCTTTTTCTTTTTCCATTTCTCACAGGATATACTTGAATTGATTTACAGGCCAATGAGAATGATGCAATTGTGAGAAAGATATGGAAAATCAAAACAAGAATAGATGACATATATCATAATAAGAAAGGAGATGAGATGGGATCCAGAGTAGAGACAAATTATCTTCAAACAGGAGGATGGATTTCATTGTGACATGAGGAAGGAGGAGAGAATGGGAGCAGATGATACTAATAATCATAAAAACGTTAATAATACAAGCTAACATGTGAGAACTTTACATATGGAAAAAAATAAGGCACAAAAAGTTTTGTCTTTCCCAAGGTCATCTATTTTAAAGTTAGTGGAAAGAAGCTAAAAGTTGGGTATTTGAGGAGAGTAGAATAATGTTGAATAAGACATTTAGAAGAGAGGCAGGAGACACAGTGAGCTGACCAGACACGTAGTGGGATTACAGAACAGTGTTGGAGATGCCAATTAAGTTAGGTGGTTAAGAATTTATAGTGAAAAATATTCTGTTCGGTTATATGAAAATCTCTTGCAGAAATTGGATGATCAGGGTCAGTCCTGGAAAAAGATTATTAGGCTCAAAGGGGATGGAACTTTGCAATATGTGTAACAAAAATTCTGAGAAGTAAGGGAGATTTATATATACCAAACATATTATTGATAAAAGTCATAGTGAAATCAATAAAGTTGAACAGAAAAGGAAATGAAGGGGATATCTAATGAATTTGTAGAGAGCAGCAGTTCAAGGAACTGGAATTCCTGATAAAGTAAAATAAATAAAATAGTTAATGATAAATGATGGAAATGGTCGATTAAGTCATAAGGAAAGGAGACACTGGGCATGAAGTGGGATTACTGCATCAGTGATTTCTGAAGATTGATGAGATTCAGGTTATGAAAAGACTCAAGGTGTGACCATGGAAGTGAGAAGATAAAGAAGATCACTGAGTATTAGGAATTTTTAGAACTAATGAGTTCTAGAGCTGGAAACACTGTGCACGTGAATGTTGACATTTGTCCATTTGACACTGGGACTTGGAATAAAGAGAAAATTCTAAAATCTTTGAAGAGTGGAGGAAACAAACTGGAACATCCACAGATGACAGTGTTAAAGAGAGAGGCTGGTACAATACAACCACTTAATCCTCAAAGGATCTGCATTTTCTTTTTGTTTTGAATAAGAATGAAGTACTAGGAGTCTGGAATTATAATGCAGAATAAGAATAAAGCACACTAATTGTTAAGAAAAAAAAAGTAAACAGGAAAGTAAGCAGGAACAGGCACTATTTATCTGTCAATATTAACCTTAGGGCTTCCCTGGTGGCCCAGTGGTTGAGTGTCCACGTGCCCATTCAGGGGACGCAGGTTCGTGCCCCGGTCTGGGAAGATCCCGCATGCCGCAGAGCGGCTGGGCCCGTGAGCCATGGCCACTGAGCCTGCGCGTCCGGAGCCTGTGCTCCGCAACAGGAGAGGCCCCAACAGTGAGAGGCCCCCGTACCCCAAAAAAAAAAAAAATTATATATATATACATATATATATATATATATAAAAACCTTAAATTTTCTACCATTTTCCCTGTCAAATGTATAAACCTTCCTTATCTTCTTTTGTATCACTCTTTTTACTTGCCTTCCTCAACAGAAGTCAGGCCTCACTCTGAGAATACTATTTGCCTTACAGAGTGCTCATGCCCAGCAGAGTCCAACAGAGCCCAGAAGGACCCAGCAGAACTGCAGTTGAGAAACAAGTTTGTTGGGGTAAACCACTGTTTTGTGACTATTTGTTATGCATTATTGTTGCAGTAAAAATTGAATATTTCATTTTTATTTTTATCTTTTGAGATTATATACATATAAATATGTGTATATATGTATATAGGTACATATGTATGTACATATGCATATTGTGATATACTAGATTGCAACGCCTTGTAAAAATAGCTGAACAAATACTCTTTTCCAAAACATATGTATGCATCTTTTGATCTGCTTCTTTATTTATTTTTTTGCGGTACGCGGGCCTCTCACTGTTGTGGCCTCTCCCGTTGTGGAGCACAGGCTCTGGATGCACAGGCTCAGCGGCCATAGCTCACGGGCCCAGCCGCTCTGCGGCATGTGGGATCTTCCAGGACCGGGGCATGAACCCGTGTCCCCTGCATCGGCACGCGGACTCCCAACCACTGCGCCACCAGGGAAGCCCTGTTTCTTTTATTTTTAAAATATTTTTCTACAAATATAGATTTCCTTCTTTCCTTTGTATTTAAACTTTTTCAAAAACTCAGAATCAGTAAATAAGTTTTTCTTCCTCTGTAAATCTCCATAGGCCTACTCTGTGTTGACAATCTATGCTAAACAATTGATATTGACTAACTAGATACTTCGATCAAGAATGACTTTTCTGGAGTAAAGAAATCACAATGCTTATATCCTTGACAAGTGCAGACTTTGCAAAGTATGGAGAATGAAATAAAATAAACCACTTTGCATTAGAATCTGTATATTATTGGTTCCCCTCATTGAATCAGATTAACTTTAATACTTAATTTTCTTTCCAATGCATTAAATAGGATACTTTTAATATACTCGAAGATAAGGAAAATATTAGCTCTGCTTTTATACAAAATTATCACTTCACTTTTTCTGTTGTATCCAGCTCATATGATGCAAATTCATGGTATTCATCCACTTGAACTTCATTGGTAACAGTGAGAAATTATTTCTGTTGCATTTGATGGAGTCTAACCACTAGTCACTCATTTTTCTAACGTAAGAGTGACCGGAATGGATTAAAGGAAAACTTCAGACTATAAGAAATGTTTCACGATTGCTTCTTCCTGACCTGATGACATTGATATATGACTTCTTGGTTGAAAGAAATTTCCTGTTCTCTCTACCCATGGACTTGATGCTTTTCTATATGAAAACATGAGTGGTTAAATGTTAGCCTCCCAAAGCTCTGACACCTTGTTTGAGATTAGTGATGGTCAAAACTTTGGATATGTGTTCTCTAAACTTGCAATTGCCTAACTTTTCTAAAATCCTACATACTTATTTCTCTTTCTTTCATCACCATCTGTCTTGACAAAGAAGAAAATATTTTGGCCTTTCAATGTATTATAATAATCATAGGAAAAACCCATTGATAAAACTTCCATGAAATTATGTTGTGAATAAACAGCTTCAGCAACATATTTTTTTCTCTTAAAATACGAAGTATGGAAGAACAATATTTACACTGATATGAGGGTCCTTACACCTTACATTTTAGAGTTTCTAGTCCAATGTGAAGGAAATGCTAAAGACCATGGGGGCAAATATTTTAATTAGCAAGGCAGTGACATAAAACTTAAATGATTTTAACTCTTAGAAGATTCTCATACACTTATACTTTGCCAAGACAGAAGAAAATATCATCAGAAGATTAGATTGTTTCATGGTCATTTTCTAGAGTTAATACTACATATAAACCACTTATGTCTGTGGTATTGATCCCTTGAGTTGATAGAATTGATCTGCCCAGGTAAGTGAATAATTTCTTTCTCCTTCAACACTCCACATTTTTATTTCTTGAATATATACACTTCTTAGGAAAGATTGGCTCTCCTGGGTAGAGAAACCTATATTTTCTCAAGATAAACAAAACCATGCTCTTCATGTCAAGAACCAAAACAAGTTTAAAAAATGGATCTAATTTAAACTAAGGGGAAATTATCACTTATTTAGGATGTTCTTAAACACTATCTACATTAAGATTATTGTGATAAAGCAGTTTGGAATGTATAAGATACAGTTCTATCTCTCCTAATGTGGTTTTTGGTAAAAGAAAATTAATTAATTATACTGTTAATAATCCTTCTGACACTCAAAAAGATGACCTGTCCTATGAAACCCCTTTAGATACAGAGTCGATACAAGGACCTTACAGAAGAACAGTTTAAAACTGACACATTAGATGGGTCTGTTGTCTTGTTAGGTCGCAACATTTTATTAGTTAGGTTAACTCTAGCTACTGTGATACACTAAAAATGGATGAAAGCTTAACATAACAGAATGTTATTTTATGTTCATTTAATAGTCTGAAATAGGTGTTCCTGGATGACAGGAGACTTTCATTTTATGTGTGATTCAAATACTCAAGCTCATTTAACCTTACAGTGCCATCATCTCTTAGGACTACATGGTTACCTGCACCTATTTGGTGGGAGAACTTGTGTGTCGGTGGTGGCTGGGGCACACATATCTCTCTAAAGTCTTGGCTCAGAAACAGGCACATCAAATGTCTGCACATATTTACTGCTAAAATATAGTCACATCTTTCCCACTTAATTTTAAGGGAAGATAGGTATCATAGGTTAGGTTTTTGCCAAAGAAGAAAATCACCTTTCTATTGAAGAGCTAGTAATATCAACCATAATACAGAATTCTCATCTCCAGATCTACTTGAAGATTTCTTTCAACGTATGGAATACAATCAAATCCTCATGCAAGGAAGACAACCCAAAGTACCATCCAATAACTACATCCAGTTCAAAGGCTACTATCTGTTAGTGATGCAGAGTAGGTCCTCAATATACTCAAGATACAATAATGAAGCAGCACTGGAATAACTGCAATAAAAAGTTCTATTTAAAAAAGAAGAGAAATAAATAATAGTGTAGTTTGTAACAATTTTGCTATTCTGCTGGTCAGATACTGTGAAGACACTCCTGGACTAGCTATGGAGAAAGTCATTGATTAGTCCTTGAGTCTCCCCTCTGGGAGGAACCTCCCTGACCATTACCCTTGTTATGTTAGAAAAGGTGGAGGTTCTCAGATTTTACCCCACTTGCCACTTACCAGATAACAAGTAAGCCTGACATAGTATTCTGACAAAACGTCATAGGAGCCCTGGATCAGTCAATCAAAATAGCAGTCATAGCAGCAGTTTTCATCAGTTCTTCATGGCCCAGATCCAATAGGCAATACAACGTGGGTCAGATATTACGTGCACATACAATAGCGTTCAATACAGGAAAGGGACACCAACTTTTAAGCGATGCTCAGGCTTCATGGAGCTGCTAGCACATCCACCCACTATCTCTATCTCTTATAAAGAGAGAGCTTGCTCATTACCCTAGAGTGTAAGTACCTCTCCGGGAGGGAAACAGAAGGGCTTTATCTTTATTATGCTGTAATGTCTGTTGGGAGGTAAATCACTAATTCTCTCTGGGGAAGGATATACTATCTCTATCTTCTAAAGCTGTTTTCTTTCAAACATGTCCTTTCTCTTAAGTCCCAGACCTTGTAAAAACACATTGTCTCTAACAATTCACCATGGGCACATATGAAATAGGTGTTGGAATTAACTTCCCATGAGACTATAAAGTTTTTGTATTCCATTTCCTATTATGCCAGTTTAGTGCCTTAGGATGTTAAAGCTGGTACTTCAAAAACACTTTAGCTTCAAATCATGGTTTTTTGGAAGTAAAATCCCCTAAAATATTTAGTAGGCTTCCAATGTGTTTGCTTCTAGTTAATTCCTTTGGCCTATAACCACACCCATCATTACGTCTTGCATTTAATTTTCCATTCTGCTTGATTTTTTTCACTTATACTATCCTTGGCACTCCTGTACTGGTGGGCTACCTTAAGCCATATAGAACAACGGTGTTTGGCGGTTAGCTAATTACCCATAAACTGATTTTGGCTAAATCTCAACAGGTCCTTGTCTCAAAGTCTTTATCAGTCATATTTCCTACTTTGGTGGATCCAGAAACAGTTGTCATCACAAAATTGTGGATTCTTAATATTCTTTAATATCCCTTTTATTTCAGCTTATAGATAGTTCAATTCTGCTTGAGCTGATCTTTTTCTTATAATGTCTTACTATAAGGTTCAAAGAACAACTAACCCACTGTAGTAAACTAAGTCTGCTTAAAATTTTGCCTGGAGCTACAGTCTATAAACTGAAAACAAAAACCAGTAGGCAACTTCAGGTGACAAAGAATGTAGTTATAAGAATTGTCCCTGCTAGAGAATGTATAGCATTGTAGGCAATAAATCTTAAAAACCTGTTTTCAAGTTCCTAAGTGATAAAAAAAAGACTTGCCTTTAAAAAATAAAATAAAACCATAAATAATCAACTTTGCATAATTCTAGAATGTTAGCTTGATAATGGCAATATTTATCTTTGCAGTTTGTAGTTGTTTTCACATGCACTAAAATGCTTATGATATTGTCTCTCTAGCTCACTACTGTATTCCCAATACCTACCAGTGTGCCTACCACATAGAATAAGATAGTAAGTACCTGAAGAATTAAAGAATAAATGTGGGTAACCCTTTCAACAACCTTGCAGCATAATCAGCAATTTAAAGGTTCTGCACATGAAGAAACTGGGAAATACAAGATTGATTGTTTAAAGTGAAACAGGTACTCAAAGAAGCAGTAAAGTCTAATTTACATGAATGGAAACCCTGTGTTATTAGTTATAAAATACGGCTATAGTTGAGATAGAAAGAGGTTACAAGAGTATATACATGTATGAACATTCTAGATATAATTAAATAGACTACATGCAAATTATTAGGAAAAAAGCACATACAAACTGTACTTAGAATTATGGAGCTGAAAAAAACTCTAGATGGCATCTAGCCTACCTATTTCATCTTACAAAATGAAAAGAAAGTATACATAAATATGTATAGGGACTTCCCTGGTGGCACAGTGGTTAAGAACCTGCCTGCCAATGCACAAGACACGGGTTCCAGCCCTGGTCCGGGAAGATCCCACATGCCACGGAGCAACTAAGTCAGGGGGCCACAACTACTGAGCCTGCGCTCTAGAGCCCGCGAGCCACAACTACTGAAGCCCGCACACCTAGAGCCCATGGTCCACAACAAGAGAAGCCACCGCAATGAGAAGCCCACACACCACAACAAAGAGTAGCCCTCACTCGCCGCAACTAGAGAAAGCCAGCGCGCAGCAATGATAACACAGCCAAAAATAAATACATAAATTTATATTTTTAAAAAATGTATAAAAACTTGGAACTAGCCTATTTATATATGTTTAGCATTACTACATTCATCATTAGCCAGTTTACTTACAGTAACTGATATATCCAAGTGTGATATCACTCTCACAGAGCAGATGACATTTCCAGGTAGAGCAATCAAGCTCAAGGCACATATGACAGTGGCACTGTCACTCTTTTTTTTTGAAACTCTTGTACTCAGGTTGTATACAAAGTTCATCTTCAATAAAATGAAGTGATTGAATTGGTTGTTTCAAAGGTCTAGCAAATTTTAAAACTCGGTGATTCTACTTGGAAATAATAGCTGCATATATGCCCTTAATAGTCATTGGTTGGAACCATGTTTAACAAAGTAAAATGTAGAAATATTTCAAAGATTAAATGGATGAATTTTTAATAATTACTGTATCTGGAAATAGTCACATACTCTGAACTTGGGAATTTAAAAATAAAATATGTGCTCTTAGGCTGTGTAACAAGAATAAGTGTTCACTACCTCTGTAAGGACACTTAGAATATTAATAGAAAGGTAACTAAATATAGTCTTGTTCTATTGCTTTCATGTGTAATTTATTAACAACTGAATTTAATAAATAAAAATAACCAAAGGATTACTAACAAAACTGAAGTAGATCCTATGTTTTCTTGTCTTTTTCTCCTAGCAAAATTTTTGAAGTATTAGTTTCTTATATTTTTGTCTATACATTTTTACTTTACCAAATGAAAGAAACAACAAATAATTTCTTAAGGCAAAATTTTATGAAGAAGATGGAAATATCAATATAGCAGCAATTTAATAACTTACAAAAATAACATTTCTAAGGCCCAATGATACAACTAAATATGATACCCTTATTCTGATTATAAGAATCAATCTAGCACTGCAATAAGCAATTACCTCTAGTTTCTTTTTTTCCTCCATAAATGCTTTTGGAGTAGTTTTAAACTCTCCAGTGGAATCTCCATCATTCTTACCATAATGATGGCAAATGCAATTTTTATAAAGAAAAATACCAATGTATGAGTTTTATGGCTCCAATAGTGAAATTGTCTTGGGGGCTACTGTGGGAGCAGTATCCAATGCATTTTTTAGAATAAAAATGCCATATTGCTCTTCATCAATATGCCTAGATAAGCCACATTTAATATTAATTTGATATTAATGAAACATTATTAAAGAAATGCAAGAAAATCATGTTTTATTAATGAAATGTAGTTTATTCTCTTAATGCAGAAAAGAGGCATTAAAAGATGTCTTCTAAGAGCATAGGCCTTGAGCAAGACTGCCAAGATTCAAATCCCTACAATTACGTACTTATATGAAAATAGTTAGGGCTTTATATCACTTTGCACCTCAGATTTCCTTATATATAAAATGAGAATAATAAATGTACCAACTTTACAAAATTCTAATGGTTATATGGTTTAAAATAATGCCTAGTACATACTAAATACTTCAGAAATGTTAGCTGATATTATGATTGGTATGTCCAAAAGGAAATTAAAAAATAACGTTTCTGAAATATTTTCATTAATCTGCATCCCTTTTTACATGTGGCATTCCTGAATGGAAAGGAAAAAAAAATAAACGTTCCTTTAAAGCAGTTGTCTTATATTTGGAAAATATTTAACTCACAGAAAAATTGACCTACTTTATGTAGTATTAATCTTAAAATGATTAAAGGAATTTGCAAAGACAAAATCTTATTTGATATTTACTTTTAATAGCATGAAGGATCATTTCAAAACTATGAGCATTCAATATCGTATTATTATAGTATCTAATCAAACTTGATAGTTACAAAGATAGTGACATATATGAGAGGGTAGAATTGTTAGCAAAGTTGAGTGATGGGGTGTATACTGTTCTTCCTCATCTAAAGTTGTGTCTTGAAGGAGCAGTTGGAATTAGCCCAGCTATAAAAAGCGGAAGGGTTATAATATAGAATATCCTAGGCAAAGAAAACCTTCACAAGGTAGGATGTGCAGGGAATTTTAAGATATTTGATTACTGTATAAAGACATGAGAGGGTGGCAGAGTTTTGAGGGTACTGAATGTCATCCTAAAGAAATTGGGCACGGTCCTGTGAGGGAACAAGTTTGAAGGACTGGTGTGTCTTTTGACCATAGGACTTAATCAGAAGCATCTGTTCAGAGTTTCCCTATCTTCACCTTTTTACATATTATTTCCTGAAAAATTGTCCTTGAAATTCACCAGCATTCATCTCAGTCCAGATTTGCCCAATAAACATGTCTTAACAGTCATGGCATAAACACATAGGAAAAGAACCCTTAAAACCAATTAGATATTTGTTACTGCTCAGAAATTCGCAGACTAACAGATAAAACTGTATTAGCTAATATTTCAAAATAAAATGATAAAAATGGCTAAAACGCATATTCCTCTAAGAAAAAGATGCTTAATGGAATTTTGCAACCATGAATGGATGAGCAAAAGAATTAAAATTTAATTGCAATTTTGAATGAGAATAGCACATTTAATATTGGCATTTTTTATTTTAAAGAGATTTCATTTCATTTCTTTTTATTTTATTTTGTGTCAGCTTTGTCAGGGTATAACTGACAAGTAAAAATTGTATGTATTTAAGACATACAATGTGATGATTTGATATAAATAGAAATTGTGAAATGATTAGCACAACCAAGCTAATCCGCACATCCATCACTTCACATAGTTACTATTGTGTGTGTGGTGACAGCACTTAAGACCTACTCTTGTAAATTCCAAGTATAAAATATCGTATTATTAACTACAGTCACCATGCTGTACATTAGATCCTCAGAACTATTCACCTTGTAACTAAAAGTTTGTGCCCTTTGATCAACATCCCCCCATTTCCTCCACTTCTCAGCCCATCACAACCACCACTCTATTCTGTTTCTGTGAGTTTGACTTTTTTAGATTCCACACGTTAAGTTCACACAATATTTGTCTTTCTGTGTCTGTCTTATTTCACTTACTAAAGTGTCTTCCAGGTTCATTCATGTTGTCACAAACGGCAGTATTTTCTTTTTTATCTTTGAATTATATATATATATATATATATAAACCATATATATACATATCCATATCAAAATTCCATTTTTCACAGAAAAAAAAAAGAATCCTAAAAATCCATAGAGAATCACAAAAGACCCTAAATGGCCAAAGTAATACTGAGAAAGAAGAACAAAGCTGGAGGCATTCCACATCCTGATTTTAAATTATGTTACAAAGCTATAGTAATCAAAACAGCATAGCACTAGCATAAAGCCAAACATATAGACCAGTGAAATATAACAGACAGCCCAGAAGCAAACCCGTGCATATACAGTCAACTTATTTTTTGGATAGTTTGTTGTTAGTGTATAGAAATTCAACTGATTTTTGTATTCTGATTTGTATCCTGTAACTTTACTGAATTTATTACTTCTACCAGTTTTGTTGTTGTTGTTTTTTGGTTTTTGGGGTTTTTTTTGGTGGCGTCATCAGGGTTTTCTACATATAAGATCATGTCATCTGTAAATAAGGACAGTTTTATTTCTTCCTTTTTGATTTGGATGCCTTTTATTTTATTTTTTCTCTTGCCTAAATTCTCTGGCTAAACTTCAAGTACTATGTTGAATAAAAGTGGCAAGAATGGGCATCCTTGGGCTTTCAGCTTTTCACCATTGAGTACAATGTTATGGGCAGGCTTGGAATATATGGCCTTTATTATGTTGAGGTACATTTCTGCTATACCTAACTTGTTGTTTCATTGTTTGGGCTTTCTTAACTTGGATCTATGTTAAAAAACGTGTCTTCTTTTTTACAAAGTGAGATAATTCTAACTCTATCTAAATGATCATATTTCGATTTTCCTTCATAACGAAAAATGAGAAATGAGGCATAGAAGTATCTGGGTAATGAACTGAATATTAGTTTAGTTCTTCAATAGGCAGTGAATTAGTAAGAGGACATGTATTTACCATGGGTTATATTTTAAAATGCTTATTATTACCCCTTTCTTAAAAAATTCTAAATAAACAGCTCTTTTATTGAAGAAGTTGTACTGTCATAGTTTATGAAACTTTAAGTCCCATGTAACAGCCCACCTTAAACAAATTATATGTTTAAAAAGAAAAAATGGTTGATTTTAGCTGCAGTTTCTATTAGCTTAGCAAAGAGATGGGAATAACAGGAGTTGAATAAGACAGTTTTTGGTGTAGGAGACAGATTGACAGAAGGAGTGACCAGGGTAGTAAACGAAGCTTAGATGGAAAAGTTGGTGACAAGCGTAAGATATCTAAGATAATGGGATCAACCAAAAGGATCCTCAAAATTAAAGCACACAAGCTATTGCTGTGAACAGTCCTATGAAAATGCCTGGATCCAAGCTAGTAGAAAACAGAAGAGCCACTCTAGAGGCAATCTGGAGTGGGTATGGAGAAGGTGCAACAAATTATCTATGGCATTGTTCTTAAACCTCTTTGCCTTATTAGCCTCTGGCCTTTGAGGATACCCACATATCAAAAGGAGGCTAACAAATAAAATTAAATAAATATATTTAAGAAAACATCTGGATGCTATGTTACTCAAGATATAATGCTCAACACTGGCACAACACATTGTGTAATCAAAACGTTAAGTGTCCTACCACTGTTGGGCCCCCAGGAAATACTTCTTCTCATCTCTTGCCACCATGTCTGAATTCCAAGAAGATTTGCTGGTTGTTCCACTGCTGTCATAGAAAGAGACAAAGTTTAATTAAGAAGAAAGACAAATTAATAAGTTTGACAAATTTTTCTCAGATTGCATGAATATAATAGTTCCTTGCAAACCAAATTTTTATAAAAATTTGAATAATTTGAGGTGAATTAAAAAAATTTACATCAAATATAGTACATGTGAAATATATGACTAAAGTAGCCTTCCAATATTCCCAGAAAATTTGAATAAGAAAAAGAAAAACATTTGTATGACTATGAAAAAGAATCATTTCCAAAATAATGATTTATATTCAGATGATTTTCTGGCCATTTTCAATCAAGGTAAATTTTCTGGTTAAAATTTTTTGAAAAAAATTGAAAAATAAATTGATTTATTTCCTGATTTCTTTATAATACTGTAGCTTAAAAATATTTAAAAGAATTCAAGAAGTATTGTATGAATTTATACATTGCATGAACTAATAAACATGATGAAATTAAAATATTTTAATAGCTTATGTGATGATAATACTTTATTATATAAGATTTCTTTACAATCACTGAATATTATATCTGTGGTTAATGTCTGAATCTTAGTATTCCTTAAAGAATTCTATTGATAATTCCAGTTTTTCCTGTTTCAACGAAGTGTCTCCAAACTTGAACTTACTAGACTATCAGACTTTTAAGGACTCAGGAAACATATACGTTTGCATTACTGTTAGTTGAACACAAATTATCTTAAAATATCAAATGTAATAATGTTAATATGATTTATCTTAAATATCAATATATAACAATATATATTTATACATATTTATAATTTATATTTTATTATTCATTCAGACATCATTGGCTCATAAAAGAACACTAATACATGAACAATAATATTTAAATGTAGTTATATCTGATATTTTGCTGACTTTCAGTGATAGTTTTGCATATATTTTTCAATTTTGTTTTATAGAGGTGTACTTTTCAAGGTAAGAGGATAGATGACATATTATTTAACAATTTATTAGCTTCATTCATAACTTTTATGTGAGTTTGCATTTGTACTCGCCCAATGCCCTGAGGATATTAGGGGTAGGCCTGGTTATCTGAAAGAGTAATTTCTTTTGTTAGAAGTTTTAAAAATAGATTTACTCACTCTTTGGTCACTTTTTTTACATCAACTATTTATGAATAAAAACAACCAAAATGAAATATGTTTTAGAGATATAATCATGGTTCACATTTTAATGTTTTCTCTCTTATTCACTTCACCAATTTTCACTTCCATATTAAACTCATATCCTACAATATTAGGATGTATTCCAATTTTTTCCTATGTTCCCACTCACTCTGTGAGTAAACTGGACCAATTTTTTTTAACCAAATACACATGAATTACAAAATAATTGCTGTATCTCATTAAATTAATTGATGCAAAATTATATCACATTATAAAACAGTGGTATCAGTTATGTCCACTGCCTAAATATATTTTTCTAAAAATAATAAAATTTTATGAAATAATAATGGTGTTTGATAATTTGGAATCATACCCCTGGTCAAATAAGGTTTTTTTTTTTTTTTTTTTTTTTAACAAAAGAAAGATTTGAAGAAAAATCTTGACATATTGACACTAAGTATATCTATATGTATTAGCACATAAAATCAGAAGTAGACTTTCTGGAAGTAAAGTGTTATATCATAAAGTACATCTATAATGATAACTTGAACTGTGGCAACTTTCATTTTCTTCTGATAAAACAAAGCAATAGTTTCAATAATTTAATAATAATAATGATAGGTGCTAATGTCAATTTCTGTCCTACAAATGGATCCCCTAAACTCAAATTTAAAATATGCTTTCCAATTTAAACTGGAAATGTATTTTTTACAACATTTTAAGAGAACACAGTTGATGCAGCACACATACATTTTAAAGCAATACCCACACACTATAAAGTTTGCAGTGCATTATCACTCAAAATCTAACACTTTGTTATTGAATCTAGGAATGGCTTTCCAAACTCGAGTTTCATGCTGCAGTCAATGAAACAACCACTGATTCTTTAAAAATTAAAACAAGAACATTTTTATCATTCAGACATTTAATTAGAACTTCAAAAATAGATTAATTGTAATTGAGTAAGTAATAAAATATAGCTTGGCATTTTTTAGAGCAATCTAAATTAACATGGTTAAGTTACTTTATTTTTTGGTTTGTCAGTAAACTTAGTCCTTCCCATGTCCTTAGAGTTGAAAAGCAAATAATCTGTAAAAATAGATGATCTTTTTTCCTTAACCCCCTTGAAATTGCAAAGTCTATTAAAGCAGGTTTCACTTTTTATAATAACTGCCCTTTAAAATGAACTTTTAATATACGTTTTTATTTCTTTCCTTTGCCTACCAGAGATACTTAATTATATAACATCGTTTTTTCTTATCCTTCTTGTCTTGGTAAACAGACTATAGAAAATTTTAAATTAGCATAACTGTATTAATCTTTAGATAAATACAAAAATTAATGTGAATGATAAATATATGTATATAAAATATGACCCAACTGATTTCTTGTTTAAAATATCTTTTGGCCAATAGCTGCTAATCCAGCTGTTGCTAACCTTCATTCATTCAAACAAATTTATCAGTGCTCTACTATATTCTAAGCCCTTTTCACAACAAGACAAACTTCGTCTCTGAACTAAGGAATACACATTTTGTTCGAGAAGGGGTGGATGGACTACAAACAAGAAAAAAAATCACACACAAAACAACATAGTATCATCTAGGGATACATGCTTTGATGAAAATAGAAGAGACTATTATGATATTAAGTAAAGGGGGGAAGTACCTTTAAATATTGGGAGGAGTATTACAAGCAAAAGGAACAGAAAATACAAATGCTTTGAGTTATCTGAAAGAAAACCAATTATAGTGGTAATGACTAAGGGGCAGAAACAAACTAAGTGTTTATGAGCCGCTGCAAGGAATGTAGATGTTATTATAAGTGTGGAGAAAAAGGTTCTAGAAGGTTTTAGACTCTTGAATGTCAGAAATTTCAAATATTTACTCTGATGCTTGGGGAATGGAGAGAGAAGGGTGCCTACGGAGGGACCAGAAGGAAGGCTATTGGCACAGACTGGTAGTCTGGTCTAGAGATAATCACGATCAGGTCAAAGAAGTTAATGGTACAGTGGGAGAGAAGTGAAAGCATTTATAATATATTTTGGAGACAGGTCTGAAAATATTTGCCAAAAGAAAAAAAAAAACACAAACATCAACAAAGATTCTCAGGAAGTTGGTTTAAGCAGCTGAGTTAGTTTTGGTACCATTCACTAAGAAAGGGAAGCATAAGACACAACACATTCGGGAAAGAATATCAAAAGCTCCATTGGGATGTCTTGAGTTGGACATGCATATAATCTAAGTGGAGATGTCCAGTAAGCTGTTGTATGTATGAGTCTGGATTTCAGGTGAAAAGTTAGGATTGGAGATAGACAATTGGGAGTCTTAGCATATGGATGTTACTTATAGGCATGGAACTGCATGAAGTTGCCTGAGGGGGGTATATTCAGAGGAGAGAAGTATGATGACTTAGCTCTGAGACACTTAATCACCTAGAGTCAAATGGCATCAAAGGAGGATCCAGCATCAGACACTGAGATGGAGTGGGCAAGAAGGTAGGAGAAAATAGAGTGTAACAGAAAAAACAGAACACAAAGGAATAAATTAATTTAAGAATAGTAAGCGGTATTTTATACTAAATGCTGTTAAGATAGCAATTAAGCTGAGAAGAGAAAAGCAACATTTGCCAAGAAAGAAATTATAGGTTTCCTTGACAAAAGTAGTTTATCATAGTAGCAGAGATGAGGTGAGAAGTGAAAAGTGAGGAAGTACAGACAGTAAAGACAGACTACTCTTTCAAAATTTATTTTTTATTAAGGGGAAGAGCGTGATGAGGCAGTGCCTGAAAAGGAACATGCTGTCTGAATGGACAGAAAGATGACAATTGAAAAAGGATTAGATAGACAGATAGATAGATAGACAGATAGATAGATAGGGATATATTTTACATTGAGGAAAACAAAGCATGTTTGTATGTTGATAAAAAAAATCCGGAGAGAGAATATTTATGAAGGTGACAGAGGAAAGTCATAAGAATAAAGCAGTTTAGAAAGAGATAAGGCAGAGGTGGATGAATGTGGTTGTTGTAAACATTTAGAAAAGAGGCTGAGGATGTAGAGGAGTCTTGACAATCTACGTAACAATCATACTTGACAATCTATGTTACTGACAGCGAAAAGTGGAAGAGTTTGGGATGATGGAGAAGAGTGCAAGACTGGATTAGATTAAATGATGTACAGAGCAGTTTGGAGATAAAAATCTGGCTAGCGATGGATGACCTGGGAGGCATAAACATGGTTGTTGACTCAAGAAAATAGGGAAAGGAAAAAAATGGTAGTAGTGCCAAATCTCTCAGATAGTACTTCTCAAACTGTGTGTGGTGAAAGACTATTTTTCCCCTGTGCATCACAGAAGAATATTTATTTATGTAAAAAAAAACTTTATGGGAAATGATTACATACTTGGATACTGTAGCAATATTTCTATAAATATTTACTCCAATTTCTGTATTACTTTTCTGTGGACCAGTAAAAAAAAAAATTGCCCACTGACAACAATTTGAAAAATACACTTTGACTAAGACTTCCTTAGGTTAGTGTGAGGAACCAGATAAAGCTATACTTTAGAGCAGTGTTTTGTTTTTTGTGTTTTTTTTTGGTGAAACCAACAATAAAATCTAGGCAAACTACAAAATTTTTACTTAGTTAGAAATTTTATTTTTACTTGTAAATTATATACATGCACTACTGTGCTAATATATCACATAATAACATTTAAATAAAAGGAACAAGATATTCACTTAAAACGTACCTGTGAAGTCACTGAAGAAAAGATGAAAATTCATAATAGTACTTAAAATTAAGGCTATCAAAATATAATGTAAAAACTGGCACCAATATAAAAGATTTGGATCTGAGTTAAGAAAAATTTTACTCAGGCTTCATATTATGGCACACCCAAGCATCATTTAAGAAATACTATTTTGACTATGCTAATGCTAAGCTTCATAGCACTACTAATAAGCATCACCTGACTCAGTACATGTAGATTCCAGAAGCTGAGTAATAATACTTCCTCAGCCCTGAATACTATTACACCTGCCATATTTCTGCATTTAGACAGAAATTTCATAACACAGAGAAGAACTGGGAAGGAGAAGTGGGACTATGAAGAAAAGCCAATGGCAATTGGGAGGAGTTGTGGGATGCTGATAAGAATTCAAGCTTTCTAGAAGTATTACCTTGAATAAAGCCAGAAGGATATGATAAAACATAAAAAAATCTAGATATGGATGAACCGTACCAAACATTTGATGTATTTTCCCCCCTGAATTATATTTATTCAGAATTACACAGAAAAAAAATAATCGAGATAGAAAGAAGTATGGAATTGATTCAAAAATCTAAATTCTATTAAAAATAAGGAATTGTCTTGAATCTTTACATATCACCTTGTCTTCCATGACTGTGACTCCCATTTCTGTAGAACTAATAGGTCACTAAGAATTGCTACTATGTGCCCAAGGAACAGTGAAAAAGACCAATGCTCACTGCCTCCACTGTAGATTTCAAAGCCTAAGTCATGCTGAAAATAAGTAGGAAAGAAATTTTAAATTGGATCAGAGATCTATTTTCTTATATTAGCTTGGATAGGACTTTATTTAATAATTGCAGACTGAGATATTTGCTATTATATGCAAATGAGTGGAAAAGCTGTGAAAGAGATTTGAGATTTTATGCATGTGTGAAGAATGATCCTACCAAACAGATTTCAGAGGGCAGTGTTGCAAATTAATATTTATTTCTAAGGATTCCCAACTGAGTCCATCTCATCCTGGTTTATATATTAACAAATCACATATTGCCTTGTTTGAGAGTCTCTCTGAGACCGCTACCAATTAACCAAACTCATTTCCTGTTCTTTGGCACATGGATGGTCTCATTTCTCAGGCTCATTCAGAGTTAGATGTATACATGTGACTGAGTTCCAACCAATAGCATAAAAGCAATAATGTGGCACATATATACAATGGAATATTACTCAGCCATAAAAACAAATGAAATTGAGTTATTTGTAGTGAGGTTGATGGACACAGAGTCTGTCATACAGAGTGAAGTAAGTCAGAAAGAGAAAAACAAATACCGTATGCTAACACATATATATGGAATCTAAGAAAAAAAATGGTTCTGAAGAACCTAGGGGCAGGACAGGAGTAACAACACAGACGTAGAGAATGGACTTGAGGACATGGGGAGGGGGAAAAGGGTAAGCTGAGATGAAGTAAGAGAGTGGCATTGACATATATACACTACCAAATGTAAAATAAATAGCTAGTGGCAAGCAGCCACATAGCACAGGGAGATCAGCTTGGTGCTTTTGACCACCTAGAGGGGTGGGATAGGGAGGGTAGGAGGGAGACGCAGAGGTGGGGGATGTGGGGATATATGTGTATGGCTGATTCGCTTTGTCGTGCAGCAGAAATTGGCGCGACAGTGTGAAGCAATTTTACTTCAATAAAGATGTAAAAAACAACAAAAAAGAAATTGTATACCTTCAACATATGTAGTTTTTTTTTTTTTGGTATATTGATTATATCTCAATAAACCTGTTAAAAAAAAAGAAGGGAAAAATAACCTCTAAACATGACTCATTAATACAAGTTAATGATACAAGTGGCCTCTACATTCTTAAAAATTAAAAAAATAATCTCTGAAAGACCTGTAGAGAAAACAGAAATGTCAGTTACATTTTCATTTCAATGTTCTTCTCAAACTTTGTCTCTTAGTATTTTGGGCAAGAAAAGAGCATTAAAGATTGAAAGAAACAAAATAAAAAAATAAAAATCATGAGCTAGACTTTTCTCATGTAGAAAATGAGTAAGACAATTAACTCAATTTTTACCCAATTTGTATACAGCTATACATATCTTTACACAGACTATAAAATAACTTCAAATCTACCTTCTCATTTGAAGATTTCTATCCATGATTATAATTTGCAAGTGAGATAATAAATGTAAATAAATTTATAAAATATCAGAAATCATTTCACAGATATACTGCGGCTTTTTATTTTGCTATCATATAAGTATATTTTAACCTACATACTTTCAAAGAATGAAGGTGAGGGTTGTTTCAAGAAGCAGTATTATTATCATGGAATTAAAAGGAAATTTGTCAGTGGCTTCTAACAGAATCTAAACTCCCTACCTAACTTACAGATTCTTACATAATCAGGGCCATTTTTCTCTGTTTTTCAATTTATAATGTTTCTTTATTGCTCACTACCCTCTAGCAAAACTAGTCTTCTCAAGGGGTCTAAATTATGCTGATTTTATTCCCACTTTAGGAGCTTGCATTAGTGTTTCTTTTATCTTTGATAGCTGACTCCTGGTCATTTAAACATTAGGCCTTCCCTAATCACCTGACCTAAAGTAGCATCTAACAACTCTATCAAATCACCTTACAGTGATCTTTTGTAGAATACTCATCACCACCTGATATTTTCCTGTGCCCTCATTTATTTTTCCTTATTTATTGTCAACCTTCTCCTTCTAGGATTTACCTTCATGAATGCGGGAACCATGCCTTTGTTCTTCATCTCAACATATGTTTGTTAAATAATCATAGAGAACTCCCAAGCTGAACACTTCTATGGTACTGGGGACTAGAGTCTCAGAGGTGTACTCTTTGTACGAATACACAGCCAGTTTCTTGGATCTGAGTTCCACGACCTCTCTACTTTACCCTGCTAATCAGCACTAATTAACTCTTTTATTGGTTTTCTTGTCACAATGTTATGTTCAAACTTACAACAAGCAGTATAAATCTACTATATTTCTATAAAGTTGAGAAATATTCCCAGTATTCTAAGAAAAGAGCTGGCATTATGTTGACCAAATAAAAAGGAATGCTGAGAAGTTGATCTGGGTCAATCATCCCCTCAAGTAACAGAAGCAAAAAGTGTATGTATAAAAGAAGTACTGTCAGCCAGAAGAATCCTAAAGGCACCTAAAATTCCAGATGGAGAAGTGACATTGGAAAGAGTTAGATCAAAAGGCTTATTGATTATTATGATTCCAAAGTGTTATTTCTAGTAGTTTTGACACAGGCATTAAAAACGTGAAGAATGGTCACAGTTACTGATGGATATTTAAAGATAAGATAAAAGTCCATACCCAAAAATGACTGGCTAAAAAGGTTAAGGAAAACAGTCATCTCACGTAAGGAAGAACCAAAAGCATAGGTACTTACCCATTCACTTTGAGTGTGAAGGAAAAAAAAGGAAGGTTACCAATTGTTAAAGTATTTTAAGTCTGATAAGAGTATCAAACACTTTCATAACATTTAATAGTTTATAAAATCAAATTATTTTCATTCTCAGATTTAATAATCCTTTGTAAATAGTATTTTTAATTTCCCTTTTAAAGATGAAGGTAGTCACCTCAGCTCTGATATATAAAGAGTTTGGAGATGACCACTCCTGTCCTCCTTATAAGGAGAAAAAGCTGGACAAGAAAAAAAATTAATGACTTTTCTTGGACCCATCAGAAAGCTGATGTCACAGCACAAAGACCCACCATGAAATCTGGAAAGACAGGAACATCCAGAGAGCTATAAGACCCAAGATTTGCTTATCTGGAACAGCACCTGCTGGGCACTGTAAGCTGGGAGGAGCAGTGGGCAATTACTTAATTAGTAATTTTGGCTGATTCTTGAAAGCTGGGTATAGATCAGTGTGCAACTGAACAAATCTCGGGGCAACAGTCGTAGCTGGGCCGCACACTTTCATTAGCTTTCCTTCCAGGAACGCCACCTGGTTCTCACAGCAAGGATTCAAGGACAATCCCCCTTGTGGCCCTGGCAGTGGGAAGAAGAGTAGCCAATGCGAAAGCCTCCCACGTTCTTCTCCCTAATAAAGGCCATTTCTCCAGGGGAAGGATGTCACAAGTGGGCAATACTGGAAATTTACCCCAGTTAGGGTAAGGAAACTCCAATCCCACTCTAGCCTGCTACAGTCTTCCTGGCTCAACTAAGAGGAAAAAACCCATAGTCAATAAGGGAGAGAGATTGAAGTAAACATTAAGAATGCTGCAGCTAAGGGAGGGGTAATGGGAAGGGATAAAAAGCTAGACTCCTGTAGAGGAGAAAAAACACTTGTGAAGGCTACATTCCTGAAATGCAGTCTCAAGAGATTGTGATTTAGTCAGAGAATTATAGAAGACTCCTCCTCCCCACACTTTACCGCCATATTAACAGCATTCCAGCATAGTAGCAGTAAACTATAGCTGCAAAATATAGGCCCTCTTAAGAAGCAGTATAAAGGAAAGCCCCAAAACAAAGAAAGGAGCCCAAAATAAGGCCACTAGAGGAATCTGAAGTCTCTGATACCTATAACTACAACAAACATTGGATGCATCCCAGCTCTTAGCCAGGTTAACATAAATCCTTACATTAAAGGTCTATTTACCAGTTCCTACTACCCAATACAACATTACAAAATATGTCAAAAGGCAAGAAACAACAAAGTCTGAAGAGAAAAAAGCAGACATCAGAACCAGATTCAGATATGGCATGGATATTATAATTATCAGACAGAGAACTTAAAATAATTAGTATGTTAAGGCTCTAATGGGCAAAGTAGACAACACATAAGACCGGATGGCTAATGTAAGGAGAAAGTTGGAAATTATAAGAAATAATCAAAAGGAAATTCTGTAAATCAAAAACATAGTATCAGAAATGAATAATGCTTTTGACAGGTTCATCGGTAGACTCAAGACAACTGAGGAAAGAATCAATGAGGTAGAAGATAGGTCAACCTTAACAATCTCATACGAAAGTAAGAAGCTCATTTTTAACTTCAGTTCCTCAGTATCCAAATTCTACTACCCGCTTTTACCTTTAATTATCTACTCTAGCATAGTTAGAATCATTACCTATCAAAAATAAACACAATGGGATATAATATTTAAAATAATAATTTACTTGAACATTTAGTAAGTGAATATAATTTAAAAATAAATCCATGGTTTTACCAGCCAGCATAGAGATTCTAATAAAATATCAGTTACATAAATACTAAGAAATCTAATTTGATTTGTATTTTCTCAGATTTACATTAGTACCAATTTTATTAACCAAGGAATCACCAAGACCAGGGTACATGGAAGACCCTGCATGAACATCTATTTAACAAGTGAATGCAACTCTGTGCAAGAAGAAAAGAAAATATCAGAAGCCATTATTTAGCTAATTATTTCTCTCATTTTAATTTCACTCAACAAATTATTACTTTATGCCTACTTTGAATCAGAGCTTCTGCTGTTTGTTGTTTTAACAAGAGTTATAGATTAATACAGATAAAAAGTCATGGTACCTTCCCTTGAATTGGTAACTGTCAAGTAAGAGAAGGTGGGTGGCTGGTGATGCTGTCTCTTAAAGGACATAATACGACAGGTTCTGAAAGGTGGGGGAAAAAAAAACTCTGAAGACTAAAACCAACTATATCATTGCTGAAGCGACCTTGGTAGGAACAGGTGGCAATATAAAAGGTGAAATCTCCCCCTCCATATTCCAGCCTTTCTGTCTCCCATCAAAATCCTCTATTATTTTGACCTTTTGAAACACAACAAAACAAAAACACTTTCTCTTAACCAGATATAACTACCCTTGATATGAACAAAGATTTCAAAGTCCAAACACTCACTGTTTCCATCTCTGGGTAACATGTATGGCATCCATGTCTAAATGATGTTAACTGATCCCTAAAATAGTAACAGTTCTACTTTTAATAAACTAAGGACTAAATTATAAAATTAAATACCAACAAAAATCTTTAAATAAATAATGAGAAAAAATGGGAAGAGGGAGAAGGATCAGGAAGAAGATGACGATAAAGACAAAGAAGAAGACAGCAAATATATAAACTAAACATATAACAAGCAAAGGAAAAATATTCATAGCAGCTAAAGTTCTCATTTCTGTAACATGTCACAAAGTCATGGTTTATATTTACCTTTTCATTCTTCTAGTATTCATTTGCCCTCTCCAGAACTTCAGCTGGTCAGGGTCTTTACCTCATGGAGTAATTCATACCTTAATTACTGAATGTTTTGACTACTCAGTGGTTTTGACTTTTTATGCAGCTTTTAATATTTGATATAGAAGTAGTAAGAGGTGCCTAAGAATATACCCTGCATTTCAAATCCTGTCTTTCCTTCTATCACATTCTGAGTGGTTAGGAGGAGATGCATGTTCAATTAGAAGGATTTTTTAATAAAACATTTTTGCTTTTTGATTTTTGCATTCTTCTCTTGTTCTATAGTTACAAAGTCACGCTTAGGGAAAACAAAACAAAAAAAAGTTGTTTTTTTTTAAACCAATTAATAGCAAATGATATGGAAGGAAAAATAATCAAGTAGAGATCCTTCCTCTATCTAATCAAACACAACTTCTTTTCTTATATTGATTGAAATGCTATTTGTTTACATAAACTGAGACCTTTTTGCACCTTTTCTACTTCTATTCCAGAACACTGAGCATAAAAGTGCTGACACAATCTTTTTATTTTTATTTTTCTTTCTTTTAAACATGGTTTTATGTGACAGGTCAAGACTATGGGTTATAGAACAAGATTCCAAAGAAATAAAAATATGAACTATATAAAATTTCAGTGGCCTCTTGGGGTTTTTCAGAATTAAGGTCAACACAAAAATCCCACCTGTACTTATTACCTCCATCACCCGTTGTTAAGCCCACAATCTGCTTTTTTCTCTTCTTTCTGCCCCAGAGAGATTGCTATCACTGCACTTTCCATTCTCTCCCTCCTTATCACATTATGACTTCGAGGTCCAAAAAGGAGATGATTTACTCCCCTCAACATCCTAGAAAATCACAACAAGCTCTCCTGTTGGAGCCAGTCTCAGGGAACAAGGGCCCATCTTGTGTTCTGGTTATTCCTACACTATGCAACAATCAACTGACATAAATAAGAACAATAGCATCCCCAAAGAGTGACCATGTATACATGTGTGGAGAAAACATGAAGTAAAACACACCCAAGGGCAGAAATTAACTCTATAAATTTTTGACCTCATATCTTCTAAACGCCTGGTAAGTGCCTTGTAAGACATATAGGTTCAACGAATAGTTGTTGATAAGAACTGAGTTGAAATACTGTTGGGTGAAGCCACTAAGTTAATTTTTTCTAAAAATCTACTTCCTTTATATGCAGTGGGGAAGTGGGAAGGGAAAGCTGAACAATAAAATCATGCAATTCTATGATCTGCATGGAATTTAAGTTAAATTCACAAAAAATTGTAGCTGGGTGTCAATTTACTCCATATTTTATATATTTGAAACGTCATATAAAAGGATTTATGAAAAATGTGTACCTTTTATCTATGGTTGAGTTTTCAAATTTCACATAAAAAGTATAGCCAGTGATATCAGCTTAGATTCATGATGAAGAAAACATTCAGGCATTCATAAACATTTTGAGTTTTTTAATGCAAACTGATATTCATATATGGAGTGAGAATTCACACATTTCTCATAAAGCCTTTAGATGATAACATCTTTGAGTTGATTGCCCTACAAATAAGGAAGTGTGAAAGGAGTTAAGAAAACACATCAATTACTTGCTTTTTATTCTTTCTTAAATAGCCTGAATGAAGACCCTCTTTCAAGAAATTTACTCTAATTAGTGGAAGAAAATGTACATATTACTGATGTACCAAGAGAGCCACTTCTTTTGTTTTTCTTAAGGGGACTTTTTGATAAAATTATGGATATGTACTCATGATATATCTATAGCACTACCAATTTTATGCCTGCCTAGCTAGGTGTTTTCTTTAATTTCCAGGTGTAAATATTGATCTGGCTGCTTATTGAACCTTCCATAAACATTCAATAAGGTGACTTTTTTTAAAAAGAGTCTTTTAAATTAAGTTTGTTCACAATTTTGAAGAATAATCATTATCGCTTTTCACAAAACATTTCTAGTTCTCCTTCTAGGCCAATAGCAGAATTGCACTTTCCTGTTCCCATATAACTTTGGGCCAGTGTAACGGAGCAAAAGTGACTTGTGTCACTCCTGGGCAGGGGCTTTAAGAACCAATGCATGAATCTGTGATTCTATACTTTCCTTGTCCGAGATGCAGTCTCTTGTTGCCTGGATCCTTTTGTTAGTACAGCTGACCCTTGAACAACATGGGTTTGAACTGTGCAGGTTCACTTATACTTGGATTTTTTCAATAGTAAATACTACAGTACTGCACAATCTGTGGTTGGTTGAACTCATGGTGTGGAACCTGGAATACAAGGAACGACAGATATGGAGGGCTGACTATAAATTATACTTGGATTTTCAACTGCAGAGAGGGTCGGTGCCCCTAACCCCCATGTTGTTCAAGGGTCAACTGTACAGAGAGTAGAACTCCCTGCCACCTGTTTTGGGAACATATAATTAACAGGAAATAAATTTTGATTGTATTAAGCCACAGAATTTCAGAGGTATATTTTTCCAAAGCATAAGTTTATCTTAACAGGCATACCTAAAAATCCTATTTGCTTGTTTTCTTTGGAAAATGTTGACATAAAATGTATAGTTGACTTTTCTGTACCATATGCTTCAAGCTTTGGTTAAAGACTGGGTATAGGGATAAGCATGAAATGAAGGGACAGGAAGTTAGAATGAGATAAGAGAAGGGAAAGATATTGGGGACAATGTATAGATGTACTATATTTTTTAACAACTGTGGTAAAGTTAGTAAGAGCTTATGTGATCTACTGTAATTCTGATGACTAAAAAATCCTGATATAATATTTAACCATCAATTCTAAACTCCATTCCTCCCCTTTCTTCTTCTATGACTGTTTCTACTGTGCATGCTTTTTGAACATTTTTAAATCTTTCCATCTTAGTGACAGTGATAGTTCAATCCAGAAACACTTTACTTTGTTATATACATCTCAGGCCTCCCAAAAAAATACAGTATTTATAAGGTTACTGGACATATAGAATGCAATGTCTTCTCAGGAGAAATGACTCATGCTAATTTGGATGTTTATACCAGCTTCCATTCTCCTGCAGGGAGAGATGGAGAGATTATAAAAATATTAAAGCAATGCAAAGTAATGAAGAATAAAATACATAACCATCTTTTGTTTTTTGTAAGCTTGAACCTGAACAAAATACGTCAGTAGAAAGGAGATGGGTTAAAAGCAGAATGCTTTCCAAACTTTCTCTTTCTTTCTTGACTTACTTCATTTCATCTATCAAATTCCTTAGCAGCTGAATATGAATACATTTTAGTTTTTAGTTGGAGGTTAATTTGGAATTTATGGTTTATAGCTGTGGAAAAAAATCAGGGAAAAATTTTAAAAATAGAATGAGGAGACTGATAAGGATTAAATAGCAAGTACTGCAGAATACCAAATATATAAAAATTATAGAGGCTCCAACTACAATATGGATGACTTTCCAATTCATAAAATAAAATTTAAAATGATATAAGTCACCATTATTAAATATATCATCAGTAACATGACTTAGCAGCGTATTTTGAGGTCTCTAGTTAACAATCTAGTTTCTGATGTCTAGAAACATTACCATCTTTAATGAGCAAGACTTCGACTATGATAAATGTAGTGACGACACCATACTTTAACAGGTGGTTTGGGATAGCAGCCCTGAGATGGAGAAGTAGTTTCTCTCTACTGCTCTTATTCATAGCCATTCTGATCAGCCTCTTTTTTTTCTCCTCAATGCAATCATCAAATAGATTATGTGTACTGCCATCCCAATTTTATTAGGTTCATGTTGTATGACTGAATTTTGGGTTCAAATTCTTTTATTGAAATCAGCAGCTTTATCATTTCATTTCATTCAAGAATAGAAAGACCATCATTTTACAGTTGGCAGCTTTTCTGCTTCAGAGATTCTGTAATTTAGTTGGCTACTCTAATAGGGTTATATTCCATGTATGCTGAATACACCCTTTATGCTTGTATTACTCCTTAAAGAACTCACAGACAAAAATAAAGTAGTTTATTGCATAAGAGATGGCAATTGCATTGACAATTAACCTCAATAACTTGCAAAGGCTATAGAAAAGTTTATAAAACACTTTGTAGTCAAGTTTAAACTGGTACAAGATGTTTGTTCACACCGAAGCACTGATATATAAAGGAAACTTACATTCTCTCTCCCAGTGAGCAGACCTATCATTTCAAACTTAAGTGTATTTTGTATGTGTATATAGGAAAGGAAAGAAATTTACCTAGGTTTATCTAAAGCATTTCGGCTTACACATCCACCTTCAGTGTATGTGGAAAATATTTATTCACAGAGCACAATATTGTATCAGATTTTCAGAGTTCTAATTAAGATTCAGATATATTTTACACAAATAGTAAATTGCCTCTGTTAAGTTTTAAAGCAACTATATTAAAAATGTACAGGTACATGCATTCTTTATGTAACTGGAAAATCAGACAATTATTCCTAAATAAATATATCATTTATACTTGTAAGAAACCATTTAAACTACAATTTTCTTTAGATTACTAATGTCCATTTAATTTCTGCAAGCAAAAGCATGTATTATGTTCCAATTGCTTTACAAGAAAAATTAAAGTTATAAGTTTTTAAAATTACACTATTTTCTGAGTATAGTACATATTGATACTAACTTAGCATTTACTTTTAGAGCTATGTTAAAATAGCTTCAATACAAAACTTAAATAAGACTTTAAACATTAATAAAATAAACCATTAGCAAAAGTAGATTTAATAGGAAATTAGTTTGCAAATGGAGATGTGTTAGCCAAAAGAAAATGAAAATCACATACTTTCAAATATGCATTATATAGCATCACTATTTTTTAATTTATAAATCAGGTTATGCTCCAATAAATAGAAAATGGATAACCTGAAAGATTTCTCAACAGCATTTTGATTCTCCTATGTTTAGAAGTCATAGAATCATTCATATAATAGAAACTTTGTACTATTCTTTAGAAGAAAAATTTGAATTTGGTAATAAGAAAGATATAAAGGTACAGAAAGGAGGATAAGTAAATAAATAAATTTCTTACATATTATCCTAATGTCTAATTGTCAAATCTCAACTATCTCAAAAATCTGAATAAAATGTGACGTATAGTAAAGAGGGAGCAAGAAACCAAAATGAAAATGTAATGTTATAGCTGCCTTTAGGACATTTTAAAAAGAGCCTTGATTTTTAAAGGCTGCTCTTAAGAAAAAAGCCTTGGTTTTTAAAGGCTGCTTTGTGAATAAAGGAAAAGACTTTGAAACCAAGAAAGGTTTTAAGTTGGAATTTTGAACTCAGCATAAAGTTAATTTGCTCAAAGATCTCTCTATCATAGATGAATGAGTGTACCATAAGATCCACTCAACTGGCAAGAAGGAGATCACAAGAGAAAAAACACTGTTCAAGCCTTACCAGTACATGGGAAAAAAGAAAGTTCTTATGAGATATAATCCTCCTTTACATGACTTTTAAGATTTAATGCATACTGTCAGGATTGTAGAAAGAACTCCTGAGCAAAAGAAATAATTCAGTGTATCTTTGTATCCATTGAAAGGTAAGCTCCATGATGATCAGATTTTTTGATGTTGTGGTTATTGATATTTATTGATATATCCCCACAATATAAAACACTCTATGCCACATGGCAGGTGCTCAATAAATATTTGATGAATAAATGAATGAATTTAGTCCTAAGTTAGGAAGACAGAGACTAGAAAACTCAATGTAATTTTAGAAGAACACAATCTCAAAAAACCTCTTCCGATTCTCACAGAGGAAGCATCAACAAATCTGTTTAAGTCCAAATTATTTTTTAAAAAATGAAAATAAAAGTAATTTGCCAGTATTCAGGATTAAAATTTTAAAATATCTGATAATAGTTATTAGATAATAACAAAATATGCATGGTTGAATGTTTAAAGTTATGAAAGATGGATTCAAAATGTAAGAAAGAAATATATAAAAGAAAATTAGAAATATACCTTCTTATGCACTCACCCATGACACTGACCATAATTTTGTGATTGTTAAAATAATACCTGCTTATTCCACAAGACATTTCTCCATTTTGTACAAAGCACCTAGTATACTATTTGACACACAGTGAGTGCACAGAAAGAGTTAATAGATAAGTTAATGAAAAGAATCACTCAAAAACACAATGAAGCTGAAGTGTATCATAAATAACTGAAATTACTGTAGACAAATGAAGTCTACAGTTTGTTCTGTTCTGGCCCATCAAGTACAAACTGTCTTTAAATGTTTTTGTAGTCTATTTTGTATGGAGATTTTGTGAATCCTCAGTAAGTTTTTCCTAAAATTGCAAAGGAAATCCAGAAGATTGAACTTTTTATGCGCAAAATTAATCATAATATTCAATGAAGCACTGCACTTGTGCTCTGCACTTGTGCTCATTGATATATTATTCTTGAGGTCAACCTTGGCAGGACGAGTTTTGGTATCTCAGTTTGCCGTTCTTAATTTTTCAAAGGGTAGACTAAAGAAAAGGTTAAATTAGGAAGAGTAACTGTGATGACAGTTTTGTTTATTGAGGGAAAAGAAAATATTTGTATATAGAGCAGATGGATAAATATTTTACGATGTAATGAAAACATGCATGTTCATAATATTTATTCCAAGTTATCACAATTGTGTGATATGTCTGTGTATAACCTTAGAATAAAACTGTGACATGGGTCATATATTTTAGAGATTATTTATCAAAATCATTTAAATAATAAAATATTTTAAAACATCTATTTAAAAATACTCCTACTTGTGATAGAATTGTTCTCCACCTTAACTGTGGTGATGGTAGTCATATGCATCTACACATGTGCTAAAACTGCATAGAATTAAATACACCTATTGCATGTAAACTGGTGAAATCTGAGGTAAGGTCAATTTCCTGGTTTTGGTACAATAGTCATACAAAACATTACCACTGAGTGAAGTTATAAGATCTCTCTGTATTATTTCTTACAACTGCATATGAATCTACAATTATCTCAAAATTTTAAAGTTAAAAAAATTAAAACATTCTCCACCCACCAGCCACTATAAATTCCTTGAGGGCATGGACTCTGTCTTTTTCACCATTGTATCCTAACATCTAACAACGTAACTTGTAGTTTGTAGCCAATAAATAAATAAATAGCTGTTTACTAAATACATGAATTCCTGTGAAATAAGCATATGTGAAGGGGGAAGCTTCAATACTGGAAAATGTATTCATATAGCATACTTCATTCTCTACAAATGACCAATGTATATTCAACGTTCATATTATTTAGTTCTGCTTTTTGAAATTATTAGGATTATAACTGGATATAAAATAAAAGCTCTAGTTTTGAGACAAAAATATTTCTCTCTTTTTTTGGGGGGGAGCGGTATGCGGGCCTCTCACTGCTGTGGCCTCTCCCGCTGCAGAGCACAGGCTCCGGACGCGCAGGCTCATTTAATTTATATTTAATTTTATATACATTATTGGTTTTATATATAACCAATTATATATATATATATATCCAATAAACACAAGACCCCAATGCTTTTTTACAACTTTAAATATAAACTGTCACATTTTGCTAGAGTAGAGCTCGTATTTTACTGGTGGTAGAATGTATTCATAAAAACTCCAAACTCCACGTACATCAAAATGCAAAGCCCTTAGCTATCTTTCTGTTATTTTTTATCAATTATTATTTTATCTGTTATTATCACTATTAAATCTTATCATATAAAATGTTCCCTTAAGTTTTTTACACTAATTGGCTTTCTATAACAGCAGAATAATTTTGCTGTTTTATATACTATTTAAGATATTAATAAGTGATAACATCAGCCATCAGATTTCTGAATTTCAATATCAAAAATGAGATCATGTGCCCTGGTATGAATCTTTTCTTCTGTAAACTTTTTATCTCTTTAAAACAAAGATTATCCAAATTTGTCCAATGTTCCAATTTCATGTAAATATCAAAATGCTATTACATTTCTAGGAATCATTTTTCAAAGTTTTATTTTCTTTTAAGGTCCTCCATATTTAAAAGTTGTATAATCTCTACACAGAAGTAAAACCATAAAGAAAAATATAAAACTATTTACCAGAACCCTGTTTATTTATCATACCCCCACTGTAAGCATTCTTATATCATGTTGATCTATTCATTTCTAATAATTTTTTCTGCTAACCTAAAGATGACATATATTTGTTCTTTTTTATGCATTGATGTTGCCTAATTTTAAAAGTAGTTAATAATCCAAGAATATAGATGTTAGATAAGCATCACAACATATCCATAACAAATTTCTGTGCTATTATTTAAAATGAACATTAACAGGCTCTTGAAAAATATAATTTTGTATATGTTTGACAAAGTGAAGAAGAAGAACACAATACCAAATGTGTTCTAAATTCTCTGTAGCATTAAAACGAGGAGGGATATTCTATGTAGTGGGCTAAGGGCAGAGAACATTTGGCAATTTCACCCACAGAAAAAATATATATACAATATTTATATACTATATATTTGCATATTTAATACCTGTTTGCATATTAATGTTTGCACATGCGTGTATAGTTATTTAAATATGTTTATACATTTAAATATGGGTATATAATACATAGAGAGTGAGAATTAACTTTTTACAATCACATTATCAGACTGCAAAAAATTTTTAAGTTAATTTTTAATTTACTAAAATTTCAAAAAATTTTAAATCAAAATCAGTGTCCTATTATTAGAATAGACATTTAAAATGTGAAGTCAATATAAAGTCATATTGCTACAAATACTGTTGGCATACGGTGGAACAGTTTTAGTAAATTTCACATATTTAACTCAAGTAAGGGCATTAATATTTTCTTCAAGCACCAAGCTATGTCACACATAAACACATTTATACAGACAAATAAAAGCTGCCACTCATTGAAAATGGGCATTATAACTATTTCAATAAGGTTATATATGTGTTCTGGCTTGCTTACTTGATAAACACCCTTATTAAAATGGAGGCAATACAAAGAAGATGAATCTTTGATTATGGCTTGTGTCTAGTGGAAGACAAATTGTTTAAGTTGTGAAACAGTATCTACTCTCGTTATAATTTAAAAACTTTAAAAAATTACTTAAAGAAGGCCAAAGTGAAAGAGAACAATTTGTTTGATAAGGCCGACAGCTGTATCACTTTGATAAGCACTGAAAAAGAGAAATCACAACACAGGCATCTCGCTGTTTTTGCCTTGATATTCCAAGTGGAGAAACTCATTTTGTGTCAATAGGAACCACAGAAACCTTACTCAGTTTCTCTGCCAATATGGCAATTTGTATAACATTACCCACAATGCCTCACATTGTGATTTTTGTTCAGCCTTGCTGAGCTCCATTAATGTGTCCGTTTAAACTGAATAAACCTAATTATCTCACACGAAAGTTATGCCACCTCTGGTGCAGCAAAGCTAATGCAATTAAAGTCAGCCAGATGTATTAACTAAGTATTGTAAACAAGCAGTCTTTCTGGTAAAGAACAGTTCATTATACATTAGTACTGGACAGTTTGTAACATATCCACACCAACTACAATATACCTTTCTAATGCAATGTTATCCCTGGTATAAAATCCATAAACTCCAGAATGAGAGGGCCACCATATGTCTTAGGAGTAAATATCTAGGTGGATTTAAGATGCTCTATCTCATACATGTTGGTTCTCTACTTTGAAAACCAAATTTTCTGAAGTATTCATAAAATATGGATTTTAACTCTTCATATTCTTTAAAAAAATTAAATCAAAAGAAACTATGATTTCTCATTTCTGTTCCACATGTAAGGAGCTTAGAAGCTGTGACTCTACCCTAACAAGTAAAAAGTTAAACTGATGGGAAAATCAACAATTTTTCTAGGATCTCTAAGAGAGGGAAGGACACAGGACAACTGCTGCCCCAAGGTTTGAGAGGTAGACACATAAGGAGTGAGCTTACAGAAACAGAGACTCACAATGGGAAATCACTGAAGGAAGAAGTGCCGGGATAGGAAAACCTGAACAGTAATCAATGAATTATTGGAGGCTCAATATGGATAAATCTGAGAGTTAAATACTCCAGAGACACCCAGTCATAGAGGGACCCCCACAATTTTGTGAGACTTAACTCAAGGAAGTCAACCATGTTCTCAAAGTAAATTATCTGAGAAAAATCCCCTCCTGCCTGGGTAGAAAGAGGAAAAAAGAATCATTTTGAAATATACCATTTCACTCTATTCTTCTAACAAGAGATATCTTCAGGAGGAACTAGCTAACCAGAGCTTAACTTGCTGGTGTCTTATCAGAGCCAAATACACCTGGAAGAAGAGGTATATTCAACTCCAGCTCACTCTAACCATCATGCCCCACCTAAGGGAGGAGAAAAAAAAAAGGGAAACACTTGTGAAGTTCACCATCCAGACATGCAAGCTTAACTAAAAGACTAAGACCTAATCATAGGACTATAGAACACTTCCTCTCTCCCAACACCTCACATCCACATTACTAAAGACCTATTTGCACTTCCTTTTACTTGGCAGATCATGTCCAGCTATCAAGAAAAAATAACATGGTATGCCAAAAAACACAATTTGAAGAGACAGAGAAAACATCAGAACCAGACATGACAGGGATGTTGGAATTAGACTGGGAATTTAAAACAACTGATTAATATACTAAGAGCTCTAAACAACAGAGTAAACAACATGCAATAAGAGATGGACAACGTAAGCAGAGAGATGAATATCCTATGACAGAACCAAAAATAAATGCTAGATATCATAAATACTTTTATAAAAATGAAGAATGTCTTTAATGCAGTTTATTAATAGACTGGACACAGTGGAGGAAAGAAATTCTGTGCTTAAAGATATGTCAATTGAAACCTCCAAAACTGAAAAACAAAGTGAACAGAGAATAAAAAAAAAAAAAATACTAAAAAGACTCCAGGATATCAAGGACTGTGTGACAACTATAAAAGATATGCACACCATGAGAGTACAAGGAGTTTAAAAAGACAAAGAACAGAAGAAATATTTAAAATATAGGAATAATTTTCCCCCAAATTGATGTCAGACAATAAAACACAAGTCCAGGAAGCTAAAAGAACACTAAACAGAATAAATGCCAAAAAGCTAAATTTGGGCATATCATTCTCAAACTACAGAAAATTGCAGGTCAAGAAAAAATACTAAAAAAACAGAGGAGAAAATACACTATATAGAGGAATAAAGATAAGATTGCAGCTGCCTTTTACTCAGAAATCAAGCCATCAGGAAGAGACTGAAGTGAAATATTTAAAGTGTTGAGAGAAAAAAGAACACAAAAGCCTAGAATTCTATATCCTGCAAAATTATCCTTCAAAAGTAAAGCAGAAATAAAGGACAAATTTGAACTTAACAACACCATCACTCGACTGTATATAACTGACATCCATAGAATACTTCATCCCATAACAGGAGAATTCACAATCTTATTAAGCTCAAATGGAACATTCACCAAGACAGACCACATTCTGAGCTATAAAACACTGTTTTAGCAAATTTAAAAGAATAGAAGTAATATAATGTCTGTTCTCAGATCACAACAGAATTAAACTAGAAATCAATAACAGAAAGATAATTTGAATATTCCAAAATACATGGAGATTAAACAACACACTTTCAAATAACGCACAAGTCAAAGAAAAAAACTCAAGATAAATTTTTAAATATTTTGAACTAAACAAATATGAAAGCAAAATTTATAAAAACATGTTGGATGTAGTGAAAGAAGGGCTTAGAGGGAAAATTGTAGCACTGAATGAAAATATTAGAAAAGAAGATAGATCTAAAGTCAATATACCTAAGTTCTTACCTTAAGAAACTAGATAAAGAAGAGTAAGTTAAATGAAAAATAAAGCAGAAGAAAAGAAATAATAAGACTTAGAGGGTTTCCCTGGTGGCGCAGTGGTTAAGAATCTGCCTGCCAATGAAGGGGACATGGAAGATCCCATGTGCCGTGGAGCAACTAAGCCTGTGCTCCACAGCTACTGAGCCTGTGCACCTAGAACCCGTGCTCCGCAACAAGAGAAGCCACCGCAATGAGAAGCCCATATACCGCAACAAAGAGTAGCCCCGCTTGCTTCAACTAGAGAAAGACTGAGTGCAGCAATGAAGACCCAATGCAGCCAAAATTAAATTAATTAAATACATAAATTTAAAAAAAGAGCAGAAATCAATGAAATTGAAAACAGGAAATCAATAGAGAATATCAACAAAACCAGAAGCTGTTTTCTTGAAAATATTAATAATATCAATAAGCCTCCATCCAGGCTAAATAAGAAAAAGAGAAAATAGAAACTACTAATATCAGAAATGAGGGTGGGGCATCACTACATATCCCATGGACATTAAAAGGATAAAAAAGAAATACTATGAACAGCTGTATGCCCACAAATTTGATAACCTAGATGAAACAGACAAATTCCTTGAAAGACACAGTTGCCAAAGTCACCCAAGAAAAAATAAGCTGTCTGAATAGGCCTGTATCAATTAAAGAAATTTAATAAAAAATTAATAACCTTCCAAAACAAAAAGTACCAGTCCCAGATAGTTTCACAGTAAATGTTATTTCTAATGTAGAAGAAAACCAAGATGACCTTAGGTATAGTGATAACATTTTAGATGTAACATCAATGGCATGACCCATGAAAGAAATAATTGATAAGCTGCACTTCATTAAAATTAAAAGCAGCTGCTCTGTAAAAGGCAATGTCAAGAGAATGAGATGACTGGGAAAAATTATTTCTAAAAGGCACACCTAATAAAATATTGTTATCCAAAATATACAAAGAAATCTTGAAACTGAAAAATAATGAACTGATAAAATAGAGAAAAGCAAATTTAAATAGCAATGCATATCTATTCAACCTTTAGCTATTGTCAGATTTAATACATCTGACAATATAAAATGTTTGCACAGATGTAGGAAAGTTATTAGGCACTCTATCCTTCAAACAGTACTTGGGGGAAAAGTATGATGTATTTTACTTAGGGACAGTTTAGCAATATATAATTCTACCAAAAATGTACCTATCTCATAATAAAGCAACTTGACATTTACAAAGAAACATTTGGATCAGAGCTTTGAAGTATATTATTGAGCATTGTTTGAAAGAGTAAAAGTGAGTAACAACCTAAAATGTCCTTCAGTAGGTGAAGTAGTCAATAAAGTACAGTATACATGTACTACGGAATGTTAAAAGAAATGAAATAGATGTATCAACATGGTTACATCTCCAAAACATAATGTGGAATGAAAAAAAAAACAAAACCAGAATAAATCACACAATGTGTCCATACATTACTGAAAAACAATATTAAGTATAAACGTAACTTAATAGGTTCAAGGCTGGAAGAATTCACCACAAACTCATGACTGAGTTTGCTTCTATAAAAAGTATCAGCAGGTGTGTGAGAGGCTAGGGAACCTCTGATTATATGAGCAAATGCATGAGCAAATGCAGTACTCTACTTGTCAAAGAGAACTTGGTTTTCAGGCATAAGGAAGATACCGTGCACATATTTTTTGATTCATTTTTTAGAATAGACTATTCATAAGAAAATTACAAGAATGGATGCTAAACTATTAACAGATGTTAATAGTAGATGGGGGAAATTCATGATTATAATCTATTTTATTTTTCATATACTTTATTTTTTCATTTATATATATTCTGAACTAGATGTATATAAATTTAATTATAAAAATTCTGAAGCTTTACATTTTTAATACTTAAAGACCTACCAATGATTTTGAAAAAGAAAAATTTGAATGTAACATACTTATCTAATAACTGGAGGTACTATTTCGGAAGGAAATTGGAGTGCAGAGTAAGTGGAAATGTCCCTCTTTACTGCACATACCTCTGTATTTTTTTTAACATGAGAGTGGATTGATATATAATATGTATAATTAAAAATGCAATAAAACTATAATAAAGAAGAAAAACCACTTAAATTATGGCAAAAATGTACAAGGACAGAAATATCTAGTGCTTCCAGAAATGAGGATAATGCTGCTTGACATAATTTTATACCTATTTGCTGTGGGAAAGCCCTATTTCTGGCAATGTGAACTTTAAAAAAGATAAGGTGATCAATTGTATGGCTAACAATGCCTAATAAGCTAAAACCAAATCTAATTGCTTATGAGTACTCTTTTCTTTGTTAAAAAAATTGAGTTGAAAATAATCTTGCAAGAATCCTCATAAAGAGGACTATTTGTTTTGTACCAAGCCTAGAAATCTGCATTTAAGAAACATCTTACCTGATATTTGAAGGTCATTGATTTTGAAGAACTGAAAGTGAATGAATGGTATAACTTTCACAAAATCCTATGTGAATGGTAACGATGCTGTAAGCTCTACTAATCAGATGCCCTCTCAAGATAAAATATATGTCAATAAATCAATAATAGGTACACATATGATCAATGGTTCTATCTACAGATTTCAAGATAAATGGATATACCTTGTGATAAATAAGTAATTTATAAATGAAATATAGTTGTATCATGTCTACATAAAATAATTTTGTCTTAGAAATGATAATACTGATATAAAGTCTTTCATGCAGACAATAATTACATATCAAGTCCATCTGGTTATTCAATCTATTGTTAATGTGAATAAAAACTACTACTTACAAATAAAGATTACTTATATTCCTCTATTCTACAGCAAAATTAGTTTCAAGTCATGACAAGTGGTAACTTTTTAAAGGTTTGTTTCAGTGTGGAATGTGAAAGCATAGCCATGAACTTTTCATAGTCTATTTCATTATTTTGATATTTTATATTTTGAATGGGCCTGGTACTCATGCATGGTTTTGTACCTTGATGCCTTCTTTCTTTGGAAAATATCGATATACTAAGTTACGCAGGCATTCCAATGACTGAGGCATTTCTTATCAAACACTATTAGTTATTTTCCTTGAAATGACAGGCTCTCATTATTCACTTTAGAGAAAATGTCTACCAAATACCCTATCTGAATAACCACAGTGTGTCTGTTGATCTCTCTTTCTACTAAAATGGTGTTCCATGCATAAAGCAGATAGTCAGCCTGTAACTCAAAAAACCGTATAAGTGATTTTCATCAAGACAAACATGGTAATGTGGTATGTTGCAGATCTGCTTTCTGCACATTTCCTATTTTTTACACAGAATATTAAATGCATATAAAACGGATGAATTTTAAAAAAATTATATTTTTAATGCTTCATCAAGGACATTTTAAAGGCAGGTTTCTTTTCAAATTGCAATTATATAGCAGTAAAAAATAGGACTAAGTACTAGTACCACTATGTTGACTCCCACTAGAGCCAGCATTTTTACTCACTATTGCTTTTGTACCATTAGTGCAAATGTCAACCCAGAGAAAGAGGTAATTAACATTTAGTATTACTATGAGAATAGTTTTGATTTCATGAACCTCCTGAAAGTGTCTCAGAGAACCCAAATATCCTGAGAGTTTCCTCATTTTAACTATTTTGGGTAGTCTTAGCTTTCTTTTCATTTGTATGTTATAAATTTCATAAAATAACTATGAATTTTTGTGAAAATTTATATTAAAATAAGTTATGCCCCTAGAAAAGTATACACAGATGCATAACAGGAAAAGAGATTTGAAAATGCACATGTGAGTAGGCATCATGTTTGCACAGGATGTGTCACTGGCTATAGAGAAGTAGTCTGACTTTCAAAATAAAACACTTTGTGTAGTGTATGTGGATGAGGGGTGTGAGAGAAGCATCTTCTTTGGATTTTTTAAAGTAACTTCTTTGTACATCTTTTATGAAACCCACTTATGTTGATTGCTGTGTAATTTACATGCAAAAAGGAAATGATTCATAGTCTTCATGACTGCTTGCATTCATTTTTTTTTAAAATCTTAATTGTCAGCAGAATTGGGTATTCTCTGCAGCTGGCTCTTAGTCCTGCGATGGTAGACACTGCAACCTAAAGTGAAACCATGGCTTTGAGATCAGACAATCATGGAGACAAATCTAACTATTGACTAATCTCTCTCTCTTGCTCTCCTCTTCTTCCCCATTTCCCTCCCTTCCTTTTTTATCCCTTCCTTCTTCCCTTGTTTCTTTTTTCTTTTTTTTTAAATAAGTATCGACCTCATTATGTGATAAGACTTATGCCAGGAACCAAGTATAGGGACAAATAAGAACATTCTCCACGACCTCAAGGACTTCAATTTAGCAGGAAAATCAGATAGGGGAATATTCAACATGTCAGGAGATAAATAAGATTAACTCTTCTTATAAAATGTCTAAGAAAGCGTCAAAAGAAGAGGAGAATTTGAGCTCAATTTGACCCATCAAAGGAGGTTATCTCCTTGAGATACATGACAGGATTTCATAAATATTCTTTTCTTAATTATTACTTTTCTTCTCTAAGTAACATATTATCCTGGGAGATTTTCAATATTTCTTTCATGAGAATCAGGTTTCAAATTAAATCTAAGAAAATCATGTTTCAGAAATTTAATCCAGCATACATTCCTGTGTCTACGTTTTTAGGTAATGATGGTGATACAAAGACTAATAACATATGTGCCGTACAATCTAAAAACTTTCAGTTTCTCATGTAAAAAAAAAATGGAGAAACATGCAAATAACTCCATTAGCTGGCAGACTGGAATAAATTCTATTACAAAATTATAAACAGTGCTATGTAAACACAGGAAAGGAAAAACTAATTCCAAATGAAGGATCATAGAAAGTTTTCCAGAATTGATGATCAGTTTAGTTCTTGATATATGGGTCATACCGTGGTGAGTAAATATGTGGGGACAAAAACTTATCAGGCCCTGAATGCATGCTGAATAAAGATATAGAGATAAGCGTAAACCAAATATATTCTTAGATACTTGACAGTAGGGCAAAGAACAAGAGGAAAAATGAATCCAGTTTTGGGAAGTCTGGCACTTATAGAACCAGGAAATGGGATCCTTAAGAAAAAACAAAATAAAACTTACAAATACAAGTTAGGTACAAATGTGAATTTTTATTTAGAACGAGAAGAAAATTGTAACAAATTATATATTTTTTTAAAAAACTGACAAATATCACTTTTAAAGAAAAATCACTCTGGAGACTTGTTAAAAAAAAGGAAGATTTTCTCAAGACTATTGCAATAGGGGAGAGAGATTGAACCCACTCTGCTGGGGAGAAAAAAAAGGTAGGAGGATTATTAAATTCTGAGTTGAGCTAGAAAAATAATACAGGAGGACATTAGTAGGGAGATTCGTCAGTGTGATAGGTCAATGTGTTTGCTAATTGCTGCTTATGGAAGTTAGGCTCCTACATTCCCATAAGGACAGGGAGACAGGAACCCTATCTTTCTTGACTTCTACATTCCAAACGCATGACTCCCATTTCTCCTTAAGACATTTCTGGATGTAGAGGATTTATACCTCAAAGAAGCAGAGAAAAAGTTTACAATTTTAAGTTTTCTAAAGTAAATGCTCCAAGAATAGGGAGACGGGAAGAAACCTGTCTAAAGTTTAGTCAAGAGTAGGGAATGGTAAAGCTGTCTTGTTCACTAAAAAAAATCATCAAATCCAGAAAACTAAATTAACAGTTATTTTAGTTAAATTTCTTACAAGTTGTATATTACCTTTCTTTTCTATAATCATTAGATACATTATCTTTGATTATATTTTCATGTGGCAACAATTTTGTGATACCATTTCTTATAGAAAAATTTCATTTTCCTTCCAGCAGGACTGGCTAAAATAAATTATTATTAATAGTTTAAAGACATTTATCTTAGATTTGTAACTCATTTTTGGTAATATCAAGAAAATTTTAGGAGGGTTGCCAAATTTAAAGAAATTGCTGTCAAATTTCTTTCATATATGTGCTATAAAATTTCATAGAATTCCAGGGTTTTTTGTGCAATAACTAATCCTAAATACTCTCTGAACTAATTACATTCATTCATTAATCTGCCAACAATGTCCTTGTTGTAGTTGTATACTTTGAGTTTTATATGATTTTTGTCAGTGTTACTATTTCCTGTCAAATAAACAAGAAGTTAATAAGAATCTGAATAGTGTGATTAGGCAAGTCCAGCTCAGGCCAGTAGCAAAAGCACGAGCAAGTAATGGTCTGGTATTGTCCACTTTGGCTATTGTATGGTGTGTAACCTGAGCACCAGTTTACAGAACACTGGTGAAGTATTAGGAAAACTGGGCAGACAAGGACCAGGCATGGTTGGTTGACAGAAATGTGTACAGTATGTTCACAAAGCTAAACTTAAAAACTCCCTCTACCTTTGAAATCACTAAACCGAGGAACCAAATATCAGCTGGCTATTTATGTAGGGACAGTGATCTTTTTTATATAGTTATTTTTTCAAATAAATTACCAAATGGAAATAATAAATCTGGAAATTTTTTTTAGAAAGACTAATTTTGTAACTGAAATATATATTTTTAAAATCTCATCAGAGAAATTGTTACAAATATATGCAGGGCAGATAATACTCTTGCCTTGCTGAGCAAATAGAAGAAAAGAATCAGAGAAGAAACAAAAAAGAAGTTAACTGAAAGCTGATCTAGGAGTTAGTTTGAACAGAGTCCCATTACCAGCTCTATAACTATGCCTTTGCTAAGTATAGGGAAATATTTTCAAGGACAGTATAAAGCAAAATGTGCATTACGTGCCATCTAAAGTAATTTCCATTTCAGTGCTTGAATGGATAAAACGCTGCAAATTGAATACAGGAAAAGACCTACAGAAAGACTTGAAATGATATTTTAAAAAGACCTTTAATGTCACTGAGGTAATTACTTTTCTTATGAAATAAGTGCTATACTTTGCTAGTAAAAGGAAAGGGTGACACTGTTTGTCTTGTTCATTGTTGAAACATGATTTATCACAGTTCATTTATGAGAGCCTCATATTTTCTTGTCATATTTTGACCATGATTTTTTTGGGCAAAAAATGATTTCACTTTTCAATTTAAAAGTAATATACAATCAGACTAGTCTGTAAATATGTTGAATACCACAACAACAAACTTGAAAAATATTAACGTTTAGCTTGCCTTTTTTTTTCTAAACCAAACTACACACAGGAAAATGAGAAGATAAGACTGAAATGTCTTCACGTCGTCTGGAAAGAGTCATACACATTTAGAAAAAGGAATGACAGTATTTTAACCATACCAAGTTCATAATGGCCTGATTTATCAAATCAATGTAGCTTATAATGTTATAATTTTAGTATAATACGGAAAATTAAAATCATTCTTTCCAAAACTATGTTCATACATAAAATAAATTGCATTTCTAATCAAATAAGGAATAAGCTCCTCAAATATGTAAAAGAAAGATGACTTTAGGTTAGTATGTACCCTTTGAAATCATTGGCTGTTCTAGTCTTCAGGCATATCCTTTCACAGTTAGTTTGAGGTTGTTTATAAGTTTATTCAAGAAGGTTTTATGTCTGCCACTTCTGTGTTACATTTTAAAGCATATTTTCTATCCAAGTGCACAGTCTAGAATATTCCTAATATTTTGCAAGTTAAGATGATTTACAACATAAAACTAATTAAAATCACATGTTGCATAAAAAGATATCAATTGTAAAATCAAATTTAGCCAAGTTCTTTTCAACAAGAAGTTCTATCAAGTATTAATAGTACCACTGGGTCTATAGGTTGGTAGAACTTTCCCAGAGGGCCAATTTGGCTCCACAGATCTACAATTAAAATGTACTTACTTTGTATCCTAGCAATCTCATTTCTATTAATTTATCACAAGGCAACAATTAGATGCACTTACCAAATATGTGTACAAAACTTCATTTCAACATTTTAAACATATCAGAATATTGGATGAAACCACAATGTTAAACAACAGTTAATCTTCCAAAGTTTGGTGTTACTTGGCAATAATTAAAAATGATATTAATGATATATATAGAAAAATATGTCCATAATATTTAAAGTGATAGTTATACATAAATAATCAAATGTTATATTTCATTAGCTTATTTTTTGGATATGTTTTAAATGTACACAGAAAGTTTATGGAAGGGACAGAAACCAAAATATCCACCAATGATTGACATATTATTTAGCAGTAAAACCCAAAATTCATTTCCAAGTACATTATATGCACTGAAAAATATTTGTGACAGAATGAATAAATCAATGAATATAGTAAATAAAGACAATAATTAGACAAGGATGTGTATTCCCACCCATAATGTCATTTTTCAATGACATTCCTGCAAATGCAGTAAGTAAAATATTGCAGTAAGGAAACAGAAAAAAAAAAAAGAAAAGAAACAAAAATTAGAAAGGAGGAAAACTATAATGATTTATAAATGAGAGTATTTCATACAGAGAAAACACAAGAGAATTAATTAAAAACTTAAAACTGTATACATTTTGAAGAGTGTGACTAGGATTAAATTTATGGAACCTTATAGCTTTGTATATAATACAAATTATGTACAAATACTACATACAGCCATAAAAGAAAATTAATGGGAAAAAAAGATGCTTACACTCAAAATGGTAATAAAATAAAGAATGGAATGCCTAACACATCTTACAAGTTGAGTCTAGGGCATATATAATTCCAACCACGTAATTTTTTACAATACATAAAAGAAGATGAACAAGTTAAGCGATCTATCATTACTATGAATGAGAAGACTTGATATTTAAATATATCAATTCTCAAGCTGATCAAAATATTTAAAACAATTATATTACTTCCAATGGTGACATTTTTGGATTTGAACATAAGATCAATATATAGGGGTCAAGTCAAAAGAGTAAAGACAATTTAGAATAGAAAGAAAATGAATGGGACCTTAAACAATTAGATAGTTTGTTACATTATACTTCAAACCTAAAATTATTTTAAAAGCACAGTACAAATTCAAGAGTAGGCAGATATATAAATAAAGAGAACATGTAGAGAATCAATTAATATAAAATGTGGTATGTAACAAAGTTAGCATTTTTAATATTAGAGAGATAATGGATTATTCAATAATGCAGATGGGATAGTAATTTTTAAAGATATGAGGTTAAATTATCCCACACATATATCACAAGAAACGCTAAATGGATGAACAGAATTTAAAAAAATAAACCAGAAACCAAAATGGCACTAGAAAAAAATATAAATCAATAATATACATACTATCAAAACCAACACAGAATATTTTAATATCACGGAGGAGGTTAAACTATATATAAATGCACATGTGAACAAATAAATTGTAGGAACAATAAAAAAAATCTTAAAAAGATAAAATGCAAACAACAGGAAATTCCCTGGCTGTCCAGTGGTTAGGACTCCATGCTTTCAATGATGAGGGCCTGGGTACCATCCCCCGTCAGGGAACTAATATCCCACAAGCTGCACAGTGTGGCCAAAAAAAAAAAAAAAAAAGCAAACAACAAGCTAGAAAATATTTAAAAGATATATGGCATGACAGGGTGCTGGAGCTGGCTCCACTGGCTCATAAGCAGCCATTTTGCTCATCTTTTCCCAACTCTGCTTTCACAAGTGATGAGAGGTTGATAGCTTGAAAGGGACTACAGTGGGACTGATTATACCATAGTAACCGGCAAACACTATAAATCAGGGCCCACCTGATCAGGGCCCAAGCCTGTTAAACACTTACTAGTATACTACTACATATACATTATGTAGTATACTACTACATATACATTAATATAAACATGGATAGCATAGCATGTGGTAGTGGTAGACAGGGGAAAACAGAAAATAAAAAGATTAGGAGGGGAGAGAGAGAGATAGAAAGGGAAAGAGAGAGAGACTGAATTATTTAATGTTAAAATAATTATGCCATTATCACTTGTATTTAGAATTTATTGTCTTTTTTAATTATAAAAGAAAAAAGCAGGTGCCTTTCTGTATTTTCTAAATATGTACAATTTATGTCATAAGAAGAAGAAATAATAACTAATTTCACTTTTAAAAAGTGCATATTTGTTCTGTCAGCTTTATTTCTAGCCAAATTCACCCTACATAAATTGTTACAGATATGAGAAAACTATGTATGTATACATGTATATATCATATCTTTTTCAGGAAAGTTTATTCCAGCCATATTTATAACAATAAACTGTTAATGCAATCTGAATATAACACACTAGGGCATTTGTTGATATGGAAAAACATCCATACTCTATGGTTAAGTGAAATTAAGGCCAATTAAATATTTTCATTTAAATATATTTGATTGATTATCTGCCCTCATTGTACTTCCTTCCCCAAACTCTACTAATGACCATAGAGAGACTTGTTTTAATATTAAAATATATGAATAGAGAAAATACTGGAGATAAAAAGTTGGAACACAAATTAACATAGCCTACTGTAAAATGCAGAATTATAGTAAGCCCAGAAAGACTCGGGAATTAGAGGAATTATGTAATAAGCCAAGAAACAAGAAAATAGGGTTCTAGGGTGAGGACAGAGCACAGGAGGAAAATGGGGGAAATTTCCAGGAAAATAGTGAAAGGATATTCAAAGATGATAACTTGGTGAGGAGCCAGTCCAAATTGGATTAGAAAGACATAGGGGCCTGGCGTGCGGGATATGGGGAGAAAATAAAGAATTTAATGGATTAATTATTATTTGAATGTGCTGAGAAGAGTTTTACTCTTCAACAGAGAGTTTGGGAATTAATTAATGATAGATCATCCATAAAAACTTAAGCATATAAACATATTAGACAGCTTTGGGAAGATAAAAATAGTGTACAAGAAAGGAAGTGAAACCCAGTCTTAGTGTGTTACATGACTGAGTGGAAAATAATAGAGCTACAAGAACATAAATACTGAATACTGGTCTAACCAAATCTGAAAATATGGATAGAATCGGCTAATGGGAAGTATGTTTATGGGCATACATGTATTGTGTATCTGTGTGTATAGAGGAGGTACGAAAGCTAAATCTTCATTTTTCATGGTAAGATGCCAAATGATAGTATCCAAAATCAAAAAGCAAAGTGTTTGTGTTCAAAAACACGTTACCTGGAAAATAGGGAGCTAAACATAGTGGGCGTGGGAGGGGAGTACAACTGAAAGACTTGAAAGTGGTTGCCACTGAGAAACGAACACAAGAGTGAGATAAAGAGGCTTCTATTTATTCGTTCTGAACCTTAAAGATCTAGTTGGCATTTAAAACCAAGGAAGTTTATCTTTAACAAAAATTTAAAAACTAAAAACCTTAAATAATAAATGTTTAATAAACTTAGCCATCATTGACATGTCTAGATAATTGCCAAAGCCTCTTCACTTGTTGCCCTGCTTTTGCTCTTGCCCTCTTTGAGTTTATTTTCAAAAGGGATCTAGAGTGATTCTGTAAATATATGTCAGATCATAACTCTCTAATGGCTCCCAAGCTATTCGGAGTTAAGGTCAAGAAGTGTAAAATGGTTTGCAAGGATCCAGCCACCTTTTACATCCCCAGCTTCATCCCTGCCACTTTCTCTCTGGCTCCCCCTCCTCCAGTTACACTGACGGCTCCTATTAAATGTGTAACACACTTACACTTGTTCTTCCACTGATAGCCGCAGAGCTCACTCCTTCACTCCCTCAGTTTTGTCCTGACACTTTCTCAGTGAAGTCCCTCCCACCTCTATTGCATCTTGTAAACTGCCACCACTCTGGGACTCTTGATATGCCTTCCTTGCTTTATTTTCCTTCACTAAACTTCTAACAGTGCAGTTCATCTGTTCATTTTTTCATATCCCTTCCAGTTAAAATGTACTCTCTACAAGAGCAAGGATTTTTCATTGCTTTATCCTCAGTGGCCAGAGCAGTGTCTGATATATACAATTCAATAAATAGTTTTTAATCAATGAATAATTGCAATAGCTATATATAGATTTAAGAATAAAGTTATTCAGCAATGTATAAGAAGTAGCTATTTCTGCTTATTTCTCTTATAGAATTTTAAGCGTTTTTTCTATTATCTTATTTTTAAGTGTATGTACACATAACATATATACATTGTAATAAAGAGGTATATAAAATTAACTTTAAGAATAAATCTATATCAGCAAAGTGCTAAAAAAGAGTTCATACTGATCTATGGTTTAGGTAGAATGTGAAGAACAAATGAAATTTTTTAATGAGAGAGTTAAAAACTACATTACAATACTAATTTTAAAAAGAAAAAAGGAAAAGCTTTCCAATACTAGTATAATAATTTACATTATGTTGCCATCTGTTTTTTTTCCCTTATCCACAGACATAGATGAACACAATAATGGTATTATTATTATTGTTTTAGTCATAGTTATTGATCACTATCTGTTTTCTTGGTCTCTTGCTATGTCTTTTATGTGCATCCTATGACTTAATCGTTATGGCACGTTGTAGGCTCTATTAATTTTACATTTTATAGATAAAAATTTTGATATTGAAAAGCTGTTTTCTTCCAATTAAGCTACATTTCATTAAGTCTAATTACGGTATCATCATTAAATTTTTTTCTTTGAATCCACTTCGTTATGAAATATGTTTCAACCTTCATACGTATAGGCCCAAAGTCTTCAACCTTCCCCCAAATCTGTTTACCCCACCTCTGTCACCAGCAAAGTCCATTAACAATTCCCGAGAAATGAAAATAGAATCTGGGTAATAAAATAAAGTCTAACCTTTTTTTTTCTTTGTGCTTCACCTGGTTTCCCTTGCTCAGAGGGCGCGGGGCTCAGAGGCCTAGCCCCAGGCACTTCAGCTCGGAGCTCCCTGCGTGAAAAGGCTGCGCCGACCTCTTACGACTGAACTCCCGCCTCAGCGCGGAGGGCCGTGCGCAGAAGTGCTGCGCACCACACAGCAATTCAACATGGCGGCGGCGGGCTGTGCGCAGAGACGCTCTGGCCGGCACTCCCGTCTGGAGCCCGAGCAGCACAGCTGTGCATGACCCACAAGAACTCTGCCCTCTTCCGGCTGACAAGAAACTTATAAAGCAGCCTGTTTGGGAGAGCGAGTAGACTAGAGCGACTGAATAGAGCAGGAGCTTACACCTCTGCCGCCTCTGATCAAAGAATCAAGCTTTCTTTTGCTCCTGAACCAAATTTGGTCTATTGGCGCGAGCAACACGGACCCTAGGACCCTTGCTGGGGACCATCTCAGGAGGGTAGGTAATACCACCTGAATCGTTTTTCCTCAGTAAATGTAAGTGAACATTTGCAATTGCTCAGGCAAAATCCTGGAGTCATTTTTTTTTTTTTTTGCGGTACGCGGGCCTCTCACTGCTGTGGCCTCTCCCGTTGCGGAGCACAGGCTCCGGACGCGACGCGCAGGCTCAGCGGCCATGGCTCACGGGCCCAGCCGCTCCGCGGCATGTGGGATCTTCCCGGACCGGAGCACGAACCCGTGTTCTCTGCATCGGCAGGTGGACTCAACCACTGCGCCACCAGGGAAGCCCCCTGGAGTCACCTTTGACTCCTCTTTATTTATACGCCCACATCGATCCTGTTGCCCCTACCCTCAAAATATATCCACTGTCTAACCACTTCTCAGTACTCCCTAAACCACCAGAGCCCAATCACCAGAATCTCTTGACTAAATCTGATTTCAAATACCCTGACCTTTTTTTCAGTAAGTCCTGTTCTTTATTTTGTTGAAGGAGGTCATGGAGAGGACGTCAGCTGTGGTTGAATTGCCAGCTTGGTGGGGCAATCTGAGGCTCCTCTCCCCCTCCCCTGTCCTTGGAATGTACCACCGGCCTACTCTTCCTGCACAAGGACCTTTTCCAAGGATGCAGCCTCTGAAACAGTGAGGCAGTGTTGAGACCATCAGCACTGAATATGTGACTGAAACCCAGTTAAAGCGTGTATACATACTTTTAAGATTCTGGCGGGCAGGTGCAGAGAACTACTCGTCTTAACAGCTGCAGGAGACAAGTCTCTTACGTAAGTTCCCTTGCTTATTTTTTTTTACTTTAAATTTTTTTTGAAACAGAGCTGTTCCTTCACCACAACTTTCTCTTGTGGCTCTTTTGAAACTTCACTCACTTCCTTCCCATTCCTACTGTTACCGACCCTTTCGGACCAGGTGGACCCTCAAGTGGGCAGCCTTCCTTGCAGGGTGCCTCTCATGTCAGTCAAAAGAGACCAGGTTCTGCAAAGCAGAGCAGAAAGCTTATTTGTGTATCAAGGAGTGGGGAAGGGAGAACCGGAGCTGTAAAGAAGCCTTCTCCCAGAGGGAGGGAAGCGGGAAACTTTTAAGAGGTAAGAGGAGGGTGGGCCATCAGAATTCGAGGAATGGGAGGTGATTTTCAGGAACAGCTAGAGCATGCGCAGTCCTTCCGGCTCCCTTGCATGAAGAGCTACTTGTGCCTAGAAAAGTGCAAGTCCCTCTTTTGGGCAGAGATCCTAGCATGTAATAAAGCAATGGCAACTTTCGGACACTTTGGGTGTCATCTATGCAGGGGCTGCCCTCGTGGTCAGGCTGGAACCGGTTCAGGGCGGTTGACTGTCCGCATCTTGGGCCTTTCCGTCTCAGGCTGGTTCTGTGGTTTTACTTACATGGCGTCCGCCTTCGTCTTAGTTTCTGTTAGGCAAGCACAGCTGTAGGAATAGAATAACAGATGTGGTGTGGAAATAAAAGGAAAGTAGGTGTGGGTCCTTTCCCAGTAACACTACCTCCTCCTCCTTAACCTTGGCATTGATTAATCTGTTCTCTATTTCCATAATTTTATTTCAAAAATATTATATAAAAGGAATCATACAATATGTAACCAATAGGATTTACTTTTTTTCGTTCAACATAATTCCCTGGAGACAACTAAGTTGTGTGTAGCAATAGTTTGTTACTTTTTATTGCTGAGTAGTATTCTATGATATGTATGTACCATAAATTTGTTTAATCATTCACCCATTGAAAGGTATCTGGGTTGTTTTCAGTTTTCATTTATTAGGAACAAAGACTCTATGGATATTTGTGTACAGGTTTTTATGTGATTTGTTTTCATAATTCTGAGATAAATGAATACCCAAGAGTGCAATTTATGGTTGGTATGGAGCTTTCATATTTATTTTTATAAGAAATTACCAAACTGCTTTCCAGTGTGGCTGTATCAGTTTACAGTTTCACCAGCAGTGTATGTATAATCTAGTCTTTCTGCATCGTTGTCAGCATTTGGTGCTTCACTAATTTTTATTTTAGCTATTCTGATAAGTGTGTAGTGATATCTTATTGTGGTTTTAATTTGCATTTACTTAATGGCTAATGATGTTGTGCTTTTTTGCCATCTGTATATCCTTTTTGGTGAAATGTCTATATACCTCTCTTTCCCACTTTCTAATTGGATTGCTTTTTTTTTTTTAACTGTTGAGTTTTGAGAGTTCCTTTTATATTCTAAATATTAGTCTTTTGTCAGCTATGTGGTTTGCAAATATTGTCTCCAAGTCTACAGCTTGTCTTTTCATTATCTTAATAGGGTCTTTCATAGAACATTTTAAAACTTTTTTTCCCCAGCTTTATTGAGATATAAGTGATATATGACCTTGGTAAGTTTAAGGTGTACAATGTGATGATTTTTTACATGTATATATTGGGGACATCTTTCTTTAACTTTGATGAGGTTCAATTTATGTGTTTTGTTTTGTTTTCCTTAATGGATCATGCTTTTGGTGTTATGTGTAAGAACACATTGCTTAACCTCTGGTCATGAGGACTATCTTCTAAATTTTTTATAGTTTTACATTTTACATTTATATCTATGGTACAATTTGAGTTAACTTTTGTATATACTGTGAGGTTTAGGTTGAGGTTCATTTGGGGGCATATGGATATCCAGTTGATTCAAGATCATTTGTCGATCACTGTTCTTTCTCCCTTGACTTGCCCTTGCAACCTTGTCAAAAATCATGTGACCATTTTTTGGTATGGGATCTAGTTTTGTAATTCTCTGTTTGATTTCATTGATCTGTGTGTCTGCAATCTATCCTTTCATCAATACTACTTTGTCTTTATTACTGTAGCTATATAGTGAGTCATAAAATTGGTTAATATGATTCCCTCAGTGTATTCTTGACTTTCAAAATTGATTTAGATATCCTAGGTTCTTTACTTTTCCAAACAAATTTTAGAATCAACTTTTCTATACCTAAAAAAAAAAAAAGAAAAAAAGAAAGAAAAGAAAACTTGCTGAAATTTTGACTGAAATTTCATTAAATCTCTAGATTAGAGGAGAATTGGCATTGTTAATACATTTACAGACTAGTTCAAATAATACATTTACTAACTAAAATGATTGTGTTTATGTAAGAATAAATATAGTAAACAATGTCGATTCTCACTTGCTTATGAAACCTGCTACCTACCAATCTGAAATGGTCTGCCTCTTTCTTTGATCTCTCTGTTCTTCATGTATGGGGGCCAGTTTCGAATTTTACCAGGTGGATACCTGTGGTTGTGAACCAACGGTCCCCCTTTCCTCTCTAATGATTTTTCTGTCTCAAGGTAAACACCAAGATTTTTTTTTTAATTTATTAATTAATTAATTTATTTTTGGCCGTGTTGGGTCTTCGTTTCTGTGCCAGGGCTTTCTCTAGTTGCGGCCAGCGGGGGCCACTCTTCATTGCGGTGCACGGGCCTTTCACTGTCGCGGCCTCTAATTGTGGAGCACAAGCTCCAGACATGCAGGCTCAGTAGTTGTGGCTCATGGGCCTAGTTGCTCCGAGGCATGTGGGATCTTCCCAGACCAGGGCTCAAACCCGTGTCCCTTGCATTGGCAGGCAGATTCTCAACCATTGCGCCACCAGGGAAGCCCCAACACCAAGATTTGATGTGCCCCTTCCTCTCCTAGTTACCCTTCAACCTCATCTGCTACTATTTTTTTACTTTGCTCATTCCACACAGCAAAATTGGCTTAATGGATGAATAAAATATTGAGATTATTTTAATTTAATTTATACTAATTTAACAAGTATTAAAAAACTATTTAGTTTTATGTATCTGACTAGTAGTGAGTTTAACATTTTTAATGATGTGCATTCCTCAGTGTTTGCTTATGAGAAATATCTGCATATAGTTGTTCCCCTTTATGTCTGTTAGAAGCCCATATATATCTTGCTATTTGTGTAAGTTCAGTTTTTAATAATAGCCCTTTATCATATTTCTATTTCTTAAAATAAATTTATTTATTTTTGGCTGCGTTGGGTCTTCATTGCTGCACACAGGCTTTCTCTAGTTGCAGCAGTGGGGGGGCTTCTCTTCATTGCGATGCGTGGGCTTCTCATTGTGGTGGCTTCTCTTGTGGAGCATGGGCTCTAGGCACGCGGGCTTCAGTAGTTGTGGCATGCAGGCTTAGTAGTTGTGGCTCATGAACTCTAGAGGGCAGGCTCAGTAGGTGTGGCACACAGGCTTAGTTGCTCTGCAGCATGTGGGATCTTCCCAGACCAGGGCTTGGACCCATGTCCCCTGCATTGGCAGGCAGATTCTTAACCACTGTGCTACCAGGGAAGTCCTGTCCTATTTCTGACCTACTTTTAATTTTAAATTTTTTCAGAAGTTTTACTTTTTAAACAGAATGTTACTTTAATATTTTTCTCTATTGTGTAAACTTTAATGATTAAAAAAAAATTACTTCAAATAGAACACTTTCCATTTCTATTGCCAGTTAAAATTTATGTCACTCTTAGGAACGTATTTCACCAGTATGGAATTTTTTGCCTATATACAATAAGGTATGAATCTGAACGTGTGTCTTTTCAATTAATACTCAGTTTTGCTACCAACTTTTATTAAATTTTACCTATATCATCATATTGGTGTGTTGTATTTGTATGAGTATATGTGAAGTTGCCTGTATATAATAAACACTTTTTTAGACTGTTAGTGTATACTGCAATTATTTTTATTTATGTAAGTATCTATTGAATATTTTCCTTCATATCAAACAAATATAATTATCGTGTTAACTTAAATTTTAATATTTGGTAGAGAACAATCAGTATGCCATTTTGAAATATTATTTTATTGTTTCCACACATTTTCTTTTCTGGATAAATTTATGATCCTTCTGAAATTTTGTTTGAAATTGCTTAACATTGAAATTTTAATTGAAAATTAATCTGGGGAGAATTTTCAAATTTCTGCTATTAACTTTTCTAAAGAAGAACCATTGATGGTCTTCATACCATTCAAGTTTATATTTTTTAAATTTAGTGATCCTGAGTACATCACTAAATATTTTAGTTTTGGCCAAAATAAATGGGAATTATTACTGTCATATTTTTGTTGTATTTGCAATCACAATTGATTTTCAGGCTGATTCTTTTATTTATTCAGAGATGTTTATGTATTTATTCAGAAAATATTTATTTTGCTCAGACTATGTATTAGTTGCTGTTCTTAACATTGAGGATATTGCATTCCACTTGGGGAGAGATGAAAGAAATAATGAATAAACATCATAGTACCAGAGAATAATAGTGGTGCACAAGAAAATGAAGAAAGATATGAAGAGAATGATTCCAGATAGGGGTATTTTGAATACAAAGATCAAGGAAAGACTCTCAGAGGTTTTCACAGTTTGCATTTCATTTCTCACATTTTAATTGGAATTGTTTATGGTTTTTAATCTCTTTTCTTCTAGTTAATCTATAATTCTACATTTAAAGTATTTTTATTCTAATTTAATTCAAGGCTCAACCCTGCTTAAACACTGGATAAAGCTTAGAAGTTTTTGTAGTTTAGTTTTGTTTTTGTTTTTATGATTCTGCTATGATTCTCATCTTCCTGTTTGGTTAATATGCTGATATAACTAATGGATCTTCTTCCTGTTTCAGCTACCTGTAGCTCTTTCACATGACTCAGATTATATCAGCCTTATTAGTGTGATTTATTCTTAGTTAATTTACTACCTAACCCTAAAGTGAGACAGGATTCTTAAATCATTATGCTGCTCTTTTTTCTGAACTTCTGCCCTTGACATTTTTTTCTTAAAATGTTTATCACTTTATTGCATTGAAGGTATACTGAAATGATAATAATATCTACTAATAATAATTTAGGTATTTGCTAGACAATTCTTTTGAGTGTTCCCACATATTATTTTAATCAGTTAATGAAATAGATTAATGGATGGCATCGTTACCCAGGTTTACACATGAGGAACTCAGTCAGAGAAAAGTGGAGTAACTTAAGATAGTATCATAGCTTCTACACTACTGTGGATCTCACATGCTAAATGAAACATTGACACCTGAGAGCATAATTTTTAGTTTCACTCTATACTTCCTTTGAAAATATAGACTATTTGAATATATAATATTTTTAGGACTTCTGATTTAAAATTGAGTCTAGAAACAAGATCCTTACACAATCTATTTTAACATTCACTTAAATAACCATTAAGATAGAATGAAAATAAGGAAAGGAAAATAAAATAATGAAAGAAATGAGCTCAAAAATAATAAAAATGAGAAAGAAAGAATCCAGGAAAATATCTGGTAATTCTAAAACCAACTAAACTCTATTAAAGAACAGTATAGCCATTTTGCTTTTTGACAATGGATTTCACCTCATAAAATGGATGCTTCTAAAAGTATTTTTTAAATGTAAGGTAAGGAGAGGAATTAAGCACTCTGCACGTCCCTAACTTAAAAACTAATTGCTTAAAACAAATGGAAAGTGAGGTAGCTCTTCTCTACTGTGTGGATGCAACTTTTTGATCCATGTAAAGCCTTCGTCTCTTCTATATCTTTCCACATCCATTTAGGTTTTTAAGTCCCAGAAAACAATGGTGGGAGATGGAAGTAGATAGAATGACTGACGTGAACATGTTACATCCTGGAAAGAGTTCCCGGTAGATTTGCGTGTTCCAGGAACGTAGAATTTTTGTCTGTTTTATTACCGATAAATCCCCATTATTTAGCATATGAAAGACACTAACCAAAATTTTGAATAAAAGGTATAAAGCCGTGTAGGTGGTGTTGGAAACATGTCAGCTGTAGACACTAGAGATTTCTGTATTCCTTTATTCTGCACTGGAATATTAAGCCATCAGCAGTAGAAGCCTTCACTCTTATAGAGCAGAAGAGGAAAGCAATCTGGGAGTCTTCATCCAGCAACTCTGCATATTTAGATCAGTGAAACAATTTTGACTTCACTTCAGCCAATCCTCATACCCATTTCCACAGACCAACAATGGCTGGTAGTTCACTGATCAAGGACAAGTAAAGAATGAAAAAACTAGTTGCAGTAAACAAACAAACTGTAAAAATAATGAAAAGAGAAAGCTATGTTGAAAACTCAGAATAACATGCATATTGAGTTCTATGAATTTAAATAAATTTTTCATATTTTTAAAATAAGAATATTTGTCCTCTCTGAAACAGAAGCAGAAAATTATAAGAAAAGTTCAATCAAAATTAGAAGGAAAAACAATAGGAAACTAAAAATGCAATTTCAGAATTAAAACCACTTTAGAAGTAGTAAAGCATTGAGTTGGCAAAGTGGCAATTTGAATTAGTGCTAGGCAAAGAACATCTTCCAGAACACATTAAAACATAAAAATACTTCAGAAAAAGAGAACAAAATAATAGATTTGGAGAATATGACTTGAAATTGAGGATACTCACTGGAGTTATTTATATGTGCTCTTTAGTTTAGGGAGCTAATTTTGTGCATATTGAATTTGCTGACTCTCAAGTTAGTTCATTTCCTCATGTGGTTAGGAGACTTTGCTTGTGATCTTTTCTGTACTAGGGTTGACAGTATGTCTGTATGTGTGTGTATGTGTGTGCTTTCGTGGAGGTGTTTGTGAGTATGTATTTTTTGTAGGAGTTCCCAGCTGAAAGTTGATGTTTTAATTTACTTCTCACTAGGCATTAGACTTTGTACATATTCTAGTCAACTTTTAAATTAATTCCTAGGTTTACCTAGAACAATCCATGTGGAAAGGTGGTATAAATTCAGACCTTATCTAACACCTTTTCATAGCATAGACCAAGGCTAATTGATGGCATTAATCTAATTCCCATACAGAGTTAACTCTCAATTTTCTCTGATGATCATATATTTTATTTATAATAAAGTTTAATAAGAAATATTATTTTTAAATATGTAGACACATCTGATTTTATAAATAGCTTAGAAAAGCACGTAATAAAAGGTAGTCATTTCTGGTGATGGTTATAAAACATCTAGTGATTTATACTTTTCTCCATTTTTTATGATTTCAACAAGCATCATTTAATAAACAGGAAAACTATTATTTTAAATGTACATTAATATGCTTTTACCATCAATTCCAAATCTATGCACACACTTCAATGAAATATTTGAAAATTATGTTGAGAGTTCATTCATTCAGCATGTATTTTTTGAGGTTTACTAAGTGGTGACCACTGTGATAGTAGCTGAGATACAGAGGTAAAGAGGGGAGACAAGATCCCTATTCTCATAAGATTCCAAAATGGTGCGGTAAAAAGATAATAAATACAAATAAATATTCAGTTCTATTTATAAAATAGGGATATATAATACAATTTAAGGGTATAAAACAGGACTAACTTGGCCCAAGATTCATCTATACTTCCTTTCAGGAGATGTCATTTAAACTGACACTTGATTTATGAATAGGAGTTGCCCAGGAAAAGTCAAGTGGCCTAGTTCTATTCTAAACTAGTCTTTTTGTTTTTGAGTAAGTTACCTAATGTCTCTAAACTTCTGTGTCCTAATCTGTAAATATACCAAAGCATTATATTTAATCGACCTACTGCACAAAATTGTTGTGAGTATTAAGTTATTATTTTAGTCTGTGCAGACTGCTATAACAAAACATCATAGGTTGGGTGGTTTAAACGACAGAAATTTATTTGTCATAGGTCTGGAGGCTGGTAAGTCCAAGATCAAGGTTCTGGCAGAGTTCCATTTCTGGTGAAGACTCTTCCTTGCTGCCTCTTACTGTATCCTCACATGGCAGAGAAAGAGGCAGAAAACTCTGGTGTCTCATCCTCTTCTTATTCCTGTTGTATTAGGGTTCCACCCTTTTAACCTCTTTTAACTGTAATCCTTAAATTTTGGGACCTCCTTAAAGGTCCTATCTCCAATACACTCACAGGGAGGCTTAGGACTCCAACGTATGAATTCGAGAGCAATATAATTCAGTCCATAGTGATCACTTTTTTTTTTAACTAGTAGGTTGAGAAAGACTGTATAAGATTTTCAAGAGTATTACCTACTATTCTAGGTGTTGGTAGCTGGGATAACACCAGTGGAGGTGTTATTATATATAGCCAGAACAACATGTGTGAAAGCCCTGGGTTGGGAGGGAGTTTGACCAATGTAATTGGAAAATGGTGAAAACTGGTACGCCGATTAAGGGAATTGCAAGGCAATCAGGGGTTAATTCATGCAGTACCTGGTAGGACCTAAAAAGATTTCGAAGTGTTTACAATTGTCCGTCCCTCTGTATCTGTGAGGGACTGGTTACAGGACTGAAGGTATATGCCAAAACCCAGGATACTCAAGTTCCATAGTTGCCCCTGTATCATGGGTTCCACATCTGCAGATTCAACCAATAGCAGATCTTGTAGTACTGTAGGTATTTTTTTTTAAAGTGTATATGTGGACCCTCCTAATTCAAACTCATGCTATTTAATGGTCAAATGTAAATCTTGGGGAAAATAGACAGCAATTAGGGAGGTAACAACATCAAGACTGAATTTGAAGATGACTGACTCCATATAGGAAATGCATTGAAAGGGGGTGGGGAGCATTTATGCTGTAGGGCCAAATATAGGAGAGTAATAATGGGGATTTAGGATTATCAGAAAGCATATGAGGTATTCCTATGCTGAAAGAAACAATTTAAAGTTCAGTCATTGAGGAATGGTTGTACCAATCTTGCTATATCAAATTTTAACATTTTTGTATATTTTAAAGATGATTTTAGTAGTATTTTAAAAATAATTGAATAGCAGATAAGTTTTAGTTTAGATATAAATCACACCCATATTTATTCATAATTAATAAACATCATTTAATAATATGCTGAGTATATGCAAATATAATGTGTACACTTGGGGTAATTATAGTGGATATAACAGATAAAAAGAATGGTTTAAAAAAGTTTCTAATAATGAAAGGGCATTTAAGTCTCTTGGTAGTCAGAGCAAAATTGAAAAATTAATTAGCATCATGCATTTCTGTTGTCGATGAAAATTGTGTGTGGCTTTAAATTGATTTCTTCAAGTCTCTCATAATCATACAATGTTCTGCTAGACTTCTAAAAATATGCCTGTAAATTCCTGAATTTCTCTTTTTACTAAGTGTGATCAAGAATGACAGGAAATTCTCTTTGCAGACTCACATAGGGACAGATCAGTAGTGTGAAAGAAAGAATGTCCATCCTGTTGCGTCTGGTGCTGGCTTCTCTTGCCCTTGATTTTAGTTTCTTCGTTAACCTTTCTGGGCCCAACCTAACCCAAAACTCCTTCAGAGGCCCTGAAATGACTTTAACAGGGGACCATTTATTTTCTGCATCCTATTTCAGACTTAATAGCCTTAATACTTTTGAGGGGCCTAAAGTAATTTCTTTAATTTGTTCGTGGTCAATCAAGCTGAAATCTATACATGGCTCATTTTCTGCAAAATGAACAGCATCAGATTAAGATAGCTAAATGCTGTAAGGATTGAAAAAATATAGATCCTTGTTTGTGTGACATTGGAAAGTAAACACTAATCTCCAAAATTAATTTGAAGAAATACCATATCATATCTCTCATGTGTTACTTAGCATGTTTTGCAATATCAACTATCAAATTCTTTAAAATGTTTCTAATTTTTCTGCTGATTCTTTTAACTGGCACACAAGTAAATGATTATTATAACAAATAGGTAAAGCCCCATGGGTTATTCATTATAATTGTATCTCTGTTAATTCCACATGAATTTCTCACCCTATCAACATATATATTCAAGTAATGTATCCTTATGCTTGTGACAACAACTAATTTTTTTAAAAAAAGAGTTTTGAATAGAATATGGAGAATCTACTTGTAGTAAATAAATACTTTTTCTCCCATAAACAAATCTTTTAAGATAGGCATTTGACTGATTAACATAAAACATCATTGTCAAAATAATTATGTCTTTTTTGCAAAGTACTAATCATTCAATCAGTACATTTTAATATAGTGACAGGAAGATTTCTGAATTTGATTTACTTAAATTTTTCTCACCATATATAAATTTATTTCTTCTGTCACACTTTTTTTTTTTCTGGAAATGGAAAAGTAAAAAAAACAAAAAAACAAACTTTACCTAATTGTTTACTTTTAAGAGTTATATTATGCCCCTTACTTTCAAGAGCCATATCATGGAAAAAGGCACGATAGATTGTCACTATATTATCTTTAGCTATAGAACCGACTAACCATTTAATAATATCAAAAGTAAGATTTCCTATTTTCAAAGATTTAGTTTTCTATTCAAGTTAGATCTTAGCTAATTAGTTAGGTGTATCTGACTGAAACATGCGTTTTATCTTCCTTTTCTGTGTGCTGCCTTGCATAGAATTCAGCTGAAACATTTTAAAACCATGGAGTTATTACATAGCTAATATATTGAGTCAGTTAAATGGGTACTGAGAAATATGTGCTATTTCTTTCAATCTGTTCACTTTTCAACCAAAGAAGAAGAAAGGGTGAACAATTTTCTGCAAAGTATTTGCTGGCTGTCCTTTGAGTTATAAATTAAGAATAAATTTAGACAGAATCAAACTTATGTTTTCCCAAATTATGTAATAGTTATTCAGCAAATTTTTCTAATATTAAAAGCAAAGTACTTAAATTTATCATTTGGAAGCCATAATATCAGAATATTGATTATGAACATGCAAACAATACATCTTTTTTGAAAGAATGGGGAAAAATACAGCCAACAATTATTTATCTACTTTCAACACCTAATTCTACCAATTTCATAATTACAGCTAATATTTATTGAGCTCCTATGTGCTATTAATGATGCTAGGTACATAATGTGATCATTTTGCTTCATGTTGATAGTAATTTGATAACAGTGTTACTAGGCTAGATTATTATCCTTATTTTACACATTAAGTGACAGACACCTGTAAAGATGAAATAGTTTGTCTAAGATCATTCAGGTCAGAAGTAGGTGCTGAGGGAATCATTCCCAGGGCTGGCTGGGACCCCCTAAACCCTTTCTGGGAGAAAACTGGAACTAACTCTGCCCTACCTCCCTGCACTAACCTGCTTTGAGGATGGCAGTGAAGAGCTCTGGGAGGGAACACACCTCCCATGTGACTCCCACATAGACCATTAAAGTTATTTTATTTTATTTAAATTTTATTGATGTATAGTTGATTTACAATGTTGTGTTGATTTGTGCTGTACAGCAAAGTGACTCAGTTATGCATATACATATGCTTTTTCATATTCTTTTCCATTATTGTTTGTCACAGGATATTGAATATAGTTCCCTATACAGTAGGAACTTGTTGTTTATCCATCCTATATATGTTTGCCTCTGCTAATCCCAAACTCTCAATCCTTCCCTCCCCTACCCCCTTCCCCTGGCAACCACAAGTCTGTTCTCTATGTCTATGAGTCTGTTCTTATTTTGTAGATATGTTGATTTGGGCTGTATTTTAGATTCCACACACAAGTGATATTGTATGGTATTTGTCTTTCTCTTTCTGACTTACTTCACTTAGTATGATAGTCTCTAGGTCCATCCATGTTGCTGAAAATGGCATTATTTCATTCTTTTTGATGGTTGAGTAATATTCCTTTGTGTGTGTGTGTGTATAAAACACATCTTCTTTATCCATTTATTTGTTGATGGACATTTAGGCTGTTTCTATGTCTTGGCTATTGTAAATAGTGTTGCTATGAACATAGGAGTACATATATCTTTTCAAATTACAGTTTTGTCTGGTATATTCCCAGGAGTGGGATTACTGGATCATATGGCAACTCCATTTTTAGTTTTTTGAGGATCCCCCATACTGTTTTCTCTAGTGACTGCACCAATTTACATTCCCATCACAGTATAAGAGGGTCCCCTTTTCTCCATACCCTCTCCAGCATTTGTTGTTTATAGACTTTTTAATGATGGCCATTCTGACCAGTGTGAGGTGGTACCTCATTGTAGTTTTGATTTGCATTTCTCTAATAATTAGTGATGCTGAGCATTTTTAATGTGCCTATTGGCCATCTGTATGTCTTCTTTGGAGAAATGTCTATTTAAGTCTTCTCCCCATTTTTTGATTGGTTGGTTTAGTTTTTCATTGTTGAGTTGTATGAGCTGTTTGTATGTTTTGGAAATTAAGCCCTTGTCAGTCACATCATTTGCAAATATTCTCTCTCAATCTGTAGGTTGTCTTTTCATTTTGTTTATGGTTTCCTTCACTGTGCAAAAGCCTACAAGTTTGATTAGGTCCCATTTGTCTATTTTTCCTCTTATTTCTGTTGTCTTGGGAGGCTGACCTAAGAAAACATTGGTACAATTTATGTCAGAGAATGTTTTGCTTATATTCTCTTCTAGGAGTAAAAGACCCTTTGTTAAATTCTCCTGAATATACCTGAATCATTCTTAATGCTTACACACAATTTCCTGAGAATTGAAGAGAGAGATCAAATTGGTGTGTTGTTACAAAAGCTGTAGTTCCCAGAAAGATTTGCTGGTCTCTCCAGTATTGTAGCCATTAGCTACATGTGTCTATTGAACACTTGAAATTGAAATGTGCTTTAAATGCTTCAAGTGAATAGTTGAAGTTGAGATGTGCTTTAAGTGTAAATAGACACTGAATTTCAAAGACTTAGTATGAAAAGAAAGTAAGATATATCAGCAATATTTTAAAAATCTAATTACATGTTGAAATAAAAACATTTTGGAAATAGTGGCTTAAACAAAATATATTGATAAAATTAATTTATTTAATGTACTAGATATTTTGGTGGCTGCTTTTTACTGTTAAGTTGGTTCATATATGTATTGTCTCTGCATATACTTTTGTATTCTTATGTACATTTTGATTTGCCCCAAAGATCTTACATTTTTAAAGAGCAGAAATTGTCTTCTATTTAATTTTTAATAATTCATCTGCTGGCCTGAGATACTAAAGACAGGCTGGCACATGGCTCTGTGATAACTGGCTGTGGGTGGCGATCGCTTCCTTCCTTCTTTGGTGGTGTAATCTCATGATTATATTTGGGCAATCCTCCCTTTTCTAAACAACCATAGGGAACCAGTCATAACAACTGCCGTTTTCCTTAACAGTGATTTGTTTATATCTGAGCCAATGATGCAGTGCAATCCAAAAAGTTTTCTGAGAGCAAGCCTGGTGAGACGATTTGGGGATTTTTTTTTAGTATAAAGAGATTAATATGGTGGGGAAAGGTGTAATTAATTCTTCATTGATTGGATACTTTTCTTGGTTAGGAGCCTGGAGCTGTGACATATACCCTCCTGCATCACAATGAGGGTAGTTAAGTTGACACAGTAATATTCAAAGGAACCTGGGTTTCTGATGTCATTAGTTTTATTTTCTTTCTTCTTTATTTATTCATTCATTTATTAGTTATTTTCTTTATTCTTTATATATCCATACATTGTCATGCATTTCCAAAATAAAGATGAAAATTGAGCAGTTTTAGATGGTGATCAATATTATCTAAAAATGATAGGGCCTGGATTTACTATAAACTGTTATTAAAAAAGTATAAGATTATCTCATTCATAGATTTTCATTAACCCTAATAGTCATATATTTTATAGTTTTATCCTAAACATGCTGCAACTCCTGACGGTGTATAGATTCCTGTATCTAACATCACCATGCCTTTATATGTCCATTGTATATTTTCCTGATAGTTATGTATATTCTTATTGTGTTTCTCTGTCATTCATTTGGAACATTTTTTCTTTATTATGTATATGCTTTTTTATATCTATGCTTTTAGTCTACCTAAATATTTATATAAAAATACATATCTGAAGCCTTAAAAATAAATATATTTTCCCTAAACTACAATACATATTCACATGATTCAGGGGTTGAAGGATTATAGGTGATATTTACTCTAAATTCCTCCTTTTATAGTAAGTACATTGTCACAAAAAAGATTGTAGAGCTGGTAGTAGCAATGTTAGGATAAAAAAAAATCTCCTGATATGCCCAGCTTAAAATTTTTTCAAAATAATGACAAAATCTTGGCTATCATTCAGTTTTATATTTTCTAGACTATTGCAGATTCTAACATCATGCACCCAAATTTATGGTACCCATGCCCTACACAATCATCAGTCTATCACCTTCACATAAGTTATCTCCACAACAGTTCTGATTTTGACCAGGACTCCCCTATCTTTCCACATAGGCAGACCTCCTGATGTGCTGAGACTGTGTTCTCAATATTTTATTTATTAGTATAATTCATGAGCCAGGCCCAGGAAAGGTAGAAAGAGATATGGTAATAAAGATGGATACAGAATCCACCTTTGATTGTAATTAATGTGATGAAACTAAAATGAAATAATTTTGACTCCCCAAAGAAGTGGACTGTTGACTTTAGAAAAGCTTGTATTACAGATGGCAACATTATATTGATTTCCTCTGATCATCTTAACTCACCTCTATTTAAGAGCTGAGTTATTTGATAGGCTTTATTATCTATTCCCCAATCCCTTAATCATTCCCAGCCTGTGATCATACTTTTGCTTTGCTGCAAAGAGTGTTAAGCTTCTTTTGCTTATTTGTTATTAACAAAAATAATATTTTACCTTACAAAGTAAGTTTGTAACATGTACAATACACACAGCGAGTAAGCCTGATATAAATACGGTAGTTGAGGAAAAAGGAAGGGGGTCTTTTCCATTCCTCTGCTTTAATCAGAATTACTTGCACTAAAGAAAAACAAAGTGGTTCTGAAGAACATAGGGGCAGGACAGGAATAAAGACGCAGATGTAGAGAATGGACTTGAGGGCACGGGGAGGGGGAAGGGTAAGCTGGGACGAAGTGAGAGAGTGGCATGGACATATATACACTACCAAACATAAAATAGATAGCTAGTGGGAAGCAGCTGCATAGCACAGGGAGATCAGCTCGGTGCTTTGTGACCACCTAGAGGGGTGGGATAGGGAGGGTGGGAGGGAGAGAGATGCAAGAGGGAGGAGGTACAGGAATATATGTATATGTATAGCTGATTCACTTTGTTATAAAGCAGAAACTAACACACCATTATAAAGCAATTATACTCTAATAAAGGTGTTAAAAAAAAAAGAATTACTTGCACAGATTACCACATTGGTTTAGGAAGTCAGGCACTTTCCAAAAATCACAACTCTGGAGTCGTTCATCGTAGACAAACCTCAGAAAGACCTTCAGCCTGAAGACATACCATAAAAACATAAACAGCCTCCTAAGTTTATCTCATTGTCTCCATTCTTGTATAACATCTAGCCTGCTCTTATATTATAAAGCTAAGTTTCTAAAAAATCAAATTTAATCCTGTCTTTTCTTATGTTTAAGATATTTCACCTTTTTCATTCATTTCATAATAAAATTGAAAACCATATCATTAAATCCAAGGGCTTTTATAATCTGAACCTTTTGATAATTCTAGCATCATTTTTCAATAATTGCACTCCCTGAACTCTGTACCTTTGCCAGATTCAGTTGATGTTAGCTGTCTGACATCCCCTGGCCTCTCACTTTGTGGTGTTTGTGTATGATATTTGTAACAATTCCCCATTCCTGGCTCCTCATGGTTATGCTCAATTCATTTTTCCTTACTCATGTGACATCAGTTCCTTCACAAATCATTTCCTGAAGTGGTATGACCAGAATAGCTCTTTCTTTTATTTCTACCCAAAGTACCTTCTACTACCGAATGTACTTTTACTTGTGTTGAGGGGAGAGTTCATAAAATAGCTATTTATTAGTTTTTTGTTATTTTTAGAGAGAGAAATTGACATTTAAACATTTCAAGGATATTCTAATTTCTAGTAGCATAATCATCCTGGAAAGAATTATTTGAATGATAGCTTTCAGTTATGCATATGTGAGAAATGTAGACTAGACAGATCAGCCATTAAGTCACAAGTTTTGCACTAGATACTATTTTTGTAAGTCAGTGCCTGTGCCACAAGAGTAGTTACAAATTTTGCTATCACACTTACATTAGAGCCTCCATTATTCTCGAGAAAGGCTGGAATGCAGAAGCCTGCCCTTGCTTCTCCCTCATTGACAGAGAATTTTAAGATTACCGGGATGAGGTGGCCCAATCTGCATAAGGGTCAATGAATGCCCTGGGAGAAAAAATTTCAACACTTCTACCACACCACTTTTGAGATTCAATTTCATTAGAACATATCTGGTGCATTGTTATGATCTGGAGAAATGAGCCAGGATGATAAGTAGCTTCTAAAGGGGAATTCACCGTAAAAGAGAAAGGAGTCTGGACTGGTATCATAAAAGATTGCTAAGAGCCAACCATTCTGGGGCTATAGGTAAGTATATTGTAAAGAACGTGGTGGAGTGTATCAAAATGTAAAAACTGAGAGAGTTGTATCACAAAAGTAAGACACCTTGGAATCTCAGGTCAATTTGGTTAAAGTGCGAACAGCACCCAATCGCTCTTATAGGATCTTTCAAATTAAAATTTCCATATATGAATGCTAGATTAAAAAAATTAAGTGAAGTGAGAACAATCAGAATTGATTCTTTAAATAGGACATATAGAAATAAAGCACTCAAATATAAAGAATTACCAGAGTTTTAAGTCTCTGGTTTGGTGAAAATTACCGCAGCTGCACCCTTCTTCTTGGACTATCAAGGGGGTGGTCTCAGCTTTGGTTTCAACAACCTGGTATGGGAAAGCAGCTCGTCTGAACCAGTCCTTGATTTCTTGGCTTTATCCATGTGGAAGAGAGAGAGAGAAAAGAAACGATGTCATTACAATAGGGATCACAGTTGTAATGATATAAAAACTGATTTTTAAAAAAATTCAGTCCTGTATATATTGTTTAATAAAGAATTTCAAAATATACTGTAGGGCTTCCCTGGTGGCACAGTGGTTGAGAGTCCGCCTGCCGATGCAGGGGACGCAGGTTCGTGCCCCGGTCCGGGAGGATCCCACATGCCGCGGAGCGGCTGGGCCCGTGAGCCGGTGGCCGCTGAGCCTGCACGTCCGGAGCTTGTGCTCCGCAACGGGAGAGGCCACAGCAGTGAGAGTCCCGCGTACCGCAAAATATACTGTATATTTATTTTTCTCTACCACGGTGACCAGAGATCATCTTTGTCTTATCAGTTGTTACATATCTGGTACCTATACATAGTCTAGATCTGAACAGACACTGAATAAATATCTGTGAAAACAATGAATGGTGTAACATATTTTCTGAATCTAAGATGCCTTGGATTTTTCAAGAGGACTATAATTAAATTATAGCTTTGATGAAAACAAGACCTAAATACTATCACATAAAATGCAGTTTTAAATTATATAACACATATTCCCTTCAGAAAAATTTTAAAAATAAAAAATATGTCATTGATAATTAAGAAAATATGCTAAGTAATTTGGCTAAAATAAAACTTCCTGGCATGTGGAATACACGACACAAAAATGCAAATCTGGTAACTTCTGTTTCAGAACCGAAATATGGTCCATCACTTATAAGTTTTATAAATGTTTAAAATCCCATTTGCATCATCTCATTTCAATTTATAAACTAGACAAAGAAAAGTGAGACTCAAGGGACTATTTTATGAAGCTTGTACACTTCTCTAGGTGTATATGGAAGTGAAAATATGGTCTCCTTTGGTTGAGTAGTTTCTGAATTCCCCAATTGTTTCATTGAACATATTTGTTATCAAGAGAAATTTAACTTTTTAACTATAAGAAATCATTTAAAAATTATACTCAGAGACCTGAACCAAGAACTTCTACACCAAGCTGGAGAAGGGTATTTTCTCTCCTAGTTTGTGGAGCTGAAAGACCCTCTTCTCTTCATCTTGCAAGAATTTCATGCAGAAATTATTAGAGCCCAAGTGCTAGAGCACCTCACAACTCCTACCCATCACATTATATCATCTGCCTGCCTATGATGTAATTTGCTAAGAAAATATCATTGCCTACCATGGAACAGAAAGACAAGTTAGATAAAGCTCATGCTTATAGGAAGTATAGCAAACTAAATATTAATAAGAAATGTTGTTTTGATGGAGAAATGTCATCAGCAAGATGGTGGAATATGAGTTTTCTGCTGTCATTCCCTCATAGAGAATTGACTTTGACTACCACCCACAGACAAGTGTACCTTTGTGGGAGTCTGGGAGCTCAGAAGAGAAGTTCCAGCACACTGATGGGGAAAAAAAAAAAAAAATCAGAGAACAGACACATTGAAGAGGATAAGAAGAACAGATTCACTTTATCCACATCATCCCTCCTTCCACAGCAGCACAGCTCAGTGTCAAGAGACACAACCTCAGCCAGTGATTTCTCCCATGGGGGAAAGCGAGAGTAGCTAGTGAGAACTCAGCTTCCCAGACATATGGGATGCTGGCCAAGAATCCACTTCTTTCTTTCCTCACCAGCAATAATGAGGCAAGCCATGAGTAGCATGGCTGTGGATTGTGAGAGACTGGGAGTAACCAGGCTTGGAAAACATCTAAGGGCTGTGGATCCTACTAAACACATCATGGATCCAGTCAGGGAACCTGACCACAAACTGCTTGGGACACTTTGCCTATAGACCCCCCCAACTAGACTACAGGAACCCTAAATGCTCTGAGTGTCTCACTTATCATCCCACCTCCCACCCATGGCAGACTTCCATGAACCAGTATGGATAATGAGTGAGTCTTTGCAGTTGGCTCATGAACACATGCAGAAAGCCAGCCCACTCTTTGGGATTGGGAGAAGGCACACAAAATTAAGAATTTAAGGGCATTACCGTAGCAGAACCAAAGGCCTCTGAACCTAGCCTGGCCTTGGGGGATTGAGAAAAAGCATACAATTTAAGAATTCTCGCACCAGAGGGAATAAGTGTTGGGGAGGGTGGGGGGGTGAATCCATGGAAAAGCCCTGAGAGATGGTCAGAAGCTCTAGCTAGCCTGATTGGTGAAGGTAATTATATTCCCAAAGGGAATCAGTAAGACTGGAAGAGATGACTATTTCTTTAAATGTGAAGACAGCAACATAAGATTTCAAGGAGCATGAAAAATTAAGAAAATATGACATCACTAAGAGAACATAACAATTTTCCAGTAACAGATCTCAAAGAAATGGAGATCTACAAATTTCCTGACAAAGAATTCAAAGTCATTATTTTAAGGAAGCTCAGCAAGCTACCAAACTGCAAATAAATCAGGAAAACAAAACAAGAACAAAATGAGTAGTTCAATGAAGAGATAGAAATCATAAAAAGAACAAAACAGATTCTGGAGTTGAAGAATACAATGAATGAAATGAAAAATACGATGGAGTATATCAACAGCAGATTTGATCAATCAGTAGAAAGAATCTGTGAACACAAATACGAATTATTTAAAATTATAAAATCAGAGGAGAATAAAGAAAAAAGAATGCCCATTCTAACCACTTCTGTTCAACATACTACTGGAAGTCAGAGCAATTAGGCAAGAAAAGAAAAGTCATCCAAATCAAAAAGGAAGAAGTAAAATTGTCTCTCTGCAGATGGCATGATCTTATATATAGAAAAGCTTAAAGAAACCAGAAAAATATGTTGGAACTAATCAATCAATTCAGTAAAGTTGCAGGATACAAATTTAACTTAAAAAAAATCTGTTGCATTTCTGTACACTATAAACAAAATTAAGATGCATATACTGTTACTAATGTCACAATTTTTTTTGCCATCTTTCTAAAGAATTTTTCAAAACGTATATATTTCCTGAATTCAATAGTGACCTAGTACAACACATCCATATTCTCTTTCTTTCTCTCTCTCTCTGTCTCAGTCACACACACACACTAACACACAAACACAAGTCTCCATTACTTCTGACATTCAGAATCTACTTAGCAAAAGATAAGTCAATATAGTTACATCTAATGCCAATGCCACACCCACACCCAACAGAATGAGGATCCATCTCACATAGCATGTATTAATTACATTTACTTTTTTTTTTTTTTCTGGACACGTGCCTTACAGCATGTGGGATCTTAGTTCCCCAACTGACCAGGGGTTGAACCCACGCCCCCTGCATTGGCAGCACAGGGTCTTAACCACTGGATTGCCAAGGAAGTCCTTAGCATGTATTTATTAAAAGCTAACTGTCATCTCATACCATGCTAGTCGCTCCAGGGAACACAAAGTCAACAGAAGTTATTTGAATAGTCACTCAAATTATTTCAAATGCGGTTAGACAAAGACAGGACATACTGTATATTATTACTATTATGCCTGGTGGAAAATGATTAAACCAGCTGTTGATATAGTATAGCCATTGATCTGAACTCTCTCTGTCCCTTGAGGGGCATTAGGAAATATGTGAGGTTGCTAGAGGTTGTCATAGTCACAAAGAGTGAGGTATACAATGGGGGGGAAGCAGAGATTCTATATATCTATCAGAGTATGAGACAGTTCTGTACAGCAAAATATGAATTGATCCAAAATGCCAGTATAGTCCCAGAAATAAATAATACAGACTACTTATATACATACATATATGTATATATATTTGTGTATATTCAGTATAACAATTTTATAGCATTTCTTGCCATGTAGAAATATATATGAATTTTATATAAATATATGTATTTTACATATATGTTTTTCCTTCACTATAAAATTAAGGAAAATATCTTGAGAAATTTTATTTCAAAGAAAGAAATTTTACAGAGTTTCTTTATATATTTCAAAGAAAAAGAGACAGCAAAGGCTACATACACAATGTTACTGCTCTTCTAGGAAAAACAAAAGGAGCCACATTGGGAAAATATTATCTCTATCAAAAATTTAAAAATTGTTTTCAGTGACTACCATTCACCTTACACATACTTACAGAATTCTCTCACCATCCTCCCCTATCGCTGCAGTATGCATATTAATGTCTTTTTCTCCAGATAGAAAATTAGGGAAATGCCTTCTTATGAAACTGAGCTTGGGTTTCCAGAATGTGGCTGCTGCTCCCTAGGATACTGTGTGGTGTATAGATTGGTCACTGTTTTTGGTGCAAGAAAGCTAAACCTACCTGAACACTGAAGTAAAACATATTCTACATATCTTTCTGCTGCAAATAAGCTTATAGATATAGTTCTCTGGTTCAGAGAAATGGCCAGCTATGCAGAAGAAACTATGCCAGCTACCTAAATTAATAAACCTATGCTTTCATTCATAAATATAACTCGACAACAAAAAATTGGCAGATATTTAGAAAAAATAAGTACAAAAACTTAATTTACCTAGGAAGAATAAGCAGACTGTGGAAGAAATTCAGAGTGGAGACTATAACTTCTTAAAAAATTAAAATAAGAAAAGCAAACAAAACATTCTAATCAGTAAAATTAGAGGAATATGAGAAGATAATATTTCTGCTAAACAAGAACAAAAATTTATGATAAAAGCAATTAGAGAGCAATAATTCATAAATATTAAAAATAAAACTCCCCTATAAGTAAAAAAAATTGAGGCTATCTCTCAGAATGAAGAGTTAAACAAAAAGAGGTGCAAAGCATGAGACGAAATCTGAGACATAACATATTCCATATCAGAGGACCAACAAAAGACTAATAGACATTCCAGAATAAGAAAATTGGGGGGAAAAAAAGGCAGAAAGTTATAATTGAAGAAAGAGTAGAAGATAGTTTCCCAAAGTTGAAACATGTCATGAGTCTATTTTCAACTCTGGTTTTTGATAGAAAGAAATAACTTTCAGGTAAACTACAGTGAAAGAAAAGAACTAAAGAAAGAGAATCTAAGAAATCTGAGGAATCTAGAAAGATTCCAGAGGATCCAAGAAAATACCAATCTTACATTATACTAAAATGGAAATAAATGTCAGGCCTAGAGATAAGAAGATGTTAGAAAAGTCCATGAATTTTGTAATCAAAAACTGACCAAAAACTGAAAGTTCTTAATGATATGGTAACTATGGTATATGTTTTATCTGCCAAAATGAAAATGAAATTTAATTAGATTAACCAGAAAAAAACATACCCAGAAAAGTAATACATTATTTGAATATAAAGTAAATTAAGACATGAAATAATTTTTACATTTTATGTAAATGTGGCTTATGGCTTTCATTCTCTGATAGATACCTGTTATATAGTGAGCACTTGATAAATATCTGTTAAAGCACTTAATTAAATATAAGTAAAGAAAATTCATTTGACGCTGGTGCAAATAATTAATATACGGTTCAAATATATATGTTGCTGAAGAGGCTTTCTGCTACTTTGTGGATGGAATTGCTGGTTTAGCAGTAAATCATATTTGCATTGTCAAAGAATTATAAATAATGTATATTCTCAGGCTTCCAGTTTTTACACAATGACCTATAGGCAAGATATAGAATATTGTATTAGAATTATAGAGTTGATTGTAAATGTTTTAAATTTATTGCTAATGTAAATGTGAAAGAATGGAGATTTAAAATTCTATTAGTAAAACTAAAGCTGCCTCTTACCCTAACTGTGTAAGCTTATGGTATACCAGACTGATGCTCAGAGTAGGAGAGAGAAGCATAGAGGAGGAGGAATGCAAAGAGACACTAGTTTCCTCTTCTCATATACTGGAGTGTCAAGCAATGTAATACATAGTTGATAGGCCATAATATATAAGTATGCACATATTACAAAAAACCTATAAAATCTTTTTTTGGTGTTTTTGTTTGTGTATGTGTGTGTGTTTCCTGTGGTAACAAATTACCACAAATTTAGTGCCTTAAAATAACACAAGATTATTCACTTGCAGTTCTGTAGGTCAGAGTCTGGTGTGAGTCCCATAGGGTTAAAATCAAGGTTGGCAGCAGTGTTATATTGCTTTCTGGAAACTCTGGGGAAAGTACTGACTTTCTTGTTTATTCAGATTGTTGGCAGACCTAAGTTTCTTACCACTGGAAATGACCAAGGTCACTGTTTTCTTGGTATCTGCAGGCAGTCCGCAATTTACAAGCTGTTGCATTCCTTGGCTTGTGGTTTCATTCCTCCATTTTCAAATCCAGCGATGGTGGGTTGAGTTCCACTCACATTTCAAAAATCTTCTGCCTCTTTTTTAGTCTCATCTCTCTGACTGAAGCTTTCTTCCACTTTTAAAAGTCGTAATCACATTTAATCCACCTAGATTATCCAGGATAACTTTCTGATTTTATGGCCCATAAACTTAATTCTATCTGCCAAATTCTCTTTGTCATGTAACTTAACATATACAGACATAACACCAGGGTTAGTGTGAGGATATCTCTGGGGGTCTTACAGTAGATTTCAGTTCAGAAAAGTGCAGAATAATTAAGCAGATGCTGTGAATAATTGATTTTTTCATTAGGAAGTAGGCAGAGGTATCTACCTCCTTTGAGGAAGCATTCATCATGATTCTAGCATGTAGTTCCTAGCATTCTATGCGAATACCCAACCACGGTACCCAGATATGTTTGGCTAGACTAGTACAGTATCTGTTTTGAGCATAGTTCCTTCATGTTCTCTGAATTGAGCCATCCACTGCTATAGTAATGCTTCATAACAGTCAACTCCCAAATTCTCATTTACTGTTCTCTCATGTTTTTTGGGTCTTCTGGGGTAGATCTGCTTTAGGCTAGGCCATCAATTTTAAGTCCTGAATCTCCTCTGCATATTTCTCATTTGAAAACCCAGGGTCAAGGAACAACAACTAATTGGGTATGTTCTTTTCATAATGACTGGTAGAATACCACGAGGCTGGCAGAGAATGTGTGTTGGTTTGTTTTGGGTTTTGTTTATTTTCATTTCAATATTTGTTTTTAACTAAAAACCTTGAATGATACAGAGGATACAGCAATACGTGGCTGAATTTTCATTGAATGATTTTGGAACAAACTATAAATGCTTCTTATTGGTTATTTCACTTGAAAAAAAAGTAATCCATGGGTGATACTGCTGAGTCAGACACTATTTGAAGAAGAGGCAGCCTAAAGATATATTTTTTAAAATTTAATTTTATTTACTTATTTTTATACAGCAGGTTCTTATTAGTTATCTATTTTATACATATTAGTGTATATATGTCATATATTTTAAGTATGATCTTAGAACCCCTTTTCTCAGAATAACATAGTTATTTTTATTATTTTTAATTAATTTTTATTGGAGTATAGTTGATTTACAATGTTGCATTAGTTTCTGCTGTACAGCAAAGTTATTCCGTTATACATATACATATATCCACTCTTTTTTAGATTCTGTTCGCATATAGGTCATTACAGAGTATTGAGTAGACTTCCCTGTGCTACATAGTAGGTTCTTATTAGTTATCTATTTTATATATAGTAGTGTGTATATAGTAGTGTCAATGCCAATCTCCCAATTTATTCCTCTCCCCCTTCCCCCTTGGTAACCATAAGTTTGTTTTCTACATCTGTGACTCTATTTCTGTTTTATAAATAGGTTTATTTGTACCATTTTTAGTAGTTATTTTTAAAAAATCAACAGAAAACTTTTTTGCCCTATTGGAGAGCTACTTAAAAATATACGGGGCTTCACTGGTGGCGCAGTAGTTGAGAGTCCGCCTGCCGATGCAGGGGACACGGGTTCGCGCCCCGGTCCGGGAAGATCCCACATGCCGCGGAGCGTCTAGGCCTGTGAGCCATGGCCGCTGAGCCTGCGCGTCTGGAGCCTGTGCTTCGCAACAAAAAAGAGTATATGGTTGCTATGCCTGAGAATCTGATTTCAAATTAATTTCTCAACGGCAATTTCCATGCACCTTTTAAAACACCTTATTACTCTTGAACTAATATGCATTTAGTTAAGTTACATCATTGCTTTCTCTTAATGAAAGCAATTGATTCCTAATCTTCTAACAAAAACATTGTTAAACCGTACTATCTTTCATTCTTTAGTTATAATAAATTATTGCTTTAGGTCATTGTAAAGTATTTATCATGTATTCATATATTTGATCTCGTTTTCTCTACTCACAGCACTCCTCTCTATTAGGCAGAAGAAAGAATAGTGGATCTAAACTTTTCTACTCTAAATCTCAACCTATAATGCCCAGATGCTTTAGAAAATATTGTAAATTCCTAAGATTCCCTTCAAAACAGAGTGCTTAAATTTAAAATTTTCGAACAATTTTTGCTTTGAAAATTGTTTTTATCATAAATTTTAAATATTTAATCTATTTTAGGTTGTAGAATGTAATATGTAATGGAGAGATGATTACCTCTTTTTAAAGAAATATCTTTAAAATTACTTTGATGATGTAGTGGTTAGATGCAAGACAAACATTGGCTCAAATCCCAGCTACTCACTCACTGGCTGTATGATTAAAAGGATTTACTTAATTCTTAACATTTATCCTTTTTCATCAAAGGAGGCTAAAATAACCATAATATTATAAGAATTACTTTAGAACAGTCATGTAAGCTTTTAGCATATATCCCAACCCCTCAGCTGTTATTCCTGTAGCTCTGGCATTTTTTTTTCCTGTTAATGGAACAGCATGACATTTAGCCTGACATGAATTTTGAAATAAAAAAAAAAACTTAAAATCTGAGTATCTGAGTTCAGTTCCACACTTCCATCTAGATTTTAAAGGTGGTGTAGTATATTGCTTAATACTGTGGATCCCAGAGTCAGGGTTTCTTGTTTAATTTTTTACTTTTTCACTCAGAAGATGACTGACTTGAAGAAGTCACTTAATCTCTCTATTCCTCAGTTTCTGCATCTGTAAAATTAAGGGAGTAAATTAATATAGCAGAAATTAATTTGTAAGGTTATGAATCTTTAAGACATAAATCTGTGTAAAATGCTTAGGAGCATGTCTATGTTAAGGGGGTTACTCATGTAAAGTTGGTTCTTATTATACAAATTTTTGTACAAAAGGGAAGTATTTTACTTTTGTGTGATGTCAACATTTGACATTAGGTATAATGTTGTAGTCTTGCCCAGCAGGGATGGGAGATGTAAGAAAGAAAATTGGAGAAGTGCTACCAAAAAAATCCTTATTAAGTTTTCTTTGGACGTAAATGGCTTTATGTCACTGTCAAATATATTTTGAGTATACAATTATGTTTATGATTCATGAACCATATGAGACCAATGACAATATTATTGCTATTATTTTACTTTGCATTTGCATAGCCCTTTAAAATTTAGAAATCTTATTCATGTACAAAATTGTGTTTAATATTCACAAGCATAATGTGTGAGATGGGTTTACTTAAATACGTTTACTGATAAGAAAACTAAAGCTCAGAAACATTAAATAATTTGATAAAGTTTAAACAAACAGTAAGTGGAAGAGCTTAAATTTAAACCCTGGTCTTCTGACACTCATAATAGCGAGTTTTTCTTTGGAATCTAAAAGAAAATATTTTATTTAGGGATAGATGTTATCTCACTTTTTATGACAGGAGTAGAATCTCACCATACTAACTTTATGTAAGCTAAAAAATCTCAAAAAAAATTCAAAAAAAACCCCTGATAATTCTTAACGATGTCCTAAAATGAGGCCATACAGTCTCCAGAAAAATTAAGCCATTTTCTTTGTGACTTCTTTTTTTTGTTTTTTGTTTTCTCCTTGAGATGAAAAATATTTATACTTATAGCCAGAAAAATTTACTTGCACTATAAAAACATAGGCCATGTGGCCCATTTGGCTCTGCCAGGAAACCTCACATTCATGTAAGCCACTTATTTTACAGATGTACAAAGCAAGCTTTATTTCCTTGTGTCATAGATGAGAAATCTAGCCTTTTTTTAAGGGAAATATACAGCAGATCTAGAGATATCAATGAATATTCCATGTTAAGATAAGAAATATAATATTTAAAATAACTCAAAAACAAAACTACTAGGCACATGTACTATTGGTTTCCCATGTAAAATAAAACTTCTCCCTGAAGTAATTGTGAGTGTGTATCTTCTCTGGATACATATAATTTTTTCTTTTCTCCAGAGGAGGTCAAACTACAGGCAGCATATTGTGAAATTAATCAAGCATCTCATTTATTGTGTCTGATTGAATTTTTTTTTGTCTGATTGAATTTTAATGGAGCTGATAATCTAGTTTGACAACTTGCTGAATTATTGTCAGATATATTAAATAATCTCTTCTCATTATGTATGACAGTTAGTTAAGTGCTGTAAATTATGGGACTCTGTAGGAGTTGGGTGTGTTATAAAGCCAAGTAACAGGCACTTCTGGAGAGGGAGGAACTGTTCTTAAGTGACCTCTGATAATAATTCCCAAAGAGCATTCACAGGCAATTCTACACAGCCTCTTTTATTCTAGTCAGAACAACAGCTACTTACTTGAACAAGAAACAAAGAGCTAGCTAGCTAGATAGATCTCTTTTCTAATATTACTTGAATTTTATCCAAACTTGAAGACCCAGTTTCTAGCAACCTTGTTCAACTATTTCAGCCCAAAATTCACAAATATAATAAATATTTGTTGAATTAATTTTAATGCAGCAAAAGGAGTGGTAGTCAGAACTGTACTCTCATTGATAACATTGTATCCCATGGAAATATAGCATAACAAATTTGAAACACACACATACACTCACATATAGGCACACATATGCACACTATCATTGAACACTATTAATTGGTGGATGGTGGGGGTCAGGCTTCTCACTTTTGGAACAGAAATTTACAGATAAAAAAAGAGAGTAGACTAGCATGATTTATGTGGTAATGGATTAGAGTTTGAAACATCAATATGAACTCATTTTCACTGAATATAAATACAGATGTATGGAATTATTTATAAATTTATATACATGCATGAGTTAGTATATACACTTACATTTCCTTGCTCTCTCAGCTGAGAGAGCCTAGGAGCAAAGACAACCCAGTAGCAACAAGCACACCTAGCACAAAGAGTTTGTTTTCTAATACCATTCTCCAGCAAAAATAACCAGAACACCTTGGAAAACTAGCTGCTTTTAGAACTGGGACAGGAAATACCCAAGATGAGCCTGGAGCATCTTGTAGTACCAAAAAACAAGGAAGTGCTCAAAAAAACCCTACAATAATTATAGTATGTCAGATGGACACAAGAGTTAACCTAAAGAACTCCCAACAGCCAAAGCTGGAAAAATTTGAACAAAAAATAAAGCAGTATTTTATTGAATTATAAATGAATTATGAATTATAACACAAAATATATAAAAATCCATTAATACATACTAATATATAAAAATAATTGAATACTTTAATAAATGGGAGAGAATAGACAAATATTCCATATAGAAAAATTCCAAATAACTTATATAAATACTTCACTATCAAGAAGGTGGAGCATAACTTCCAACTCATTAAATATGGGTTGCATATAGTGACTTCCAAAAAGTACAGTATGAAAAGAGGAGAAAAAAATCAGATTAATTTTACAGTGGAGAAACCTGAAAGACACTAACTCAACCAGTTGATCAAGGTTAAACTCAACAATGTTGATAATATATACCCTTGATGTGGTATGATGAGAATGGCACTTCACCTCTGTGATCTTCCTCCCAAAATACTATATAACTCCATTCTAATCATGATAAAGATATCGGAAATATCATTAATGAAGGACATTCTACAAAATACCTGGTAAATACTCCTCAAACTGTTAATATCAACAAAATCAAGAAAAAATTGAAACCTGTTACATCTAAGGGGAGTCTAAGGGTACATGATGACTAAATATAATGTGCTTTCCTCGGTGGGATCCTGGCACAGAAGAACACTCTGTTAAAACAAAACAAAACAAAAAAACCTCTGAATAAAGTATGAATTTGAGTTAATAATGAAGTTTCAATACTATTTCATTAATTGTGATTAATTTGCCATACTAATGTGAGATATAAATAACAGAGGTTACTGGGTTTATAGGGTGTATTAAACCTTTGTGATATCTTTACCACTATTTTATGAATCTACACTGTTCTAAAATTAAAATCTTATTAAAATATAATATATTCATGGGACTTCCCTGGCAGTCCAGTGGTTAAGACTTCACCTTCCAGTGCAGGGGGTGCGGGTTCAATCTCTGGTCGGGGAATTAAGATCCCACATGGCTCACAGCCAAGAAACCAAAACAGAAAACGAAAGCAATATTGCAACAAATTCAATAAAAACTTTAAAATATATGTATATAATATATTCAAATTAGTTATGTATATATTATTAGCAGATACATATTAGGCTGTCTTCAATGCCTTTCTGGTTTTTTTTGTCTTTTGGTTTTTATTTTGCTATGTAGAAAATTATTATCTATATGTGGGTCTGCCTGAATATTTCAGACTTATATTTCTTTTTGAGAGCCAACATTACTTTCACTAATATTTTAAATAGAATTTAAAAATATGTGATAAGGTAGCTATTAGCATATTCCAGAAACAGTCTTTTTTTTTAAATGGGTCAAAAGTTATATAAAGAGAAAGATGGCTATAGTATGATGTTGACTTATCTACAGAGTAGGTGTAAGTGTGGTATACATTCTTCAAAGCAACATTTGTCTCATTCTTCAATACTAAGAAACATTTAAGAGAAGCTCAATATCAAATTGTCCATGCAGCCTGGGAGATGATACAGGAACTAATGTTCTACGTAAGCCTGAAGTTTAAATTTTACATAGATATGATTATTCCATTGAGTATGTGTGTGTGTGTGTGTGTGTGTGTGTGTGTGTGTGTGTTTGAAGAATATTTTTTCTATTTCTTGTTATTCTTTCTCTTCCACTTTTTCTTTTAACTTGTGTAAATGGAATAGAAAGTGCAAAATTGTGCACACCCTCAAATATGTATGGTTTAGCAGGAACTGTCAGAGAAAGAAGTTTTTAGGTTCATTCCAGGATGAAAATAATGGAAATGCCAAAAGGATGTTGAGATTCCATGTAAAAATTACATTTTGATGGCTCTGATTGTGTGCCTTCATGGAAATAATAAAACCCTATGATTTCAAAACACATTTAGATAGCACTTCTTTTTTTGACAATCCTCCATAATTCTTGAGAAGTATGCTATCATTTGTGTGTGTGTGTGTGTGTGTGTGTGTGTGAAGATAGAGGGAGATTTTGTAAAACAATAAAAATTTACATAAATTATCATTTGTAGAGGAAGGGAGAAGGGAGATTTCATAAAACAGTAAAAATATACATACCAGAAATGTATAAGGCAGGAAGAAAAGTGGAACCTAACTCTCAGTGTTGGGTAGTGAATATTTCTGCACTATTCTCCATGCATTATATATAAATCATAACTCAGATTACATTGTCTATATAGATTGCTTTGTACAGTATTTTGCAGAAATCAGCCCATGCAATGCTATTGTTATATACCTTGCTTTATTTTGACTTTACCATATAAGATGGTGTTTACCATGGTGAATTTTATGTTATAATGAAAGTTTTTATCCTATCTACTTGTATTTGAAATTTTATCTCTTCTTGCTTTCAAAACACTTTTAGCTACAACTATTCACATTTCTTTATTGGTTACATATGTTTGTTTATTTTTTATTAACATTTAATTTCTCTTTGCCATACATTAATTCTTAACTTTGAATGTTATTAAATGTGTTCTTCCATGGTTCCCATTCCTTGATTTTTATCTTTTTGTATTGTTTGGTTTGGGTATGTTATTTTAAGTTTCTGTGTTTTGATGATATATTTTTCAATCCAATTTTGAGTTACTTTTTCCTCCTATAAACTGAGAAATTCTACCTATTCACATTTACTATGCTCACTGATTTATTTAGTTTCTTGTCTGCTATTTCTTTCAACATATAATTCTTTCTACTTTCTTCAAGATTAATAGGATTTTTAAAATTTTTTCTTTATACCCTTTTCCCTTGTAGTGTGGAAGTTCTACCTCTGTTAATGGGCTGAACTGTGTTCCCTGACCCCCAAATTCAGATATTGAAGCCCTAAACCCTATTACCTCAAAATGTGACTGCATTTGGAGACAGAGCTTTTAAAGAAGTGATTAAGTAAAAATGAGGCCTTTAGGGTGAGCCCCAATCCAATCTGACTGGTATCCTTATAAGAAAAGGAAATTCAGATTCAGGAGAGACACCTGTGCATTGACACAGAGGAACGACCATGTGAGGACACAATGTGAAGGTGGCCATCTGCAAGCCAAGGAGAGGCCTCAAAAGACACCAAACTTGCCAACACCTTGATGTTAGACTTCTGGCCTCCAGCACGTGTGAGAAAATGCATTTCTGTTGTTTAAGCTACCAAGTCTGTGGTATTTTGTTCTGGCAGCCCTAGCAAATTATTATAACCTCTATTGAGAGTTGTTCTTAAAGCTCTTAAATATTTAACGTCCATATTTTAGCCTAAATTAATTTTTCAATATTAATAATTAAATGCTATCAGTAATGCTTTTCCATAGCAACAATGGTTTCAGCATGCTTTTACTTAGGGCTTTTCCCTTCCCCCAGTCTGATGGAGTTGTAAATCCAGATATTACGGTTTTTTTTTTAATAAATGCTTCTGTTTTCATAATGTTTTCTTATTATTTGCATTAAATTTCACATCTGCATTGTCAACTATTATTGAGATTCAAATATATTTTTAAAACCTTATTCCTAAAATATATTTCATTTCTCACATTCTTAAATTTAATATATGTTTCCTTTGGCTAAAGTACTTTCTCTATTCATGGCAATATTAATTTTTAAGAAAAATGTATGTGGCTGGTATAATTTATTTCAGTCTTTGTCACAAAATTGCTTTAATTTTCAATCTTCCACATAAGAGTATTTTGCTTAGATCCAGATTTTTAAGTTAGCAATCTTATCCTTTACAATTATGTAAATTCTGATAAATTCTAAAGGTTAGAAAGCCAAAAGGAAAAGGAAATCTGGTCTTAATTGATAATATTTAAAAAAAAGAAAAAGCAGTGCTTTGTGATTACTGTCTCTATACCAAATGCTAGAAAATTTCTTGTTAACTTGAAGTAAAAAAGAGGATTTTAATATTATGACCATCTTTTCACTGCTATTTTTTGCAAACTATTTGCCCTCTGACATGTATACTCACATGAAGTGTTTTCTTTCTTCATCATATTGTCATTCCTTTGAGTACCACAGAAATCCTTTCCTAAGTAAATTAATAAGAATGAAGTATATTTCATCAAATTAAATCTGACAAGAGTGATAACATGCTGCTTCTTTAAGTTATGGTTAATAGATGCAAGCATGCTGATTGTATGATAATTACAAAATGTAGAACACTAAATATTAAACAATTTAAATTGTTGACTGCAATAAAGTTAATGTAATCATAGTAGTCACTTAAAGGAGGCCCTTTTACATTTAAATAGCTATAAGCTAAAAAATAGTTCTTCATAGATTTTAGAATATAGATGTGTTCATTTACATAATATTTTATAAATATTCCTTTATGCAAATAAGCACTTTATTACTGAATTATTTCTTTAAAATTTCCAAATCTGTGCAGGTTATAGGGAAAAAGTGAGGTACTTCTTTCCTTGGAATAAATTATCTAATGTTCTGAATAAATAAACATTAGACTTTAACTTGCCCACCTACCACCACACACATGCACGTGTACACGTGCGCACGCACGCACACACACACACACACACACACGCATATACCCTTTAAGCACTCAGAACATCTGATTCACTAAAATTTTAAGTCTTACTTAAGCCAGTGATGAAAAAATGGCTATATTGAGGCAAAATGAATCATACTGAGAGATGTGTATAAACTTTCCATAAATATTAGTGGCAGAGAATCCCATTTGGCTTCTGGACCAACTGACATTGTTAATGAGGCACAGCTAAACCATCAAATGCGCAGGTTGGGATTATTCTATCTAAATGCACATACTAATAAATGAGTGTCTTTATAAATGTGTTCTCAACCATGCAACTAGTGTCAGAAACATCAAATTACATTTCTTTTATGAGAGTCCTTACACTCTGGAGTTGGAACTTAATAAACCCTACACACCTCACCTTATGTAGCTGGACTATTACCATAACACTGATCAGATCCACTCAGAATTAGGCACTAAATTAAATTTGTTCTTTGCTCTTTCACAATAAGTATTTAAATGACAAAAGGCAATTGTCAGAAAGTGTTGAAAATTCAATCAAGAAATTTATATTGAGATTTTATATGCTTCGGTAAAAGTGGTAGACACTAATGGATTTTGTTCTAAATTATTATATTAATACAAGTGAGCAGAATTTATCTAACAAACATTCTCTTTTTCAGAAATTTTGAATATAAGTAGTTGTTCTAATCTTCAATTTTGAGCATTTTGAACTCTGGCAGCAGAATTCTGGTGCAGAGAAGTAAGCTAGACAGGGAGTATCACTGAAAATCTTCATGAAAGAATGATCCAAATATTAAAACATCCTAAGGTAATCTTCAAAATCAAATCTAATAACTTATGGGAATGAATCATAACTTGAGAAACCCCTAATAACTGACTTTATGGTTTTCTAGTCAACTGCAGTGATCCCACTGATTCTATTCTATACACTTATTCTACACAGAGAAAGTATTGGATTGGCCGAAAAGTTTGTTCACTTTTAAGTAAAAATAAAACACGCATTTTTCATTTTCACGAAGAACTTTACTGAACAACGTATTCACTAACTGAAAGAACTTTTGGCCAACCCAGTATCTAGCTCACTTAAGTTTGCAAAATCCATTGCCAATGGATTCATTAGAGCCTCAGAAGAATATTGAAACCCTGTTAAATGTATGATATTAGGTATTTTCAATACCTCACTAGTATCCTATGGTATGATCAAGATATTAGACGTATCTGAAACACAATACTTATTATATTTTTGACTTATAAGTAAAACATATTGTGTGTATATATTTCTCCTAGGAGAAAAATGAAGCAAGTTGATTTTGAATAAATTTTTATTTGAAATATATATTATTATATAATCAATTATACTGTATAATAAAGATAATACAAATAAAATGGAAAAATGTTAAGTCTACAAATTATAGATCACCACAATTTTCTGTATATAGGCAAGGGCTCTGGCACAAACTAGTTTGTGTTCAAATTCTATTTTTGCCAAGTACTTGGTGTATAACCTTGGTTTCCTTATATCTAAGTGACAAAATAATGTTTCTTAGAATAGTGAGAAAGAGAATCATACAATTATTTTTGAACATGCTTTTTCCACTTAACATGGCATAAATTAATTTTCACACCATAAACATACACCTATGTCATTTTATTTATTTTGCTTTTTTCCAGTTTTGAGATAAAATTGACATATGGCATTGTATTAGTTTTAGGTATACAACATAATGATTTGATATATGTATATATTGTGAAATGATTACCACAGTAGGTTTAGTTAACATCATTCACCTCACAGAGTTACACAATTTTTTTCTTGTGATAAGAACTTTTAAGATCTACTCTCCTAGCAACTTTCAAATATACAATAAAATATTGTTAACTTTTGTCATGAAGCTGTACACTATATACCCAGAACTGATGTATCTTATAACTGGAAGTTTGTACCTTTTGACCTATGTTATTTTGATGGCATTCTGTTATATAAGAATATCATGCTTTAGTTTCCAAGTGGATTTTTAGTTTATTTTGTTATTTATTAGTGATTCACTGCATTTAGGTAAGATTTCGTTAGTTTGTTGTTGATTCTTTAATATTTGCTGAAACAGTGTACTCTAATAAATAGCCATTTTAATCAATATTGTATACATGGTGCAAATATAAGTATATTTTATTTGGTAGGAGGGATATCTTATTCAATGTTTTTAAAAATTTTTTCAGCTTTATTAAGATATAAGTGACATATAACGTATAATTTCAAGATGTACAACATGACTTCATACACGCATGTATTGTGAAAGGATTACCACAATAAGGTTAGTTCACACTTCTATCACCTCACATGATTATCGTTTTTTGTGTGTGCATGTGGTGAGAACATTTAAAATCTACTCCCTTAGTGCTCAAGTATATAATGCAGTATTGTTAACTACAGTCACTATGCCGTATATTAGATCCACAGAACTTTCTCATTTTAGGATTGAAAGTTTATATCCTTTGACCAATATCTTCTCATTTTCCCTATCCTCAGCCCCTTGGCAACAGCTATCTTACTCTCTGTTTCTGAGAGCATTTTAGATTCCACATAGATGTGAGATCATATAGCATTTGTCTTTCTCTAACTTATATCACTTAGCATAATTTCCTCAAGGTCCATCAGTGTTATTGCAAATGAAAGAATTTTCTTCTCTTAATGGCTAAATAATATTCCATTTTAATATATACCATATTGTCTTTTTTTCCCCAGCTTAATTGAGTTATACTTGACAAATAGATTTATGACATTAAAATGTACAGCTTGAGGATTTGACATTCACTGTGAAAATTCTCTCTATGGAGTTAATTAACATATCTATCACCCCATGGAGTTTATTAACATATCTATCACCCCACATATTTACTGTGTGTGTGTGTGTGTGTGTGTGTGTGTGTGTGTGTGTGTGTATGTGAGAGAGAGAGAGAGAGAGAGAGAGGGAGAACATTTAAGTTCTACTCTCTTACCAACTTTCAATTATGTTATACAGTGTTATCAACTATAAAAATGTTAGAATCTTAGACCTTATTCATCCTATAACTGAAAGTTTGTATTCTTTTACCAAGCTCTTCTTATTTCCCCTAATCCCCCCACACCCTGCCTCTGGCAACCACTTTATACTCTTTATATGTGTAGAGTATATGTTTGAATTTGGGGGCTTTTCTAGATTTTACATACAAATGATATCATGCAGTATTGTCTTCCAGTCTGGCTTATTTCACTTAGCATAATACTAAGCATAATATGATGCTAATTATAGCATAATCCATATTCATCTATGTTGCTGCAAATGACAGGATTTCCTTCTTTATAAAGGCTGAATAATATTCATATATGTGATATATTGGAGTTATATCAAAAAAATGCTGCCAAGAACAATGTCAAGGAACTTTTCCCCTATCTTTTCTTCTGGAAGTTTTATGGTATTAGGTCTTACATTTAAGTCTTTAACCATTTTGAGTTAATTTTGTATATGGTGTAAAATAGAAATCCAATTTTTTTTTTTTTGCATGTGGATATCCTGTTTCCCCAACACTGCTAATTAAAGAGAATACTCTTTCCCCATTGTGTGTTTGTGGCACTCTTGTCAAACATTAGTTGGCTGTATATGCATGGGTTTATTTATGGGCTTTCTATTATATTGATTGGTGTGTCTGTTTTTATGCCAGTACCATGCTGTTTTGGTTATTTGTGCTATATAATGCAGATTAAATCAGGAAATATGATGCTGGCCACTTTATTCTTTTTTCTTTGGATTACTTTGGTTATTCAGGGTCTTTTGTAGTTCTATATAAGTTTTAGGATTGTTTCTTCTATTTATGTGAAAAATACCATTGAAATTTAAATTGAGATTTTATTAATTTCATTGATCATTTTGGATAGTGTGCATATTTTAGCAATATTGATTCTTCAAATCCATTTAATATGGAATACCCGTCTATTCATTGATATATTCTTCAGTTTCTTTTATCAAAGCCTTATAGTTTTCAGTGCACAGATTATTCACCTCCTTCATTAAGTTTTTTCTTAACTATTTTTAGTTTATGATGCTATTGTAAATTGAATTGTTTTCTTAATTTCTTTTCAAATAGTTCCTTGTTAGTGTATAGAAATGTAACTGATTTTTGCATGTTGACTTTGTAGCATGTAACATTACTAAATTCATTCATTCGTTCTAACAGTTTTTTGGTAGAGTCTTTAGAATTTTCTATACATAAGATCATATCATCTGTAAGCAGAGACACTTTCACTTCTTCCTTTCTGATTTGGATGCCTTTTACTTATTTTTCTTGCCTAATTGCTCTGGGTAGAACTTCAAGTACTATGCTGAGTAGAGGTGGTGTAGTTGGGCAGCCTTGTTTTGACCTGCTCTGCCTTTGGAGCTTTCTTTTAAATTCTTCAGTTCAGTCACTATATTCTTCAGCTCTAGGATTTCTTTTCTTTTTCTTTTTTTTTAATGCTTTCTATTTCTTTTTAAACTTCTCATTTCCTTTATGCATTTTTCCCCAATTTTGTTTAATTGTGTGTTTTTGTAGTTCACTGAATTTCTTTAATAGGATTATTCTATTTGTCAGACAGTTCATAGATGTCCATTTGCTTATGATCATTTATTGAAGCTTGTTTCCCGTGGTGGCATAATGTTTACCAGACTTTTTTTTTTTTTTTCATTTTAACATCTTTATTGGAGTATAATTGCTTTACAATAGTATGTTAGTTTCAGCTTCACAACAAAATGAATCAGTTATATATATACATATGTTCCCATATCTCTTCCCGCTTGCGTCTCCCTCCCTCCCACCCTCCCTATCCCACCCCTCCTGGCGGTCACAAAGCACTGAGCTGATCTCCCTGTGCTATGCGGCTGCTTCCCACTAGCTATCTACCTTACGTTTGGTAGTGTATATATGTCCATGCCTCTCTCTCACTTTGTCACAGTTTACCCTTCCCCCTCCCCATAGCCTCAAGTCCATTCTCTAGTAAGTCTGTGTCTTTATTCCTGTTTCACCCCTAGGTTTTTCATGACATTTGTTTTTCTTAAATTCCATATATATGTGTTAGCATACGGTATTTGTCTCTCTCTTTCTGACTTACTTTCTCTTCAGAACGCATAAATCTTTCGCCTTTTACCAGACTTTCTGTAATCTTTGCATTTTTGCCTTGATATTGGTGCATTTGAGGATGCAATGTCCTCTTCTATACTTTACACACATTCACCTCAGCAGGGAAAGACCTTTATCATTCAGCTTAGCTTGGGATTCTGAATGGATTAGTTGGTAGTGTCCACAGGCAAGATGGGATTGCTGTCAGATTCACTAGTTAAAGTGAGGCCACTGCTCATGCTCTGAGGTCAGGGGGTATCACTGTTTCAGCTGCATTGTTGGATGGGCCTGCTGGCTGTAGTCTGTGTTCAAGTAGGCATGCTCTGTGGTCAGGTGTGGCCATCAGTGGGGCTCTGCAATTACCTTTGTTCATATGGGTTTGCAGGCTGTGTTCCCCAATAGGGCAGTGCTGCTAGTTGGACTCCATGATGGCACAGGTCTTTAGCCTGAGTTCCTGGTCAGGTAGGACCTCAGTCTATGCTCCCCACCCAGATGGTAATGCTGGTTGGACTCTGCATTTAGGAGGTGCTGCAGGCCGGACTTCCTGTTCAGTTGGAAGCCTAGGCTATGCTCTGCTATCAAGCAGGACTGCAGTCTTTGCCCTGAATTTAGCAAGGCTACTGGCTGGGCTCTGCAACTGAGCAAGCCTCTGTCTTTGCTCTCCTGTTGGGCAAGGTCATCAGCTGGGTTCCCTGTTTAGGTGGGACTTTCAGCTGTACCCCACAGTTGGATGGGGCTGCAGCGGTTTCCTGTGGTTGGACCAGGGAGCTGTCCAGGCTCCCTAGTTGGGTGGATCTGTAGGCTATCCTCTGTGATTGGGAGGGGTCACTCGCTGAGCTTCCTGACTGGGCAAGGATGCAGGTTGTGCTCAGCAATTGGACAAGACCATAGGCTGGGTTCTGTGGCTGGGCAGTACAATCGGCTGGACTCTGAGGCTACCTGAGGTCACTGTTCAAGCTCTCTGATCAGGTGGGCCAGAGGTCATGCCCAACAAATGGGCCTGAGAGGGCTGTAGGGTGGGTTTCATTGCTACCTGGGTTCTCTGGCCAGGCTTCCTGATTGGGCTATACTGGAGGGCATGTCCAGCAGTTAAGCAGAGCTCTGAATTTGCTTCCCTGTCTGGGTGGGATGAAGGATGTACTTTAAGGCTGCCCAGGGTCTCAGGCCAGGCTTCCTGGTTGAGCAGATCTGGAGGCTATGGTCAACAATTGGTCAGGGGATGCTGATTTGTCTCTCTACTCTGGTGGGCCATAGGATGTGCTCTGAGGCTACTAGGCATTTGTGGCCAGACTTCCTGGGGCTTGGGAGTGAAGGGTATGCTCAGCATTTGGTCCGGGCTCCAAATTTGCTTCCCTGCCCAGGTAGAGTTGTAAAATGGGCTACCCAGCAAATATGGTCCATAGGCTGGGGACCCAAGCCAATCAAAACTGCCAACCGAACTCCCTGTCCAGAAAGGGCCACCAGCTCCCCTCTAAAAATGAATAGAGCTGTTTGCTGGCATCTCTGCATGGAAGCCACTGCCTGTAGAAATGAGGTCCTCCAAGACCTGAGTGCTGGTCGCTATAAGCCCCACCACCTTCTCCATCCCTGAGCCCCAGTGGTCCAGCCCTGCAGGTTCCCTCAGTGATCCCCATAAAGTGAGACCCAAGTGGGTCTCTCAGGAAGTGTCCCACAATGCTGGAGAAGCTAGATGTCCATGTTGGGTTCTCTCTGTCCTACTGGAAGAACTGTATGACCAGGAGGGGCCTTTCCGTACAGTACTGTGCTGGCCTGTGGGAGGAGTGATGTGGTCAGTGTGAATCCACTCTTCTTACCCTTCTGCTATGTTCCTTCTAGGTCTCTGTGGTCCAGGTGTGTGCTTCAGCCTCATGTCCAAGTTCTGGGATTTTCACAAAGGTGTCTTGTCTATGTTGGTCCCTAACAAGGGTCCTCCTGCCTGGTGTCATTCTAGCCAATAGAACAAGACCAAGTCCAGTTTGGAAGCAAAGAAAAGCTTTATTCTTTGATCAAAGAATGGAGAGGTGCAAACTCTGTGCTCTAGAGCAGTGGTCCACAACCTTTCTGGCACCAAGGACTGCTTTCGTGGAAGACTGTTTTTCCACAGATGGGGGTGGGAGGATGGGGATGGTTCAGGTGCTCATGTAAGGGATGGGGAGCGAGGGAAGCGGCAGATGAAGCTCCGCTCGCTCCCCCGCAGCTCACCTCCTGCTGTGCGGCCCAGTTCCTAACAGGCCATGGACCTGTAGCGCTCTGCGGCTTGTGGGTTGGGGACCCCCGCTCTAGAGTACACTCTCTCCCAGCCAGGCCAGTGGCAGGGCTGCTTTCTAGGGATCTCATCGGTGGGGAGGGGGTGGAGTTCTCAGGGATCTGGCACGCAGCTGTGCTGCTCCAGCCCCAGATCTCGCAGTGCCAGGCCCAGTGTCTCTGCGCGCAGCCCACCATCTTGTATTGCCGTGTGGCGCGCAGCTCTTCACTAACAGCCCACGGAGCTGAGGTGTCAGTTTAGCCATTAGAGGTCGCACCCCTTTGGCCCTGGGAAACTCTGGTCTGAAGTACCTGAGGCAGGGCCTCTGCACACAGCATACTATGAGCAAATGAAACTAGTTGAAGCACAAAGGATTTTATTTTATCACCCAGATTCTAGTTTTATTTCCTGGGAATTGTTAAGGGGCTTTGCCAGTGAATAGGGATAGCCGCTAGCTGGTTTTCTTGTGAGGGGGACTGAAGTTAGGAGTAACCTGTTTTACAATCTTGATAATGCCACTCCCCTAGTCATAGCTGTTTTAAATTCCTAGTCTGATAATTTCAACATCCCTGCCATGTCTGTTTCTGACACTTGCTCTGTCCCTTCAAATTGCGTTTTTTGCCTTTGGTATGCCTTGTAATTTTTTTTTTTTTTTTTGACAGCTGGACATGATACCTCAAATAAAAGGAACTGCTGAAATAGGCTTTTTGTAATAGGGAGGTGAGGTATGGAGGGAGGGGAGGCATTCTATAGTCCTCTTATTATGTCTCAGTCTTTAAGTGACCATATGCCTCTGGACTGAACTTCACAAGTGATCTCAGTTTTTTCTGCTCCTTTAGGTGGGACAGGATGGCTGGAGTGGTCATTTCCCTTCTCTCATGTACAAGGATAGAGCTGACTGGAGTTGGGTATTTACCCTCCTCCAGGTTATTTAAGCTCTGATAATACCCCAGCAGGTTAGGCTCCAGTTAACTAGTTTCCCCTGAGGTCAGGCCCTGCTAAGAAGAACAGAGTGCTCTGGTGTATTTCAAAATAATTCCTTTTCCCTTCCCCCTGTTGGAAGCATGAAGGGATTTTTCTCTGATATTCATTTTGAGAACCTGGTCAAGATCCTGGAGATAAATCACACAAAATTTCAGAACCCCTTCAATAATGGGGGAACCCCTGGAGTTTTTAACTCTTAGAGTTGTCTGTATTTGAGCCTCCAGCAATTCATCAGTTACAGTTACAGTTTTCCGACCCTGGCACCAGTTGCTGCAGAGGTTTCTGCTTGTACATCTCTGCTCTGATAAGTTGAGACTCCTTATATTTGCCTGTCTGTCTCTCCATTCATGGAGGGAGCAGTTTGTCCTACGTGCGTCCCTCTCCTCTCCTCTGGATCCAAGAAGAGTTGTTGATTTTTCAGTCTGTCAAGCTTTTTACTTGTTTTTTGGGATGGAGTGGCAACTTCCAACCTCCTGACATGCAGAAATGAAAACTGGAGGTACCTCTGCAATAATATGTACACAATAATATATACTGAAGTCTACTTAGCACACTGCCTACTCCCATTCTGCAGAGGCTCACTCTGTTCTTTCTTTTCCAGATGCTTGCTCTTTATCTTTCTCAAACCTCCAAATCACTGACCTTATCTCTGTCACCTTTACAAAACTACAATATTTTTAGCATAGCTCATTTCCACTGTTCTTACTTCTCTCCCCCTAGTGTTATCCTGCGTGTTTTATATATCTGCATCTTTTGAAAAAGCTGGTCTTTTGTTCATAGTGGAAATCAATCATAACATGACAGGATAAAGTGGTGGTTGAGAGCTCAGACTTTGGGATGAGTCACAGAAGGTAATACTTCCATCATTGAGACGATGAACAATTATCAAATTATTTAATCTCTCCTATTCTATAAATTGATATAGCCCTTACTTCATGGAGTTTTCAATAAGACTGTATTTGTAAAATACTAAGCAACTAGCTTCTCTCAAGTGTAGACAATCAGCTCCTTGCCTCAGTTGCGCCCAACACCTAGTTGGATGTTTCTAACACTTCTCCGCACTTCCTTGTGCATTCTTGAAAACTGGGGAATGAGAGCTATTATATAAAAGCTTCCCTTTTCAACTTCTCCTGTAAATCTCTTTTACAGAACTTCTGAGTTCAAGGTAGAATTGGCACCGTTCACTCCCAGCAGTCATCTTTTCACTAGATTTACATCTTTCTCATTTTACTACAATTCATTTTTTTTACACGCTCCCTTTACCTCCCTGTGGAACATTCTATATGCATTGTATCAATATTCAGGTCTCTATGATTTTGTGAGTGTGTATGTGTGTGTTTTTTGTTGAGTCATCAGAGGGTTTACTTCTCTCTAGAGTTGAAGTATTTGGAAAAAGTTATATTCAGTAAGTTTCTTCAAAGGTCTGAGAATTCTGGGAGACTGAATAGTAAACTAAACTTTTACTATCCAACCAGTTGATAATAAAAATTCAATTCCAAGTGTCTGTTCCTGCAGTTTTATAATTCAATAGATTAACCACTTTCATTTCTTTTTTCCCCTCTGAATTCCGGCATATAGAATACAATTTTGCATTAGAGTATATTTTGTCAATATTCCTTATACAGAAAACTAATCATATGGTAACACACAATTCCAGAATACACTAGTAGCTGCTAGAATACAACTATTCTGTAATTCGCAAATTTTTATTGGTGGCTTTGTTTCACTGATCAATGACATGACAAATAATTGTTTTATTCTGCATTTTTTAAATACATGTATTTGTCTGAAAGAGGCCAATACCTCAGGAGTCGAGTAATGAAAGCTGTTTGCATATGCACATAAAATTCATGATTAAGTGATAAATTCATGGTCAAGAACATAAATATTTCTTTTTAAATCCATATTTATCCAAAAATTGTAAATATTAATATATTAATATAGTATCATATTCAATGATATAATTATTTTAATCATAGGAATTAATTATTTAAATTTTACTGAGATTGATATTATCAGTAGAGGATACTCATTAAAATTAACAATTGTAATTTGAGAGGTAATAGTGACACATTATAATACAAAAATCAGGCATGTAATGTGTTGTTTTCCTGTGTGTTACACATTACATGTGTAATAAACATGTAATGGAAAACAACACATTACATGCCTGCATTGGTTTTTTTAGTTAGCTGTTTTTGTACCTTACTTTTTAATTTAAAATAATAGCACAAATCAGTTATCTTCAGTAGCAAATAAAATTCCAATAATCAAGAGGCTCCTCAAATGTTGAAGATGTTTTTTTTTCAATATTTTTCTCTAGTTTTGTTAATTTAAAGTTCTTTGATCTTTGCTTTGAGAAACAAAATAAATATAGGTAATTTTTTAAAAGAAAGGCATTTAAATTAGTCATACTTAAAGGCTCATGGTGCCCAAATGCTTTCGTTTATGATGAATAACAGTTATTATTCTAAACTTGCAGAAACACTAGGTACACTGCATAAGCATGTTTTCCCCACTGAGCATCAAGTTGTCCACTAATTTGTCTTTGAAATACATCCTGGGCAAGATGTGCTCTGGAAATTGTCCAAATTAATCAGGCTTCTTGATCGTGTAGATGAAAATGCCTTTATAGTATATCACGTAAAGTATATTACATTAAAGACACTGAATAATCCTAGATTCCCAGCCAGCTTGTGATGACTATTATGTTGCCAATTGATTAATCCAATATAAAGGTAATAATTCAACTTTTTAATTCCCCAGCCTTCCACATCCAAGTAAATGGAACCATCATCCATCCAGTTGCTGAAAACAAAACCATTCAGTATTCTTTGACCAAATTCTTGATATGATAAAGCACTTACTTCATGGAGTTTTCAATGAGTGTTCTTTGGTTATTCTCTATTCCTCAAACTCTAACCCAGTCTGCGATCAAGTCCTGCAGACTCTGGTGCCACAACACATTCAGAAAAATCTACTCCTTTTCCAACTTCACTGCTACAATGTTGGTCTCAGTCACTGTCAGCTTTCACTGGAATGACTACAGTAACCTCCAAACTTGTCTCCCAGCTTCCTTTATTAATACCCAACATAGCAACTGGCATTATTTATTTAAATTTAAGCCACACCTTGATCAATTCTCAGTTTATAATTTAATACACTTCCATTGCAATAAGAATGACTGCAAACTCTTATTTTTGTTTTAATTTGGTTGATTTTATCTCATGCCAGCCTACATTTTACTCACTACAGTACAACAGCTACTGGCCTTTTTTCTGTTCCTTGAACCTGACTAATTTAACCCACTTATTGATTCTTCCCTCTGATCTTCAGATGGATGGTTTCTTCTATTCATACGTCCATTTATTCCTGGCTCATAGAAGGCTTTCAACAAAACTTTTGAATGAATAAACCTAGTATATAATGCAGTATTGTCTAACAAACCCCAGATGGCACAAGAAAGAAAAAAGCTCTAAGAAGGGTAGGTATCAGCAGTAACCATACAATCAATTTCAAGTATTCTTATAAGTCTGTTATTTTGTTCTTTATCTCCTGCTAAAATAAAATAATGTATACAGAGAACATAGTCCTATTGATAATAGTGATATAGTTAATTAACATAAGTAATACATATAAGTAAAATAACCAATATAATAAAACATGTAATGAAAGTTGACTACATGAAAGGCACTGTCCTAGTCTCTAGGGACAGATTTGCTTTCTCTTAATATGTAGCAAATGGGTAAAATGATTAGTTCTTTTTTTCCTTTTAGCATCAAAATTTTAATTCTTCATGATAATTTTAATCGCCTATAACATGATGTTAATGGCTCACCATTTGTCTTTCTTTCCTTCAAATTTATTGAAACAAAAAGATGGTCAGTAATATAGTAAAAAAGTTTAGATAAAATTTCTTCTTGAAAAAAAAGTTTGTCAATATTTAAATCTATACAAATCTATGTTTTAAATTTTATTGTTTTTTTTTTGTTTTTACTGTTGCCTCTCATGTATTATTATGAATCAAAATTACCTTATTTTATTAGCCAAAATTAAGAAATATTTTAAAGAATAATTAATAGTAAAAGAGACATTATTAAATACAATGAATGTTAGAGTCACTTAGGAAATTAAAACTGAAAAGACTTCAGTCATCTTTATCAAAACCCAGTAGTTCCAGATTTACCTAAACTCACCTCCCTTCCCCTAGAAATATAGCATACACCTGCATAATTTGGGGAAATATATTAGTATAATTTAACCTGAAAAACAGAAAAGTTATTATTACTAAAGTATAAAATATGAATTAATTCATTTGTCAATTTTCTCAGCAAATGTTTATGAAATACACACTGCATTCTAGACATTAGGCCGTGTATACAGAGCAATTACCAAGAGAAAGAAAACATAAGAGAATATGTAGGATTTTTTTTTTAAGCAACAGAGTGTGATATTTCAAATAATCATTCTACTTATGTTATCTTGCTTTATTCACTTCACCACTCTTATGCCATAGATTTCTGGTAGGAAACAGCTAACACGCTTCTTGTCTTGGTAGTAAATCTAAGATTGTAGCTCCTTATCTGATCAGCCACTTAATTGTACTACATTACAAAGTCATCTCCACAGAAAGAGTTCCATCTGATGTATTTTTAGAATCTCTAATGAAAAATTATTGCCCTCAAAGGATTAGCTATTTAAATTGAGGGGAAAAGTGTCTACCCTATTTCAGTTGAATTGCCTAAATAATCATCTGAAATAATTATTTGAATTCTTAAGTGTAAGCCTGGCCTTTTTGGTGCTATTTTGTATATTTTCCACATCGCTATTATTAATATTATTAGACACTTTGTCTACTACAAACAGCAATGGGTGGCTTTGTTGTTCCATTCCAGTGCTTTATGATTGAGGAGACTAGGTGGGTATTACTGGATATTACTAGGCTGGTAATATCCCCAGAGGTACAAAAAGTTCTCTTGATTTCAACATGAGAATTTTGAATAAATTAATCAAATTATAGCATTTTTTTGCTTGATTGACAACCCATAATTGTAATGTCCACAACACACTTATGAATAAAGAGCCTTATATGCCCAACATAGGTACATTTAGAATTTTCAAGTAAAACTTTACCAATAACAATTTGAAAACACATTGCTTCTTTATGATAAAGATTATAAATAGTTTTATCTATAAAATATAGTTATAACTTTATAATTAAATGTACCTTTAATGTGGTATTATTTTAATTGTTGTTTTCATTGTTTTTTTAACTTCAAAAGCTGAAAACTTTTATTAAATATATGAAAGGTCTTATGGTATCTTAAATGTAGAAAAATGTTATATATTTTTCTTTTTTTACAAATATATTTTTTCTTTGAACTATTTTCTCTTGACAGTAATAAACTTTGCAAGATTCACTATAGATTTAAAAATATTTTCAGTCTTTTGCTTGTGATGAGGATGTAGAAAGTCACTAGAGATGGATGCTTCCATCCTAACAAAGATAATAAGCTAGGGAAGCTAAAATATCAGATATTTTTCAACACATAAGGGACTTAAGCAAAGAACCTTAAATTAACTAAATTTCAAAAAGTGATGTCATTTTTAAAAATTTTTATTGGAGTATAGTTGATTTACAATGTGGTGTCAGTTTCAGGTGTACAGCAAAGTGAATCAGTTATACATATACATATATCCACTCTTTTTTAGATTCTTTTCCCATGTAGGCCATTACAGAGTATTGAGCAGAGTCCCCTGTGCTATACAGTAGGTCCTTATTAGTTATCTGTTTCATATGCAGTAGTGTGTATACGTCAATCCCAATCTTCCAACTTACCCATCCCTCCCACCTTACCACCTGGTAACCATAAGTTTGTTTTCTACATCTGTAACTCTATTTCTGTTTTGTAGATAAGTTCATTTGTACCCTTTTTTAGATAAGTCTTCTCTTAGAAGATTCTCACAGCCAGAGAGAGGGGAATTAAAGGAATATTCCACATAAGGTACAAGAAGAAACCTGTCAAATTTTGAATAAACTTTTAATATTAGCATTATGATAATGTACTGTAAAAGATATGAGTCCTGAACATCATGGACTTAACGCTTGGCTGTAATGACCACCAATACTTTCCCACAGGGCTTATCTAGTTCATGGGAATAGGGTACAGGAGGTTGGGGCACGTCAGGAGAACTGTAGCATGAGGGCCTTGTCCAGTGCAAGGCAGCAGTCTTCCAAGTGTTGAGTACGTCTACAAAAAAATTATCTGCTAACCTTGTATGCTTTTCTTCTAAGATCAGAACCAACCCCAATAATTCCACTTTCACAGCTTCTGTTCAACATTTATTTTTCTGGAAGCCCTCCCTAGTACAATAAGAATGATAAAATTAGTAATATATGTAAAGCCTCTAAAGGAGATAGTAAAACTTTATTTCTTTTTCAGATATTTTGTTGTTAGTGTATAGAAACACAACTAATTTCTGTATGTTGGTTTTGTGTCCTGCAACTTTACTGAATTTGTTGATTAGTTCTAACAGTTTTTTGCTGGAGTCTTTAGGATTACCTATAGACCTACCTCGGAGATATCACGGGTTTGGTTCCAGACTACTACAATAAAGTGAATATGGCAATAAAACAAGTCACAGAATTTTTTTGTTTTCCCAGTGTGTATAAAAGCTATATTTACACTATACTGTAGTCTATTAAGTATGCAATAGCATTATGTCTAAAAAACTGTACATATCTTAGTTTAAAAAATACTTTATTGCTAAAAAATTCTAACCACCATCTGAGCCTTCAGTGAGTCATAATCTTTTTGCTTATGGAGGGTTTGAAATATTATGAGAATTACCAAAATGTGACAGAGACACAAAGTGAATAAAAGCTGTTGGAAAAAATGATGCCAGTAGACTTGCTCAATGCATGCTTGCCACAAACTTTCAAGTAGTAAAAAGGCAATATCTGAAAAGAGCAATAAAGTGAAGCACAATAAAATGAAGTACAGTACATCTTTGTAAGACCATATCATTCACAAGCAGAGACAATTTTTTCTTCTTTTTTTCAATTTGGATGCCTTTTACTTCTGTGCCTTACCTGATTACTCTGGCTAGGGCTTCCAGTAATACGTTGAATAAGAGTGGTGAGAGTGGGCACCCTTTTCTTTTTCCTGACCTTAGAGGAAAAACCTTCAACATTTCACCATTGAGTATGATGTTAGCTGTGGGTTTTGTCATATATGGCCTTTATTATATTAAGGTATGTTCTTTCTACACCCAATTTGTTGAGAGTATTTATCATGAAAGAAAGTTGTATTTTGCCAAATGCTTGTCTTGCATCTACTGAGATGGTCATATTATTTTTATCTTTTATTCTATTAATGTGATTTATCGCAGTTATTGATTTGTGTATGTTAAATCATCCTTGCATCCTTGGGATAAGTCCCATTTAATCACAGTGTATGATTCTTTTAATGTGCTAATGAATTCAGTTTACCAGTTTTTGCTGAGGATATTTGCATCTATATTAATAAAAGATATTTGGCTGTAGTTTTCTTTTCATGTAGTATCCTTAACTGGGTTTGGTATCAGGGTAATGCTGACCTCATAAAATGGATTTGGAAGTATTCCCTCTTCTTCAGTTTTTTGGAAGAGTTTATTAAGGGTTGGCATTAATTCTTCTTTAAATATTTGGTAATTCACCAGTGAAACCTCTGGTTCTGAGCTTTTCTTTGTTGCAGGGTTTTTGATTCCTGATTCCCTCTACTTATCATTATTAGTTGGTTTATATTTTCTGTTTTTTTATGATTCAATCTTGGTAAATTGTATTATTCTATGAATTTGTCCATTATTCTATGTTATCTATTTTGTTGACATATAAATGTTCAGAGTAGTTTCTTATGATCCTGTGTATTTCTATGGTGTTAGTTGTAATGTTTCCTCCTTCGTTTCTGATTTTATTTATTTAAGTCTCTCATTTTTTCTTAGCTAGACTAGCTAAAGGTTTGCCAATTTTATTTTATCTTTTCAGAAAATCAGCTTTTAGTTTCATTGATCTTTTCTATTGTTTTTCTGGTCTCCATTTCATTTATTTCTGCTCTGATCTTAGTTATTTCCTTCTGCTAACTTTGGGATAAATTAGTTCCTCTTTTTCTAGTTTCTTGAGGTGTAAAATTATGTTGTTTATTTAAGATCTTTATTTTTCTTACTCTAGGAATTTAATGCTATAAACTTCCCTCTTATAAATGCTTTTGCTGTAACCTGTAGGTTTGGGTATGTTTTGTTTCTATTTTATTTGTTTCAAGATATTTTTTATTCTTTTGATTTATTATTTGACCTATTGGTTGTTCAGGAATATGTTGTTTAATTTCCACATATTTGTAAATTTTCCAGCTTTCCTTTTATAGTTTTATACCATGGTGGTTGGAAAAGATACTTGTTATAATATCAACCTTCTTAAATTTAAAACTTGTGTTGTGGCCTATCTTGTTTGGCAATATATCCTGGAGAATGTTCTGTGGAAGCTCGAGATGTGTATTCTGTTGTTCTTGAATGGATGGTTCTATATATGTCTATTAGATCCATTTGGTCTAAAGTATGATTCAAGTCCAACATCTTTGTTGACTTTCTGACTGGATGCTCTATCATTGAAAAATGGGATACTGAAGTGCCCTATGATTATTTGTCAATTTCTTATTCAAATCTGTTACTATTTACGTAATATATTTAGGTGGTTCAGTGTTGAGTGCCTATATTTTTAAGATTATTATATATTCTTGATGAATTGACTCTTTTATAATTATATAATGACCTTCTTTTTCTCTTGTTACCATTTTTGGTTTAAAGTCTATTTTGTCTGATATAAGTATAGATGCCCCTGCTTTTTCTTAGTTTCCCCATGCATGGACTATCTTTTTCCATCCCATCATTTTGAGCCTATGTGTACTCTTAAAGCTGAAATAAGTCTCTTGTAAGCAACATATGGTTGGATCTTGTTTTGTTTTCCTATCCTGGCAATCTATGTTTTTTGATTGAAGAATTCAATCTATTTACATTTAGAGTAATTATTGATAGTTAAGGACCACTCATACCTTGTTATCAATTGCTTTCTCACTGTTTTGTAGTTCCCTTTTTCCATTCTTCAGCTTTTGTTGCTTTCCTTTGTAAATTGGTGATTTTTTTCACAGTGGTATGCTTTGATTCCCTTTTTGTGTTTTTAAAGATTTAATTTTTTAAAATTTATTTTTGGCTGTGCTGGGATTTCGTTGCTGTGTGCAGGCTTTCTCTTGTGGCAAGGGGGGGGGGCTACTCTTCCTTGTGGTGCATGGACTTCTCCTTGCGGTGGCTTCTCTTGCTGCAGAGCATGGGCTCTAGGCATGTGGACTTCAGTAGTTTTGGCACACGGGCTCTAGAGCACAGGCTCAGTAGTTGTGGTGCACAGGCTTTGTTGCTCTGTGGCATGTGGGATCTTCCCGGACCAGGGATCGAACCCGTGTCCCTTGCATTGGCAGGCAGATTCTTAACCACTGTGCCACCGGGAAAGTCTCTGTGATTCCCTTTTTTTTTTAATCATTCATGAACCTATTATAAGCTTTTGCTTTATGGGCATCATGAGGTTTACATAAAACATCCTGTAGATTTTACAGTCTGTTTTACACCAATAACAAATTCAATTGTATACAAAAATTCTACCCTTCTATTTCCCCTATTTTATTTTTTAATGTCACAATATACTTTTTTGTTTGTTTTTCTTATTTTTAATTTATTTTTTCTATTGAAGTATAGTGGATTTGCAATGTTGTGTTAGTTTCTACTGTAAAGCAAAGTGGTTCAGGTATACACACACACACACATATATATATATATATATTCTTTTTTATATTTTTTTCCATTATGGCTTGTCCCAGGACATTGAATATAGTTCCCTGTGCTATACAATAGGACCTTGTTTTTTATCCATTCTATATGTAATAGTTTGCATCTACTAACCCCAAACTCCCAGTCCATCCCTCCCCCACTCCCGTTCCCCCTTGGAAACCGCAAGTTTGTTCTCTATGTCTGTGAGTCTGTTTCTGTTTAGTAGATAGGTTTATTTGTGCCATATTTTAGATTCCGCATGTAAGTGATATCTTACAGTATTTGTCTTTCTCTTTCTGACTTACTTCACTTAGTATGATAATCTCTAGTTGCATCCATGTTGCTGCAAGTGGCATTATTTAGTTCTTTTTTATGGCTGAGTGGTATTCAGCATCACTAATTATTAGGGAAATACAAATCAAAACTACAATGAAGTACCACTTCACACCGGTCAGAATGGCCATCATTAAAAAGTCTACAAATATCAAATGCTGGAGAGGTTGTGGAGAAAAGGGAACCCTCCTACACTGTTGGTGAGAACGTAAGTTGGTGCAGTCACTATGGAGAACAGTATAGAGGTTCCTCAGAAAACTAAAAATAAAATTACCATATGATCCATCAGTCCCACTCCTGGGCACATATCTGGACAAAACATTAAATCAAAAAGATACATGCACCCCTATGTTCATAGCAGCACTATTCACAATATCCAAGATACGGAAACAACCTAAATGTCCATCGACAGATGAATGGATAAAGAAGATGTGGTGCATATATACAATATGCTTCTTTTTATATTATTTGCTCATTGAAATTTTAAGGTAACTATAGTTATTTTTAATACTTTTGTACTTTAATCTGTATACTACAATTAAATTAAAAAAACAAAACAAAACCACAGTTCATTTGGAGGATCCATGGCGCTTTCCATCACTCTTTCCCAGTAACTTCTGTGCTAGACTCCTGATGGAGTCCACAATGCAGTCAGCAGGAACCATGTCCCTTTAATTCCCTCTGAGAATTTTTCTGCTTCCATCCTGATCTCCTCCCTCACCCCAGTCATGAAGATTTCAGTTTTGTAGTTTGGATGCTGCAAGAGAGAAATGAGTCTCTTTGGCACCATCTGCACAGCTGGGAAACTGGGAATTCACTCACTCACTTTCCTTCTTCCCCCACAGTGGAAATCATGGGCCCAAAAGAGCTTGTTTAGCCCTAAACTGTGCCACCATGGGGGATGGTTGACATAGACAAAGTCAAGCTGTTCCTTTTACCCATTCCAGTGCATCAAGACTTGTAATTTGTTTTTAGCTCCAACGGAGGGCTTCTCTGGAAGCCTGGCTTCCAAAAAGCCTCTCTTGTCCATGGACGATTCTCAAGTCAGTATTCTCCAGGTGCTCCCAGACCATGACTGAGAGCCCCTGGAACCAGTTCACAGGCTACTGCAGGATCCACAGCAAATACTGAAGTCTGTTTATTACACTATGCACAGGTAGGCAAGACTCCTTCCAGGTCCCTTGGTATATGGTGCTGGATCCCACAACTTTCACAGAGGCACTTTCATTCATGATGGTTGCCAAAACTTTGTTGTTTAAGGGGGTACAGATCAAACAATGTCTTATACCAGCATGATGCTGTGATCCCTCTCTTTCATCTGGCTGTCTTAGTTTTGATGATCTTGACAATTTTAAGGAGTATTACTGGTCAGGAATTTTGTAGAATGCTCCTCTATTAGGATTTGTCTGAGGTCTTTCTCATAATTAGACAGGAGTTACAAGTTTTGAAGAGAAAGTCCACAGTGGTACAGTGCCATTTTTATTTTATCACATCAAGCATACATTACTATCAGCAAAACAACTCAGTTGATATGACAAAGATTCTCTCCTTGACCAAACTCTAGCCAAGTTCTGAGCTCCCTTTTGGACTAGGCCTCCATCTGGACCTATTAAAAACTACACACTCTCAACACAAATGGTTTCAACCACTCTCACTCCCCACATTAAAAGACTGAAAGAAGCACTAACAGTTTCTAACAGGTTAAGTCCATATCCCTAGAATGACCCTAGCCACCTTAAAGTATCTGCCTGAGAAAGCTCAAGGCTGCCAAAAGAATTTCTTGTTTGTTCTAGCCAATGTCTGACAATAAGCCCCATGACTACCCTTTCTTAGAACATTTACTAAGAAAGGCTTACAACTGTGAATTCTTCCTCTGTTTGAGATGTGTATATATATCCTACAACTCAGGATTGCCTTTCTCAAAGACCTGAGAGCTCTTTCTTTAAAATGTTGTCATCAGGATGGATAGGACCTTTGTCTTCCAGTCTCTATGAAAGAATAGAATTGTAACTTTTAATAATTGCTAGCTAACAGACACAGCCGAATCAGTATTTATACTGACTAATGCTTTATAATTTTTCATTTCCCTGATTCTGAGTCCCTGTCTGCCCCACTTCCTACTCCTCATTCTCCATTTAAAATGCCCAGGCACCTCTGTACAAATCAAAACTGAGTTCCGTTTATGCTGGACCCTCTCCCTAGTGCAACAAAATAGTATTGATTAAAATCTGGCCTTACCACTTTAGTGTCCGGCCTTCTTTATCTTTGACAGATATCATCTTGATTATCTTCAGAGTAGGGTTTGTCTAGTTTTTCCACTATAAATTTACTCTTTTATTCCCCTCCTTTCCATACTGTACTCTTTGGAAGGAATTCACCATGTGCAGCCCAAATTTAAGGAGTAGGGGGCTGTGCTTCACCTCCTTGAGAGTGAAATATCTACATAAATTGTTTGGAATTGTTCTGCATGGGAAATTTGTCTCTTCTCCCTACAATTTACTAATTTATTTATTTATTTCTGTTTGAATTGAGCCCAGTATGAAAATTCTTATGAAATAGATTCATAAGAATAAATAAATCATTTAAATTTTTTTTGTACTTTGGTTTATAATAAAATACTACTTTTAAATTTTTTGCTCACATTATTTCAGCTTTTTTATTTGATTCCTGTGTTCCTCTGACATACTCCCGTCATTTTTGTTTTTGCTTTTGTTTTGTTTTGTTTTGGAGAACTTTCTTACTTTTTGGCATTATAACAGGATCATCTTGTATATTTCTTGCCCTAGTCCTACAAGCAGCCATTTCTTTCAAGAGCTTTGATTGCTTTTATTAAAGGCTGGTTTTTGAAACCAAGATTAGGGATCTAGATGTATATACTATGACTTTTGTATATTGAGCATCTATCCCTTGAACTGGTTAATTTCAAATATTAGTTCTAGTATTTTTTATGTAGATTGTTTAGGATTTCTTTGCAAATAACCATATTTGTGAATAAAGAAGTTGCTTATGCTGGTAAAGGGCAGTCTGTGAAAAATCTACATCAAGTATTATATTTTATTACCAAATGTTTTTCTTTAAAATTAGGATCAAAACAATGACCACCAATTTTCTTCAACATTGTTCTCAAGGTCCTAGTCAATACGTAAGAGAAGAAAAAAACAGAGTACTAGCAGTGGAAAGAAAGAAATAATGTTGTTATTAATAGGTTTGTAATTTTTTTTAAATCCCCACATAAATTACTAGAATTATTATGTGGTTTAGCAAGTTTACTGGAAAAATGTCACTGTAGAGAAATTTATTCTACACTCTATACACTCTCAACAAAAACAAAAATGAACCTAAAAAATTCTTAACAATAGCATTAAAATAGCTTGGAAAATTTTCAAGACCTCCGTATAGAAAACTACAAAATATTTATAGAAAAATATTTTTAAACTATATTAATATTTTATTGCTGCTGCAGCAAATTGCAACTCTCAAGGTCAGGAGTCAAAACTGGGTTCCACTGGGCTTGTGTCTGCAGGGCTGCACTTCTCCTGGAGACTCCTGGGAGAGATCTGTTCTTTTACTAGAGGCCATGAGTATTCCTTGGCTCACAGTACCTTCTTGCGTATTTAAAACCAGCAGTAGCACTTCAATTCTTTCTCACATTGCATCACTCTAATATTAACCACCCTGCATCCCCCTCTTTGGGGGTTTTCTCTGCCATGTTCCTCATTGCTTCCTGGATACTCACTACCAGATTCTTTAATAACTGTATTTCTACTAACAGTTTGTTCAAAGCAATCTATGCTTTTCTTTAATGCTTAAAATCCTTCCATCTTTTGTTTATTTCCCAATTCCAAAGACACTTCCACATTTTTAGGTATATGACACAGTAGCACTCCACTTCCAGGCACCAATATCAGTATCAGTGTCCTATTGCTGCTTTTACAAATTATCATAAACTTTGTGTCTTAAAAACCACAAGTTTATTACTTTATAGTTCTAGAAGTCAGAAGTGTTGTTGCCATGGCTGTGTCCCTTCTAGGTGAAAATCCATTTCCTTGCCTTTTCTAGCTTTTATAAGCCTCTATTCCTTGATTCATGGCCCCATCCTTTGTAAAGTATGTCATCTCCTCATGACCCCCTCTTACAAGGACTCTTCAGATTAAACTGGACTCACTTTCATAATTTACAATAATCTCCTCATCTCAAGATTCTTAATTATATCTGGAAAACCCTTTTTGCCATAGAAGCTAACACATTTTCTTATGATGGGGATTAAGGCATGGATATCTTTGGAAGGTCATTATTCTGCCTACCACAAGATATAAATAAATGAAGGTATTACCATATCATTGACTGGAAGGCGTGTAAAGATGCCAATTTATTCCAAATTGATTTATAAATTCACTGCACTCCTTAAAAATATCCAAGGAAGTTTTTAATGGAAATTGGCTAGTTAAATCTAAATTTTACTTAAAGGCATAATTTAAAAGTAGAAAAAAAAAATCCTTCAGATAAAAAACAAAGCAAGGATGTAGGACTTGTTAAACGAGCTATAAAATTTTACTGTGGGGGTCTTCCCTGTGGCGCAGTGGTTGAGAGTCCGCCTGCCGATGCAGGGGACAAGCCACATATATATATATACATACATATATATGCTTGTGTCAAGAAAATATAAACAACTCCTATCAAAAACAAACATACTAATAGAAAATGCAGGCAAGAAATGTGAAAAGGCACTGAAAAGGGATATAAAAATAGCCTAAAACTATGAGCATGTCCTCAACTTCATTAGAAATCAGAGAAATGCAAATTGAAGGCATTCCTGCATTCCTACCAGGATGGTTAAAGTTAAAAAGACTGACAATATCAAGTATTGACAAGAATGTGAAGAAATAAGACCTCTCATAACCTGCTGGTAGGGATGTAAATCAGCACAGCTATTTTGGATAACTCTTTGGAAATTTCTATTAAAATTGAATATATGCATCTTCTTGACCCAACGATTTCACTTCCAAGTATACAATCAATAAAAATGTGATGTGGTGATGGTAGCACAACATTATGAATGTACTTAATATCATTGAATTGTACTCCTAAAAATGGTTAAAATGCTAAATTTTATGTGTATTTTACCACGATAAAAAAATGGGGAAAAAAAGACATAAGGGAACTATCCACAAAATGCAACGTTGTATCTTTTTTGGAACCTGGCTTGAACAAATCAACTGTAAAAGTCCGTTTTTGAGGTAATTCAGGAAATTTGAATTTTGAGTGGCAATTAGATGATATTAAAGAATTATAGTTTCAGAAAGAATTATCCACATGGGCACCAATAGATAAGGACAAGAACATTAATTTCATCATTAATTACGATTGCTCAAGCTTGATACTACTGAAATGTCCATCAACATTATAATGAAGACTGTACTGTAGTATATTCAGACAAATAGAATATAGCAAAAGAAGTGAACAATGAGTAAAGCTCACACACAAAAAACAGAGTAAAAGAAATCACAGAGAAAAGTATTCATAATATACCTATTTCATTTCACATAAAGTGTTTTTCTTTTCTTTTTTAAGGCCAAACTAATTTATGTTGTTAGAATTAAGGAAAAGAGGTTGTCTTTAAAAGTGTTATCAATTTAGAAAAAAAAATGCAGGATACCCAGGTAAATTTAAATTTTAGATAAACAATGAAAATCTGTTTACTATGTACTAAATATTACATTTTGTATTTTGTCTGGCAGCCGTACTTTGGGGAAACTGTAGATGATGTGGATAGGGAAGGGGTTTGAGGACTTAGGTGATGCTAAAACTGTTTTTTCTTTACTCGATTATGTTACATGTGTATTCACTTTCTGATGATTCACTGAGCTTTAGCTTATGAGCTATGCATTCATATTTTGTATACTTTTGCTGATGTATATTTTACTTCATAAAAACTTAACTATTCATGTTTAAATGTAATAGGTTCACTGGAAGTAGTCAAAATAAAAATGGACTTGTCACGTAAATTAAAGAGAGGATTCAAACATGAGAATGGTGGAATTCCAGGAAATGAAAGATCCATTTTAGTGCAAAGAATGCATGTCCCATGATTTCTTACAAGTGTTTGTAATAGAGAAATTCTAGTAAACTTTTTGGTTGTGATCTTTCTGTAACTCACTAGAAACGCAGGTGTATTCTGTCTTAAGAACAAACCCAATTCAGTATTTATTTATTTTAGCAAATGAGTTTTAAATTTACTAATATATCTTACAATAAACCTGCATAGTTTCTCACTCAATATTACTTTTTAGCAAATGTTAGTAGGCCTGACCAGTCAATTCTCTATTCTGTAGAAGTAACTAACTAATAAGAACATGCCTTTACCTGCTAGTTACACTTGACTAATTAGTTCATGTAATGCCCACGTGAGGTAGGAAAGTAAGCATTTTACTTCCAATTTTACAAATGAGGAAACAGATGCAAATGTGTTAGACCATTTTCCTGAGGCCATTCAGCAAATCAATTGGAGAAGCAATATTTAAACTAAAAGTTTCAATTCTTTAACTAATTTTCTATTGACTTGTTTTTGTCAGGCTGTTTTCAACACATAAAAGCTAAAAGTCAAAAGTACTGTTTTGTACAAAAAGTATTCTGTATTCACATGAACAATTAGGATATTCAAAAATTATTCAGCCAAAAAAGAAAACATTCTCATTTTTATACATTTGAATGAATGCTCATTTTCTTATCTAATTTCTGAATCAGTAGGAATATGAAGGTAAGATGTCATTGCGGTTTTTATTGAAAGTTATATTTAAAGCACTGGATTTAGAATTTAGTACAGCAGACTGGGTTCTGGTCCCTCCTCTGGTAGTTTCGAAGGCTTTTGAATTAGGCAATTATTTAATCATGTAGAGTTTTAATTTTACCATTTCTAAATAAGTGGAAATGGGAACAACTGGCCTGTTTATTTTAATTATTGTGAAGATAAAAGAAGACAGTTTTTATGTTTTTATCAATGTGCTGTAAAATGCATAGCTTTGTATTTTTCTGTACTTCAGTGAGAATTTTTAGAAAAGGAAATAATTTACTTTAAAATAATCCTTAGGAAGATATTTCTGTAGTCATCCTGCTTTGCATGTTTAAACTATCTTAAAGTTTTAATGAATCTGTTTTTAAGTATATTTATGGAAAAGTAGAATGGTTTTAGATGGTCAAGTGTAGAACCGAATACACATGAAAAGCTAATCTAGGCACTTTTTTTTTCAGAATATTTAAAAAATGTGGCAAAACAGCTGAATAGTCATAATAGCTGGAGTCTACTGGGAACTTACTATTTTAAGACATTTTCATCTATGATATCATCTGATCCTTTCCACATCACTATTAGTTTACTATTATTTTCTCCATTGTCCAAATGAAGATACTGAGGCTAGGGAGTTTAATATCTAGTTTTACTCCTCTAGTACTACTTCGGTTTTACTCCTTCAGTACTTAGTAGCTGAGTAATATGAGCCAATTTTTTATGTCTCAGGTCCTCATTTGTATGCTTGGAGTAATAATTTACATTGTGCAAAGTGTTTATTTTAAATTTTTTAACACTTTAAAGAACTGGTATCTTTTTTTGAAGTAGTAAGCTATCAATTAATAGCTATTGTTACACTCTATCACATGTAAATCAATATTCTTTTCAATGATATATATTTTTTTAGTAATTCAAATTTATTGTGACCCAGAGAAGATATTTATTTTATTTTATACTGTTGGGATGGTCAATTTCTCACTGTTCCTTAATAACAGAACCTTAACTTTGCACAGTGCAGCAATATTCTGAGTCCAAATTGCTACCTTTCTCAGACGCTCTTAGCTAGGGGAAGTATATGACACATTTCTGGCCAATGTAATGTAACCTGAAGATATCTAGAAAGTTTTTACCCCCCCAATCTGGGTTCAGTATTTATTCTCTCTCTCTTGCCATTCTTTTTCTACCTATAACACCAATGTATGATTTAGAACAGCAATAGCCATCTGGAGACCATGATACATTAAACATGGGAATAGAAGCTAGCACACTAATGTTTCACTAATGGTTAGTGAAAAAGAAATTAAAAGACTGTGGGTCCCCGGTTGTATCAGTGAGCTGCACAATATGACTACTGAACTCTGGGTCTCTTGATCTCTTTTTGGTGATTGAAATAAACTTCCGTGTTCTACTATTTCTGGCTGAACACATTAGTAACTGATTCACTCAGTATGCTGACTAATGACTTAAGAATCATTGAGTTATGTGATTAAATTTTTCCTTTCCCTTAATGGATCCCCATAGGTAAATCTTCAATCATATTAAAGTTAAAATAATGACTGGTGATATGATTTAGTAGCAGCTCAAGTAATTAATAGATCGACTGTGGGTACACCATTAGTACTTAAACTATTCAAGGGAAGTTATCCTAACCTGGAGAAGTTCCCATTTGGAAATCAGCACTGCCATCTGCTGCAGATGGAAGCATATGATCCCTTATAGTTATTTAATAAAGATTTTAGAATTCTGTGAGCATCACATGACATATAAATTGCATGAGTGCACACTCGACCTCTTTGCCAGTTTCATGACAATATTATCCTTATAGCCAAGATCATTCACTTGAAAACTTTTTAAATTAATTCTAAGAAAATAATAGCCTTTATGAATCAGTGCAGTGTTGTTCAAAAAATTTATCATTTTATAAAAAAGCATTTATTAATTAAAATTATAGTATTCCAAGGAAGCTGTCCCCAAATCAGAACATTACTCTATGAATTACTTCCTACAAGGTTGTAAGTACAAAGCAATTCATCTTGCTCCCTTGAAAAGCAGACAACGTCCTTATATATTTTGCAGTGAAATTAGACTGTCTTCATATTTCTACTATATAAGAATGTGTGTGTGAAGGTCAAAATTTTCTTTAACCCACTGCTGTTTTTTTCCCATGTTTTCTACCAACATTTTGACCAAAAACGAATTTTTTATTTGTTAGTTTTAAAATTACAGGACCAATGTATCAACATTGTATGTCCAACCAGATTTTAACCATGCTCATTTTTATATTTGTTTCAGACCTTATTTTGTTAAAATAATACACAGTTGTAACTCCTATGTATACTTCTATCTGAATGTATTTCGTATACCTATATTTGTTAATATTATCCTAAATTCAGAAGTGAAGTTTCTGAAGCAAAATATATTATTTACTTAAAGCCAATAATTTTACTGCTTTCCTTTTGCCCCAGTTATTACACCTCAGGTGATGCAATGAGAACCAGATGTATCCTACATGTAAGAGGGTCTACAGTAGGCAAGAAAACTTCAAAAAAAAAAAAAGAATCTTGATGGTTACATAGGATAGAGAGGTAGCTCTTACCCTCAGCTTCTGAGGAAATACTCTTGAAAATGTAATGAGAATAATCCTGTGTCCTCACACTTTGGAAAGTAAATAAATCTCTCCAGAGGAGAAATAAGGCCAGTGTCTCCAACTTTAAAATCAAAGGATGTCTTTATGGTCCTGTGACTCTTCCTTCTTAGAAATATAACACATGCCTGTCTCTGGAGTTCTCTATTCAGTCACAAATTAACCTCAAAGTCTTTTCTTTTAGTTCAGGTCCCAAATTTCAGTAAAATTTGCTCAGGAAGCCCTAGTGGTAAAGAAACATAAAATATTTTCTCTGTAACTTCATACTTCCCTCTTTCTTGCCTCTGGAGAAATAACTTCAATTCTACAAGTTATTGTATATCCTTGCAGTGTATGTGTTTAAAATTAATACCAAAAAAAAAAAAAGCACTTCAGAACTCTCTTAGTTCATTCAAGCCACCATAACAAAATATCATAAACTGTGTGGCTTGTAAACAACAAACATTTACTTGTTTGCTTAGAGGCTGGGAAGTCTAAGAAAGGCACTGGCAGATTCAGTGTCTAGTGAGGGCAAGCATCCTGGTTCACACATGGTCCCTTCTTGCTTTGTCCTCACATGGTGAAAAGGATGAGCTAGCTCTCTGAGGTCTCTTTTATATGGGCAATAATCCCATTCATTAGGGCTCTGCCTCCATGATATAATCTCCCAAAGTCCTCACCACCTAAAACTATCCCCTGAGGGGTTAAGATTTCAATGTATGAATTTGGAGGGGACCCAAACATTCAGCCCATTGCAAGAAACTTTCATTTCATCAATTTTATATATCTATTCAACTATTTCACATATACTAGCACTTACAATTGCTGGGATGCTACTAATATTAGCTTATAAAAGATTATAATTTCAGTCTTGCTTGCACTTTCTTCACTCTTGCTTGAAGCCAGATGCCTATTTTTAACTGCCTTGGAAAAGTCCACACGCAGGTAACTGAATAGAAGTGATAAGAGAGGGCTTCTTAATCTGGTTCCAGATTTAGGGGAAACGTTCAGTATTTTACCATTAGCTATGATGTTAATTGTAGGGTTTTTGTTCTGCAAAAAGGATAAAGGCCTATTCACTCCTATGTAAGTATCTCTCTGTGCAACCCAATTGATTTAGAGAAGTGGCAAGAAAAACAAGAAATAAAATGTTATTTTCTGTGGTGGCCTGGACTTAAGATTTCCTAACCTCAGAGATGCCTCCATTCCTCCCCCATCTTGGTAAAAATTTATTCATCTGTAAGTAGGAAAGGAGAGAAGGAGGAGCTCAACCATACATAGGAAGAAAATACAATCCATGGCCCAGATAGTTGGACTCAGTCACAGGGCATTAAGGCTCTTCAGAAAAAAAGAGTTCTTCATAATCTGTGTATGACTGCTGAGAAAGCGGCTATAAAAAGGATTTCCACCCACGTTAGAAAACTGTGAAGAGACAGATAATAAATAATATTAAGCTTTGCAGGTCAAAAGGCAAAATAGAGGATATTAGACAGGTACTTTAGGTAAAATCCCTTCCCCACCTTATTTGCCTGGGGTTGGTCCACAGGGTAGTAGGAGTGCTTTGCACTTAGTTGCCGTCAGCTGTAGACAGTCTCTGTAAAAGAAAGACAGGATGAACAGAAGGGGTCTGGTGGGTGAGAGGGTGGGTACCTGGCTTAGTTTCTGACCCAGTTACTCCCAGATCCCCATGGTGTGCCCTTCTCTCCTTCCAGAGAGCTTGGCTCTCTCAATCTGTACAGCTTGGCTGGAGGTGAGTCATCTCCCTTGGACTCAAAGTTCCAACTCAAAGTTTGAGCCCTTGTCTCATCAGTCAAGTCCCCAGTGTATAGACAGTGGCCCTTGCAGACCTGGGGCAGCAGTGGGATACAACTGCCAGGGAAGCAGGCACTGGGATCCTAAGGGAAAGATGGGCCAGGCAGCCTGCTGGAGAGGTGCCAGGAGCCATGCAAAAACAAGGAGAGCATTGTATTTGGCCCACAGTCTGTAGTTTGCAGACCTCTGGTCTTTTCCATTCCTCTGATTTTTACATGTGAGGAAATACACAGGAAATTAAAGTAACTACTACTATCAAACAAATTATTTGCCAGGACCCATTATCTCAAGCATACATACCATTCATGAATTTGAAGTGTAATTTGATTCCCATTATCTGTCTATATATGATAAATGCTGTGATTATTCTGATGGAAGTTGCCTAAGATTACTAAACTAACACAGTGAATCAGGAGCGACATGACATTATTTCTTTTATCCCTGGAAGACTGATTACTTCCATGAAGAGCAGAGGAAGAAAGCAAATATATATATTTATTTTCAGTAATTATTTTCCAGGCTTTGAGCCACTTCAGATTCACAATTTTTCTATAATATAGTTATTACCAATCCAATTTTATAAATGAGTAAACACACATACACATAAACAAAAAGTTTGGCTAATATGTGGTAGAAATGGAATTTGAACATGGATCTGACTAGTCAACTTTTAACCCAGTACTCATCCAATAAAGCAGTGGTTTTCAACATTCTCAGTTTTGTTAAACAATCTAAAATATAGTTTTTGGTTCTTAATCATTATTTTACTCTTTACTACTTTGTTTTTGTTTTAGTATTTACTGCCATGACTGAATTTTCATAACTGTGAGTGAAGGTTCTCACATATCTGAATAAATATAGATTTTTTAGTGTATTGATATTTCACCATGCATTTTATTTCTTACATCCTATACGTTCTACTAATACATTCACATCACGTGATCTGTGTAATTTGATATTACTTTAGATAAATATCACCATGGTTGTACATATCTTCACAGTAGGGCCTATCAAATCACACATGTTAACACAGAACTTTAAGTGAATGTTTAAAGACCAAACCTCCAGCTACTGCTAGAGTATATGATAACCATTTGGGGATTACCAACTATAGAAAGAAGAGACAGAAAGCTTAACTTTTGTGGCAAAAGTTTAGAGATTAGGAGAGATTCCTTGCCAGATAATTTGGACACAGGCTTAGATGTTATCTTAATTACATGTGCAAGAGTAAGAAGTATATTTTACATAGCTTCCAGAGTTTTATTTTTGAGAACTATACAGTATTAGTTCTGCATATTTGATTCCCAGCAATGATGTTCACCATGATGTGTGAACAAGGAGAGCATGAGTATCCAAAGCTGCAGGGCTTCTGCGTTGTATTTGTTTTAATTTTAAAGTACTTTGGAGACCAAAGCATAAAATGTATTCGGCAATTGTTTTACAACTCACAGGTTCTGATTGTACCAGTATAATCACAGACGTAAAATTTTGGTTTCTATCTATACTCAAGAATAGAAAAATAGGGGGCTTCCCTGGTTTCACAGTGGTTGGGAGTCTGCCTGCCGATGCAGGGGACGCGGGTTCATGCCCCGGTCCAGGAGGATCCCACGTGCCGCGGAGCGGCTGGGCCCGTGAGCCATGGCCGCTGAGCCTGCGCCTTCGGAGGCTGTGCTCCGCAGCGGGTGAGGCCGGCCACAACAGTGAGAGGCCCGCGTACCGCAAAAAAAAAAAAGAATAGAAAAATAAATTTTCAGTATTGATCATCAATTTAAAGACTATGAGATACCATGCACAGTCATCTTTTGGAAGATTATGAAAAAAACTAGAGCTGTATTAATGACAGAAATTTACCTAAATGTTCTTTCCTGAATTAAATTCATGAGGTGAATAAAAATGTATTTTTTTAGATAAAGCTAAAGATTCTAAAGAAACAGATAATATGTTCCATGTGTGGAAATAATTGGTAAGAAGCATTATTGTTATTGAAAAAAATATATTATTGAATATTTAAAATTTACTGATGAAATAGAATAAAATTATACTACTATTTTTAGAAGGCTTACTTTTTCTTATGGCTCCTGTAATCTCCTAAAAAATAACATTGGATTAATTTGGTATTGAATAATAGTAATAAATATTTATGCTTGTTTGAACAGCAGAAGCCATTTGACTCCCATATAACCTCATTTTATACTGCACTTTTTGTGTTTACCCTGATACATATTTTAAGAATAAAAATTTCAAGTGCAAATTAACAACTCTGTATTATTTTATTAGGAAATAGAGGAGTTGTTAATATTTATAATTTTAGTGTACATTTGTGATCCTTTTAATTCTGAAAGCAACCATTAATGTGAAAACATTTTATGTTTAAATAGCATAAATCAAAGCAGAGTCAACCTCATCTTTTTCCTTCAAATTTTAATATTTCTGCTGCCCAGAGGATATATTTCATAGTGTGGTCTTCAAGTACTTTACCACGTACTTTGTACATAGTTAATCAACATAAACTACTGACAGTTATTGATCATTAGCTTCTCAGAGGTTTCTTAACCCTTAAATCACTCTAATAATGTCTCCATAATGGATTGTTTACTATTACTCTTCCTTGTGTACTGTAGCCATCATGCTACTAAGTCATTATTATCTTTGCCATCAGTGGAAAAATATCATCTTTGTGTAAAGGACATAATTCCCATTTCAACCAACATTGGTATTCTCTATGCAGTCAAGACTCTTCCCTCTCTCTCTTTTAAACGACTAATGACAATTGCATATTTAACATCATGGGTTACATTTAATTCACAGTAAATGATGAGCAAATGTGTAAAATTCTTGAAATTTTTGAAAAATAATTTTATCAATCAATATTACTAAGGCATTTTCATAATTTGTTGAAATTGGATAAAATAACTTTGAAACAATTTTACAGAATCTATATAAATATATATCAAGGTCTGATGAAATATATTTACCTGTTCATTTGATCTACTCAGTCTTTAGTCATTTCTAGAAATGGGGAGCTATTCATATTTCAGAGAAGTAGATAAATAGTCCCAAGTCAATTTTAGGACTACTGACTCTTTGATAAAGCTGCTGTAGAAACTGAAGACATATTATATATACATACATACATATATATATATATGTTTTAGTAAGGAAGATGTTTTGAAGTATTTGTAGCTCACCCCTAAAATACAAAACCCTAATAATAATATATATATATACACACATATACACATACATATATATACATGTACATATATATACTTCCCTCGCAGTTTAAGACTCTGCACTTCCACTGCAGGGGACGCGGGTTCCACCCCTGGTCAGGGAACTAAGATCCTGCATGCTGTATGGTGTGGCCAAAAAATAAAAAAAACTACGAAACTCAGTTCTAGGAGGGGGTAGTACCATGGTACCCAACTCCACGAGAGTGCCCGCAACACTTCAGCCTTGTCAGCGTTGATTATTGCAATTAAAAGAACAAAACAAAAGCTTTACTAATTAAAAATATATATATTCAATATATACACACATATATACATGTATATATGTGTGTATGTACACATATATATATATATGTACTGTGTATGTATGTGTATATATTCTTAGGGTTTTGTACTTTAGGGGTGAGTTACACACACTTCAAAATATCTTCCGTGATACTTTACAACAATCTATTGTTGGAGCTTTGGACTAAAAAAGCAATGAAAGTTAGAAATATTGAAGGCTGAGGTCAGTACAAGTGAAAAGAAGATGAAGAGGGAAAGTAGTTTTTAATCCTTATATTACAAACTTCTCTGTTCCTCTTACTCCTTCTTTTCTTTTTTCCTTTTCTTTTCCTCCTCTATCCTAGCCTCTTCTTCCTTTTCTCTTACTCTTCTTCATCTTTTTCTTCATCTTACTTTTTAGATAGTGAATTACTTTTGACACTGTCATGCCTGAAGCAATTCATATTTATCATCTGGAACTAATGTAATGAATCATATGACACTCTTATATTGAATAAAAATGAAGACATTATTTAATTTTTTTTAATGAAAAAACTAGTCCCAAGTCAGGAAAAAAAAATTTACATAATTATACTTTATTTTAGTAATTGTTTTAGGAACTGGGGTTTTCTTGTGAACATGATACAGCTTCTATCTCAGGGAGTTTTTAAACTAGATAGACATTGCTGCATCATATGCTAAATTAGAATAAGAAAGAACTGATTGCAAGTAAAGCACAATAGTAGGGGAGCACTTTACTAAAGTTTTGGTTTGAAAGATATCCTAGTCAACAATGTATAAGTTAAGATATGAAGGATGCATTGTGATTAACCAGATAAAGTGAGAATATGAAAGGGAAGAGAAAGTTTTCCACATAGGGTAAATAGCACTCATTTATTCATGCATTCAATAACAATTTCTTTTCAATACCTACTATGTCATATACATTTTTCTAGGCATTATGGATCCAAAGTTGGAGGAGAAATAACATCGAGTCTCTGCCATTACAAAACTTACAATCTTGTAGCAGAGAGGCATTTATAAAAGAATCACAGTAATATATGTATAATTGTATCTGTATTATATTAGTACATATAAATATGAGCAAATATTTAAGTGGAAGATCGGGAGTTGATAGGCAAATTTTGTGCTTGTGGTGGTGGTTGCATAGGAAGTAGGGAGTGGGAGTAGGGCACATCATATTCAGATGTGCTGTGGTGGAAGTGTAAGTAAGGGTCATATCTTCATTTCCAAAAAGATTAATGAGTCTAGAAGAAAGCAGTATTATTGAAGTGGATCCTGTGTTGATTCAGAGAGGAGATTATTGCAATAATTTAGTAATTGTACTTTCTTAAAAGTTGTATGAATATAGTTGAAGACAAAGAAAATATTTAAAAATTATCCAAGTGTGAAAAATCAATGACTGGTCATTATCTACCATAGTCAAGTCTATACATACATTATAATCCAAAAATTAGACTTATAGATAAATACAACAGACTTATATGTACAGTCTTTTTGGGCACCAAAAATACTCAAAAAAGTTAACAACAGACTTATATGTACATATAGATAAATCCAACAGACTGTATATGTACAGTCTTTAGGGGCAACAAAAAGACTCACAAAAAATGTTAACACTAGGCTCAGTGTAACAGCCAAAAATTTGAAATAACTGAAAAAGTCATCAACAGAATAATGGATAATTAAATTTTGTATATTCATACAATGGAATTATATACAGAACTGAAAAATTAATGAACCACTGCTGTAAGCAAAAATATGGTTGAATGTTGCAAACATAATGTTGAGTGAAAAAAAGACATACAAACAAAAACATAATATATGAATCCATTTTATAAAGTTCAGAGTTACTCAAAACTAATTCATGGTGTTAGAGATCAGGATAGTATTTATTTTGGGGGAGGATAGAAGGATAGTAACAAGGAAGAAACATGAATAGGTTTTTCCAGTGCTGGTAATTGTATGATAATTTACTGAGCTCTATACTGATGATTTGTATTCTTGTATTTATATGCATTGTACTTTAATTTAAAATAAAGGTTTTTAAATAAATAATGAAAATTAGAAATAGTTTTCATACACAGAAATGGGTAAAGTGGAGCCAAGGAAGGTCCTAGTGTTCTAGAATTATACGTGTTTTTGACATTCACTTAGAGGATATTAGAGGAAGCCCTGGGTTCAGCCACAATAGAAATGATTATTTTCAGTTTTGAATATTTGGAGCTCAGTGTGCCTTTTTCACATCTAAGTAGAAATGTAAAGGAGGCAGGGAATGGGTATGTTTCACAGCTCATAGAGGAGCTCTGGGCTAGAGAAATAAATTTGTAAGTTCATGTGCATATAGGTATAAAAATAAAATTATGTGAATACCTAGGGTTGGCAAGTGAGCAAATTTAGAGTTTGAAAGAAAGTGGGTGTGGAGTCTGCATATATAAATAATTTTTTAAATCAAGTTCATCTCGATGGGGAAAAGAAAGCTAAAAGAGGAGACCAGTGTGTCTGGAGTAGAGAGAAGGGGAGTGGTAAGAAATGTGATCAGGTTTGTTATTGGTGGGGACTTCATTTAAAAGCTGTGGTATTGCACAAAGGGAAGCAAAAAGAGAAAAGGAAAAAATGCTAGATGACAGACGCTGGGGCAATCTATCATTTAGAAGTCTGCACTGAACGGACCTCAGGTAAGACAAAACCCAGTCAGTTTTGATATACAGAAGAAGGCAAGAAACATTATGTCCCTGTCTTTCAGAGGCTGACTACATTAAGGATGCATGAATGTAGGTAGATCTAAAGTTCTACTTTTGAAAAAAATAAGGAACCTCACATTTAATTTTTCCTCTTGTTGGTAATGTGGTATGGTAGACAAGCTTAGAAGTATCTGAAATTTGAGACTAAAATAAATCAAAATAGCTGAAGCATAAATTTTGGATGATAAGGAGAAAGAACAAGGGCAAGAGGTAATGCTTATTTATTAGAATGAAGTAAGAACAAGCAACAACCAGAGTAAAGAACTTGAATAGCATGGGAAATAGTGTGCTTATTTATAAGCATATTGCCTTATAAAGGCACTGGAGAGAATATTAAAATGCTTAAGGAGGGAATGGACATATTGAAGGATTTTGTCTCTTCCTATATCTGTTCTGTATGTTTACTGCAGAAATTCGCTATGGCTTATAGAACTAATATGCACATGTTTTGCATACACGCTTCTCCACTGCATTCTAGTTTTTAAAAGAATATAAATGGATCTAAACTGCTGATTAAAAAATTGAAGACATTTTTCGTCTATAATTGGTGTGTGTCAGTTAAGGAGAAAGTAAGCTAATATACTCAATTCCTACATGAGAGAGAGCTAAAGCCAATATCATATATAAGTTAATAAAAATGTATATAGAGAAGAAAAATGCACATCCTAGTGTCATAGGGAGCACTGATAAAAAGAGAATCTTCAGAAATAATTCTGATTAAGAAATTGAACAATCAAAAGCAGTGAAGAATTACTGATTCTGCCAGCTACATATTGTACAGAGTTCAGGAGTCAAGATAAATATACCTAATATTGCTATTCTCTCTCTCTCTTTTCTTCTCTTATCTTCCTCTCTTTTTCCTCTTTCTTAAAATATTGTTTCTTTGCCTGATTTCCAGTAATTAAGAAGCAAAAAGTGGAAAAAATGAAATAAATAGATAAAGCACTTCTCATAAACAATTTTGTGAGGAAAATGTGAAAAACATATACAAAAAAAATATGCAAGCATATAAGCATCATGACTAAGTCCCTGTTAATGAAAAGTAGCAGAAAAGTAAAGAGCTGAAACAGACCTGAATATACATCAGTACTGGAATTATCAGACACAAATTACCTAAAAATAATGCTTTACCATATAAAAAGAAATGTGTTTTTTTAATTTTCAATTTTTTTTAATGTTATGAAATTTATTTTTGACTGTGTTGGGTCTTTGTTGCTGTGCATGGGCTTTCTCTAGTTGCAGTGAGTGGGGGCCACTCTTCGTTGTGGTGTGCAGGCTTCTCATTGCAATGGCCTCTCTTGTTGCAGAGCACAGGCTCCAGGTGCGCAGGCTCAGTAGTTGTGGCTCACGGGCTCTAGAGCGCAGGCTCAGTAGTTGTGGTGCACGGGCTTAGTTGCTCCGTGGCATTTTGGATCTTCCCAGACCAGGGCTTGAACTCATGTCCCCTGAACTGGCAGGTGGATTCTTAGCCACTGCGCCACCAAGGAAACCCCAAAGAAATGTTTTAAAAAATCTGCTAGGAACTAAAAATTACCCAAAAAACTAATGTATTTGAGGAAAATAAGTAAGCCTTCTAGAAATATATTTATCTGTCTTATCTATCTACATAATAATTGAAATAAAAATCTCCAGTGAATTTATTTAACATCAGATTAGACAGAAACACATGAAAAGGAAATTGGCAATGTAGAAGGATTTTTACAGAATGGAACACATAAAAGTGAAAAGATGAAAGGTAAAAAAAAAGAGTTAAGAAGAACTAGAGGGCTTCCCTGGTGGTGCAGTGGTTGAGAATCCACCTGCCAGTGCAGGGGACACGGATTCGAGCCCTGGTCTGGGAAGATCCCACATGCCGTGGAGCAACTGGGCCCGTGAGCCACAACTACTGAGCCTGCACATCTGGAGCCTGTACTTTGCAACAGGAGAGGCCGTGACAGTGAGAGGCCCGTGCACGGCGATGAAGAGTGGCCCCCACTCACCGCAACTAGAGAAAGCCCTCGCACAGAAACGAAGACCCAACACAGCCAAAAATAAATAAATTTATTTTTTAAAAAAAGAAGAAGAACTAGGGATGAGGTAAAGATCTAACATATATCTAATTGGATTTTCAAAAAGAAAAGAGAGAAAGAATGGGTAGATGAAATATTTGGAGGGAATGAACATCTGAAACTTTTCTGAAGTTGGTAAAATTAATCTATATATTCAAGATGACTAACAAATCACAAAAATAATACATACAAAAGACCTCCAGACTCCTGGAAGAGAGCTTGGAAGTCAGCACTCTATCCTAACAAAAAAAAAAAGCTGAACAAATGGAAAAATCAAAAATTGATCTTAGCTCTACCAGAGAAATGAGGTCGCAGGGCATATCACTGCCTCCAAAATTGAAGAGACAGGAGGATACAGAGAATCACAACTTAGCTGAGAAGAAAACTCACAAGCTGAAATCTCGCCTGAAGCCAATGCTTTGTAGCAAAACCTGAACTGTAATTGATGAATTTCCAGAGGCTCAGTGTGACAGCCTGAGAGGTAAAAACTTGGGGAGGAGCCCACAATTTCATGATTAAACAAACCCTAGAGTTCTCCCAGGTTGTTACAGAGAATATCATAGACAAATCCATTCTAGCTTCTATCAAGAGGAGGGGGAAAAGTAACCATTTTGAAATAGCCAGAGCATTCTGTTCTTCTAAAAAAGGCCTTCCCTCAAGAGAAATTATTGGGTTGAACTTTTTGGCCAACCCAATATTTTACCAGAGCTTAACCTATTGGAGTTTTATCAGAATCTAACATACCTGGTGAAACAGAAATACCCAACTCAAAGCCCCTCTAGCCATCCTTTCCCACCTGAAGCAAGAGAAAAGAACTGAGATGCACTTCATAGCCTAGGGGCATAGCTCACTAAAAGACTGAGACCTAATCATAATACAGGAATATCCGCCTCTCCCACATGTCTTACCACCACGTTAATGAAGGCCTGTTTACCTGAGTTGCTTTTACCTAGTATATCATGTCCAGCCTTTACTCCCCAATTACAAGACATATCAAAAGGCAAAACAAACAAAGAAACAAAAAAAAACACAGTTGTAACAGAGCAAGACTGTTAGAACTAGACTCAGACATAGCAGAGAATTTGAAAATATCAGACTGTAAGAATAAACAAACAAACAAAAAATTATGATTGATATGCTAAGGATTCTAATGGAAAAGATAGACAACATTTGACAGCAAATTGGTAATGGAAATTCTAAGAAAAAAGGATATATTAGAGATATTAAAAACAATACCTTATAACAGAAAAAAAGATCTTTAATGGGTTCATTAATAGATTGGACATAGTTGAGGAAAGAATCTCTGAGCATAAGGATCTGTCAATAGAAACTTCTAAAACTGAAATGCAAATAGAAAAAAGATTGAAAAGAAAAAAAAGAACAGACTATCCAAGAACTGTGGGACAACAACAAAAGGTATGTCAAATGCACAATGGGAATAGCAGAAGGAGAGAAGAGAGAGGAACAGAAGAAATACTTTAGGAAATAATCAGAATTTCCCCCAATTAATGTCACATACCAAACCACAGAGCCAAGAAGTTCAGAAAACACTAAGCAGGATAAATGCTGAATAAACTACATTTAGAATATCATATTTAAACTGCAGAAAGTCAAAGATAAAAAAAATTCTGAAAGTATCCAGGGGCTGGGGGTGGTGGAGGGGGGAAACCTTAACTACAGAGGAGCAAAGATGAGACCATCCAAATTCTGCTTATAAACTGTGCAAGCAAAAAGAAATGAGTAAAATATTTCGTATTCAAAAAAAAAATCTCCCAACATAGAATTCTTCAAAATCATCCTTCAAAAGTAAAGGGGAAATAAAGACTTTCTCAGATAAATAAAATTGAGATTTGTTACCAGTAGATCTGTCTTGCAAGAAATATTTTAAAAAGTTCTTCAGAGGAAAGGAAAATGATATGGGTCAGAAACTTGGGTCTACATAAAAAATGGAAGATCATCGCAGAAGGAATAAGTGAAGGTAAAATAAAAACTTTAATTTTATAATTCTTAATTGATCTAGCAGAGAATAATTTGTTTAAAATAATAATAACAACAATGTATTGGATGACTGTAACTTACATATGAGTGAAATGAGCATCATCAATGTTTCGATGGATGGGAGAGAGGAGTTAAAGATAGTTTGTTATTATAAGGTAATTTCACTACCTGTGAAATGGTATAGTTTTATTTGAAATTTATCTGATGAAAGACTTATCTAAAATATTCAAAGAACTCTTAAATCTCAACAATAAGAAAATGAACAACCCAATTTAAAAATAGGTAAAAGATCTATACAGATGCTTCACCAAAGAAGATACACAGATGGCAAATAAGCACGTGAAAAGATGTTCCATATCATATATCATTTGGAAAATTAAAACAGTGAGATACCACTACACATCACTATAATGGTCATAACTCAGAACACTGAAAATACCAAAGGCTGTTGAGGATGTGGAGGTACAGGAGCCCTCATACACTGCTGGTGGGAATGCAAAACAGTACAGCTACTTTGGAAGACAGTTCAGTGGTTTCTTAGAAAACTAAACATACTCTTGCTGTGTTTATCCAGCTATTGTAGTCCTTGATATGTACCTAAAGGAGCTGAAAATTTATTTTCTTACAAAGATCTGAATATGGATGTTTATAGCAGATTTATTCAGCATAGTTTTGGAAGTCCTAGCCATGAAAATAAGAGGAGAAAAAGAAATAAAAGGAATCCAAATTGGAAAAGAATAATTAAAACTGTCACTGCTTGCAGATTACATGATACTATACATAGCAAATCCTAAAGATTCTACCAGAAAACTACTAGAGCTCATCAATGAATTTGGTACGGTTGCAGTATACAAAGTTAATACACAGTTGCATTTTCTATACATTAACAATGAAAGATCAGAAAGAGAAGTTAAAGAAACAATCCCATTTATCACTGCATCAAAAAGAATAAAATACTTAGGAATAAATCTACCTAAGGAGGCAAAAGATCTGTACTCTGAAAACTATGAGATGCTGATGAAAGAAATCAAAGAGGACACAAACAGACGGAATGATATACCATGTTCTTGGATTGGAAGAAACAATATTGTCAGAATGACTGTAGTACCCAAGATAATCTACAGATTCAATGCAATCCCTATCAAATTGCCAATGGCATTTTTCCAAATCTAAAACTAAAAAACCTTAAAATTTGTATGGAAACACAAAAGACCCCAAATAGCCAAAGGAATCTTGAAAAGAAAAAAATGGAGCTGGAGGAATCAGGCTCCCTGACTTCAAACTATACTAAAAGGCTATAGTAATCAAAACAGTATGGTACTGGCACAAAGACAGACTTATAGATCAGTGAAACAGGATATAAAGCGCAGAAATAAGCCCATGCACCTATGGCCAATTAATCTATGACAACAGTGGCAAGAATATACAATGGAGAAAAGGCAGTTTCTTCAATAAGTGGTGCTGGGAAAACGGGACAGCTACATGTAAACAAATGAAATTAGAACACTCATTAACATCATACACAAAACTAAATTCAAAATGGATTGAAAACCTAAATGTAAGATCGAATACTATAAAACTCTTAGAGGAAAACATAGACAGAACACTCTCTGACATAAATTGCAGCAAAACCTTTTTTTGATCCACCTCCTAAAGTAATGAAAATAAAAACAAAAATAAACAAATGGGATCTAGTTAAACTTAAAAGCTTTTGCACAGCAAAGGAAACTATAAACACAACAAAAAGACAACCTCAGAATGGGAGAACTTATTTGCAAACAAAGTGACCAACAAGGGATTAATCTCCAAAGTAAACAAACAGCTCATGCAGCTCAATAAGCAAAAAAACAAACAACCCAATCAAAAAATGGGTGGAAGATCTGAATAAACATTTCTCCAAAGAAGACATACAGGTGGCCAAAAAGCACATGAAACGACTCTCAACATCACTAATTATTAGAGAAATGCAAATCAAAACTGCAATGAAGTATCACCTCACACCGGTCAGAATGGCAATTGTCAAAAAGTCTACAAACAATAAAAGCTGGAGAGGGTGTGGAGAAAAGGGAACCCTCCTGCACTGTTGGTGGGAATGTAAATTGGTATAGCCACTATGGAGAACACTATGGAGTTTCCTTAAAAATCTAAAAATAGAGCTACCACATGACCAAGTAATCCCACACCTGGGCATATATCCAGAGAAAACCATAATTTGAAAAGATACATGCACCCCAGTGTTCATTGCAGCACTGTTTACAATAGCCAAAACATGGAAGCAACCTAAATGTCCATCAACAGATGAATAAAGAAGATGTGGTACATATATGCAATGGAATATTACTCAGCTATTAAAAGAAATGAAATAATGCCATTTACAGCAACATGGATGGACCTAGATATTATCATACTAAGTAAAGTAAGTCAGACAAAGACAAATACCATACGATATCATTTACATGTGGAATCTAAAAAATGATGCAGATGAACTTATTTACAAAACAGAAACAGAGTCACAGACTTAGAAAATAAACTTTTGGTTACCAAAGAGGAAAGCTACAGTGGAGGGATAAATTAGGAGTTTGGGATTAACATATACACGCTGCTATATATAAAATAGATAATCAACAAGAACCTACTATGTATCACAGGGAACTCTACTCAATACTCTGTAATAGCCTATATCTGGAAAACAATATATATATATGTATAACTAATTCACAGCTGTATACCCGAAGCACAACATTGTAAATAAACTATATTCCAATATAAAATAAAAAAATTTAAAAACAGAAGGAAAAACATCAAATATAAGAAAAAGGGAAAAAACATAAAATTGACTAGCATAAATGTAAAGAGTGATCAATTCATCCTCTTTAAAATTTAGTAATTTCTAGTTCATAATAATATACCTACTTTATTTGCTTTTCTTTATGAACTATTGTATATATCTCATAAGAAAATAGAAATGAAAGAAATGAACAGCATAGAAAATTTCTATAATGAGACTTCTATTGAAAATATTAACTCGAGTATAAAATCATTGTTACCTCCTGTTGCAACTATTTAGACTCTTATTAAGTTTACAACAGTTACTTCTCATGGAATTTGCTTCTCTCCTGAAGAGAATGCTAACTCCAGTCAGGTATTTCAAGTGTGCTTCTCTTCCTCCTCCCACTCCCGCTCTTCCTCTGTTTTAAATTTCATAGCTGTGTAAAGTAATTCAGAGCCATGGATATTCCTAACATAACGTATAGGACAATATATGTAAAAAAGATAACATACAGTGCTTTAGAATGGACACTGACAAATTAACATAACCCATGGCTATGAAAGGGGGTCATTTCCCTAAAGTAAATGAATATATATTCACTTATGAACATCTTGCAACTTTGTAGTAGCTAATAATTTCTCCAGCATATCATGAATAAAATACCTATCAGATATATAAGTGCAAACAAACCATAGCAGATGGACTTGTTCTTTAAAAAGATTATCAACAACATGTAAATCATGTTCTGCATTTCTTTGATGGGATTAAATTGTTAGAATGGGAAAGCTAGAGGTATTTATTTACTTATTTCTGACAGCATCACTTGCTTCACGTTGCACTGCTTCCCATAGGAATTGCTGCTGGCTGCTACATTCATTTGGCTCTCTTCGCATGACAAAAAAGCTAGGCTCCATTAAAGTATCATTTGCAATGAATTTAGATCCTTCCTCAGGGATATATCTAACCATTAAACATTATGCAGGAAGACTGACTTTTAAAAAAGACCTCTATTCTTTGGATTCCAAGCTGCATTCAAAAATAGTCAAGGATAAAATAGAAATATTTGACAGAGAAAATGAGATAAATTAACTTTCACATGATCTTGAGAAGCCACTTCCAAATTCCAGTTAAAATTGCTAGAGAAAGTCTATGAAATTTAGGAGATAATCAAAAGGCTATTATTTTATATTTATCTGTTTGTGTTCTTCACACAAAAAACCTAATGTTGTAGCATCAGATAGAAATTAAGAATAGCTTTAAAGTTCAAGAAATATTAAGTAAAGCTTTGTTAATATGATCATTTCTCTTATAGAAAGTGGAGATATCAACTCAAAAATGTGAACAAAAGCAAAAAAAATTTTTAATTTAATTTTTTTATAAAGCATGTTCTTATTAGTTATCTATTTTATACATATTAGTGTATCTATGTCAATCCCAATCTCCCAATTCATCCCACCGCCACCACCACCACCACCCCACTGCTTTCCCTGCTTGGTGTCCATATGTTTGTTCTCTACATCTGTGTCTCTATTTCTGCCTTGCAAACCAGTTCATCTGTACCAGTTTTTCTAGATTCCTCATATATGCCTTAATATACGATATTTGTTTTTCTCTTTCTGACTTACTTCACTTTGTATGAGAGTCTCTAGGTCCATCCACATCAATACAAATGACCCAATTTCATTCCTTTTTATGGCCGAGTAATATTCCATTGTATATATGAACCACTTCTTCTTTATCCATTCGTCTGTTGATGGGCATTTAGGTTGCTTCCATGACCTGGCTATCGTAAATAGTGCTGCAATGAACATTAGGGTGCACGTGTCTTTTTGAATGATGGTTTTCTCTGGGTATATGCCCAGTAGTGGGATTGCTGAGTCATATGGTAATTCTATTTTTAGTTTTCTGAGGAATCTCCGTACTGTTCTCCATAGTGGCTGTATCAATTTACATTCCCACCAACCGTGCAAGAGGGTTCCCTTTCCTCCACACCCTCTCAAGCAATTTTGTTTGTAGATTTTCTGATGATGCCCATTCTGACCGGTGTGAGGTGATATCTCATTGAGGTTTTGATCTGCATTTCTCTAATAATTAGTGATGTTGAGCAGCTTTTCATGTGCCTCTTGGCCATCTGTATGTCTTCTTTGGAAAAATGTCTGTTTAGGTCTTCTGCCCATTTTTTTGATTGGGTTGTTTGTTTTTTTGATATTGAGCTGCATCAGCAGTTTATATATTTTGGAGATTATCCTTTGTCCATCGATTAATTTGCAAATATTTTCTCCCATTCTGAGGGTTTTCTTTTCATCTTGTTTATACTTTCCTTTGCTGTGCAAAAGCTTTTAAGTGTCATTAGGTCCCATTTGTTTATTTTTGCTTTTATTTCCATTACTCTAGGAGGTGGGTCAAAAAAGATCTTTCTGTGATTCAAGTCAAATAGTGTTCTTTGTATGTTTTCCTCTAAGAGTTTTATAGTGTCCAGTCTTATACTTAGGTCTTTAATCCATTTTGAGTTAATTTTTGTGTATGGTGTTAGGGAGTGTTCTAATTTCATTCTTTTACATGTACCTGTCCAGTTTTCCCTGCACCACTTGTTGAAGAGACTGTCTTTTCTCCATTGTATATCCTTGCCTCCTTTGTCATAGATTAGTTGACCATAGGTGTATGGGTTTACCTCTGGGCTTTCTATCCTGTTCCAGTGATCTATATATCTGTTTTTGTGCCAGTATATTGCCTTGATTACTGTAGCTTTGTAGTATACTCTGAAGTCAGGGGGTCTAATTCCCTTTTTTTCCCTCAAGACTGCTTTGGCTATTCAGGGTCCTTTGTGTCTCCATACAAATTTTAAGATTTTTTCTTCTAGTTCTGTAAAAAATGCCATTGATAATTTGGTAGGGATTGCATTGATTCTGTAGATTGCTTTGGGTAGTATAGTCATCTTCACAATACTGATTCTTCCAAACCAAGAACATGGTATATCTCTCCAACTGTTTGTGTCATCTTTGATTTCTTTCATCAGTGTATTATAGTTTTCTGCATACAGGTCTTTTGTCTCCCTAGGTAGGTTTATTCCTAGGTATTTTATTCTTTTTGTTGCAGTGGTAACTGGGAGTGTTTCCTTAATTTCTCTTTCTGATCTTTTGTTGTTAGTGTATAGGAAAGCAAGAGATTACTGTGCATTAATTTTGTATCCTGCAACTTTACCAAATTCGTTGCTTAGCTCTAGTAGCTTTCTGGAGGCATCTTTAGGATTACCTATGTATAGTATCATGTCATCTGCAAACAGTGACAGTTTTACTTCTTCTCTTCCAATTTGTATTCCTTTGATTTCTTTTTCTTCTCTGATTGCTGTGGCTAGGACTTCCAAAACTATGTTGAATAAGAGTGGCTAGAGAGGACATTCTTGTCTTGTTCCTGATCTTACAGGAAATTCTTTCAGTTTTTCACGATTGAAAATGATGTTGGCTGTGGGTTTGTCATATATGGCTTTTATTGTGTTGGGTAGTTTGCTTCTATGCCCAGTTTCTGGAGAGTTTTCATCATAAAAGTGTATTGAATTTTGTCAAAAGCTTTTTTTGCATCTATTGAGATGATATGGTTTTTCTTCAATTTGTTAATATGGTATATCACATTGATTGATTTACATATATTGAAGAATCCTTGCATCACTGGGATAAATCCCACTTAATCATGTTGTATGATCCTTTTAACGTGTTGTTGGATTCTCTTTGCTTGTATTTTGTTGAGGATATTTGCATCTATATTCATCAGTGATATTAGCCTGTAATTTTCTTTTTTTGTAGTATCTTTTTCTGGTTTGGGTATCAGGATGATGGTGGCCGCATAGAATGAGTTTGTGAGTGTTCCTTCCTCTGCAACTTTTTGGAAGAGTTTGAGAAGGATGGATGTTAGCTCTTCTCTAAATGCTTGATAGAGTTCACCTGTTAAGCCATCTGGTCTTGGACTTTTGTTTGTTGGAAGATTTTTAATCACAGTTACAATTTCACTGCTTGTGATTGGTCTAATCATATTTTTTATTTCTTCCTGGTTCAGTCTTAGAAGATTATACCTTTCTAAGAATTTGTCCATTTCTTCCAGGTTGTCCATTTTATTGGCATAGACTTGCTTGTAGTAGTCTCTTAGAATGATTTGTATTTGTGTAGTGTCGTAACTTCTCCTTTTTCCTTTCTAATTTTATTGATTTGAGTCCTCTCCTTCTTTTTCTTGATGTGTCTGTTTAAAGGTTTATCAATTTTGTTTATCTTCTCAAAGAACCAGCTTTTAGTTTTATTGATCTTTGCTATTGTTTTCTTTGTTTCTATTTCATTTATTTCTGCTCTGATATTTGTGATTTCTTTCCTTGTACTAACTTTGGGTTTTGTTTGTTCTTCTTTCTCTAGTTTCTTTAGGTGTAAGGTTAGACTGTTTATTTGAGATTTTTCTTGTTTCTTGAGGTAAGATTGTATTGCTATAAACTTCCGTCTTAGAACTGCTTTTGCTGCATCCCATAGGTTTTCGGTCATCGTGTTTTGGTTGTCATTTGTCTCTCGGTATTTTTTGATTTCCTCTTTGATTTCTTCAGTGATCTCTTGGTTATTTAGTAACATATTTTTTAGCCTCCTTGTGTCTGTGGGTTTTTCCCTGTAATTTATTTTTCATCTCATAACACTGTGGTTGGAAAAGATGCTTGATATGATTTCAATTTTCTTAAATTTACCGAGGCTTGATTTGCGACCGAAGGTGTGATTTATCCTGGAGAATGTTCTGTGTGGACTTGAGGAGAAAGTGTCCTCTGCTGTTTTCAGATGGAGTGTCCTTAAATATAAATTAAATCTATCTGGTCTATTGTGTCATTTAAAGCTTGTTTTTCATTACTAATTTTGTGTCTCAATGATCTGTCCTTTGGTGTAAGTGAGGTGTTAAAGTCCCCCACTATTTTTATGTTACTGTTGTTTTCCTCTTTTATAGCTGTTAGCATTTGCCTTATGTATTGAGGTGCTCCTGTGTTCAGTGCATATAAATTTATAATTGTTATATCTTCTTCTTGGATTGATCCCTTGATCATTATGTAGTGTCCTTCCTTTTCTCTTGTAACATTCTTTATTTGAAAGCCTATTTTATCTGTTATGAGTATTGCTACTCCAGCTTTCTTTTGATTTCCATTTGCATGGAATACCTTTTTCCATCCCCTCACTTTCAGTCTGTATGTGTCCCTAGGTCTGAAGTAGGTCTCTTGTAGACAGCATATATATGGATCTCCTTTTTGTATCCATTCAGCGAGCCTGTGTCTTTTGGTTGGAACATTTAATCCATTCACATTTAAGTTAGTTATCGATATGTATGTTCCTATTACCATTTTCTTAATTGCTTTGGATTTGTTTTTGTAGGTTCTTTTCTACTCTTGTGTCTCCCACTTAAAGAAGTTCCTGTAGTATTTGTTGTAGAGCTGGTTTGGTGGTGCTGAATTCTCTTAGCTTTTGCTTGTCTGTAAAGCTTTCGATTTCTCCACTGAATCTGAATGAGATACTTGCTGGGTAGAGTAAACTTGGTTTTAGGTTGTTCCCTTTCATCACTCTAAATATATCGTGCCACTCTCTTGTGGCTTGTAGAGTTTCTGCTGAGAAATCAGCTGTTAACATATAGGAGTTCTCTTGTATGTTATTTTCCGTTTTTCCCTTGTAGCTTTTAATAATTTTTCTTTGTCTTTAATTTTTGTCAATTTTATTACTATGTGTCTTGACCTGTTTCTCCTTGGGTTTATCCTGCCGACACTCTACACTTCCTGGGCTTGGATGGATATTTCCTTTACCATGTTAGGGAATTTTTTGACTGTAATCTCTTCAAATATTTTCTTGGGTCCTTTCTCTCTCTCTTCTCCTTCTAGGACCCCTATGATGCAAATGTTTGTGCATTTAATGTTGCAGTGAGTTCCACCATTCTGTCCTCCAGGTCACTTCTCTGTTCTTCTGCCTCAGTTTTTCTGCTATTGATTCCTTCTAGTGTATTTTTGTTCTTTAATTCTTCTAGGTCTTTGTTGAACATTCCTTGCATCTTCTCAATCTTTGCCTCCATTCTTTTTCCGAGGTCCTGGATCATCTTCACTATCATTATTCTGAATTCTTTTTCTGGAAGGTTGCCTATCTCCACTTCATTTAGTTGTTTTTCAGGGGTTTTATCTTGTTCCTTTATCTGGTACATAGTCCTCTGCCTTTTCATTTTGTCTGTCTTTTTGTGAATGTGGTTTTTGTTTCACAGGCTGCAGGATTGTTGTTCTTCTTGCTTCTGCTCTGTGCCCTCTGGTGGATGAGGCTATCTAATTCTTGGGTCCTTTCTCTCTCTCTTCTCCTTCTAGGACCCCTATGATGCAAATGTTTGTGCATTTAATGTTGCAGTGAGTTCCACCATTCTGTCCTCCAGGTCACTTCTCTGTTCTTCTGCCTCAGTTTTTCTGCTATTGATTCCTTCTAGTGTATTTTTGTTCTTTAATTCTTCTAGGTCTTTGTTGAACATTCCTTGCATCTTCTCAATCTTTGCCTCCATTCTTTTTCCGAGGTCCTGGATCATCTTCACTATCATTATTCTGAATTCTTTTTCTGGAAGGTTGTCTATCAGTTGGTAGTTTGGCTTGAAGCGACCCAACACTGGAGGCAACAGGCTCTTTGGTGGGGCTAATGGCAGACTCCTGGAGGGCTCATGCTAAGGAGTACTTCTCAGAACTTCTGCTGCCAGTGTCCTTGTCCCCATCGTGAGCCACAGCCACCTGCGCCTCTGTAGGAAACCCTCCAACACTAGCAGGTAGGTCTCCTACAGGGTCACTGCTCCCCCCCGACACACACCGGATCCTGATGTGCACATTACTTTGTGTGTGCCCTCCAGGAGTGGAGTCTCTGTTTCCCCAAGTCCTGTCAAAGTCCTGCAATCAAATCCCGCTAGGCTTCAAAGTCTGATTCTCTGGGAATTCCTCCTCCCATTGCCAGACCCCCAGGTTGGGAAGCCTGACATGGGGCTCAGAACATTCCAGTGGATAGACATCTGTGGAATAATTGTTCTCCAGTTTGTGAGTCACCCACCCAGTGGTTATGGGATTTGATTTTACTGTGATTGTGCCCCTCCTACTGTCTCACTGTGGCTTCTCCTTTGTCTTTGGATGTGGGGTTTTTTTTGGTGAGTTCCAGTGTCTTCCTGTCGATGGTTGTTCAGCAGTTAGTTGTGATTCCGGTGCTCTTGCAAGAGGGAGTGAGCTCATGTCCTTCTACTCTGTCATCTTGAACTGAAGGTCCCAAAAGCAAAATTCTAAAGTAGCATAGTAGGCCCTTGTTACAGAAATGTAATGAAAGTACAACTGCAATTTTCTTGGCATAAACTGACCAATTCATTAATCTGAAAGTACATGCTTCAGAATTAGAAGTTAAGAATTTAGCTTATAATGTAAAGTGAGTGCATAATTAACAGTGTTAATTTTTTTCATTATTTTACATTCCAAAACATGGATTTACAGTTGAAGGTCCCTAAAATTTGGGGGTTTACAAACAATTATCTTAGGAGGTATGAGGTCTTGTTATTCCAGGATTTATACAAGGCTAAGTTTTTGCAGGCCTCTCACTGTTGTGGCCTCTCCCATTGCAGAGCACATACTCCAGACATGCAGACTCAGCGGCCATGGCTCACGGGCCCAGCCGCTCTGCAGCATGTGGAATCTTCCCAGACTGGGGCATGAACCTGTGTCCCCTGCATCAGCAGGCAGACTCTCAACTACTGCGCCAGCAGGGAAGCCCAAGGCTAAGTTTTAATGAGACTAGTTTTGTTATAGTCTGTTTTGGTCTGGATTCTTGGAGTCCAACATGTGGTATTTAAGCTTAAGTAAGTCAGACTCTGAGAACTATGCTGGAACATGGGGGTGAAACATATTCTATGGTAAGACAGAATGTTTTCCTTGAAGATAATGAATATCCCTGCTATAAATTATCCTTGGGAAGAAAATGACAAACTGTTGACTGGGCTTTGAAAATTGGAGTCTTAACACTGAGAGTAAAGAATATATATACATCTGGAGACTCTATTGGATTAGGTTAAGCAGCCCCATTATTTAGAATCATAAGAAAATAGACAGGGATCAGGCTATGAAATTTCAGAGAATATGAGCCCTAACATTAACATGTAATAGCAGTATACTTGGTCTTCTGTGTTGTACATCTGTTTTTCTAACCCCTACCCATATGTTCAGAAAGAAGCAGTTTACTCCATTGAATCAAATATTTTTAATGATCCCTCAAAATTGCATTTAGTACAGAATATTACATAATTTGAAATAAAGTATTTGAATTAATGGCCCAATATAAATTAGCATAGGTGAGGAAAAGTAGCATGGTACAGAGAAAGGTTATTTGCAGTTTAAAGAAGGCATATTTTAGAACTCTCAATATTGCCAATGTTATATCCAAACTCAGAAGTTTGAATCTTTTAATTGAATCTGAGTACTTGCAGATTATATTTCTCTCTTTGATTGTAACTTAGTTAGTTGTGATTCCGGTGCTCTTGCAAGAGGGAGTGAGCTCATGTCCTTCTACTCTGTCATCTTGAACTGAAGGTCCCAAAAGCAAAATTCTAAAGTAGCATAGTAGGCCCTTGTTACAGAAATGTAATGAAAGTACAACTGCAATTTTCTTGGCATAAACTGACCAATTCATTAATCTGAAAGTACATGCTTCAGAATTAGAAGTTAAGAATTTAGCTTATAATGTAAAGTGAGTGCATAATTAACAGTGTTAATTTTTTTCATTATTTTACATTCCAAAACATGGATTTACAGTTGAAGGTCCCTAAAATTTGGGGGTTTACAAACAATTATCTTAGGAGGTATGAGGTCTTGTTATTCCAGGATTTATACAAGGCTAAGTTTTTGCAGGCCTCTCACTGTTGTGGCCTCTCCCATTGCAGAGCACATACTCCAGACATGCAGACTCAGCGGCCATGGCTCACGGGCCCAGCCGCTCTGCAGCATGTGGAATCTTCCCAGACTGGGGCATGAACCTGTGTCCCCTGCATCAGCAGGCAGACTCTCAACTACTGCGCCAGCAGGGAAGCCCAAGGCTAAGTTTTAATGAGACTAGTTTTGTTATAGTCTGTTTTGGTCTGGATTCTTGGAGTCCAACATGTGGTATTTAAGCTTAAGTAAGTCAGACTCTGAGAACTATGCTGGAACATGGGGGTGAAACATATTCTATGGTAAGACAGAATGTTTTCCTTGAAGATAATGAATATCCCTGCTATAAATTATCCTTGGGAAGAAAATGACAAACTGTTGACTGGGCTTTGAAAATTGGAGTCTTAACACTGAGAGTAAAGAATATATATACATCTGGAGACTCTATTGGATTAGGTTAAGCAGCCCCATTATTTAGAATCATAAGAAAATAGACAGGGATCAGGCTATGAAATTTCAGAGAATATGAGCCCTAACATTAACATGTAATAGCAGTATACTTGGTCTTCTGTGTTGTACATCTGTTTTTCTAACCCCTACCCATATGTTCAGAAAGAAGCAGTTTACTCCATTGAATCAAATATTTTTAATGATCCCTCAAAATTGCATTTAGTACAGAATATTACATAATTTGAAATAAAGTATTTGAATTAATGGCCCAATATAAATTAGCATAGGTGAGGAAAAGTAGCATGGTACAGAGAAAGGTTATTTGCAGTTTAAAGAAGGCATATTTTAGAACTCTCAATATTGCCAATGTTATATCCAAACTCAGAAGTTTGAATCTTTTAATTGAATCTGAGTACTTGCAGATTATATTTCTCTCTTTGATTGTAACTTTTCCAATCAGCTCTGACTCGCCCAAAGTGGAAAATCAATATTGTTGTGAATTTTTGAGAACTACCATGAGGAGTAACATACCAAAATAGTTAGAATTATGTTTTTATGTAGTGGTCATTCACCTAATATTTGATCAGTTTTGTTATGCTGCATCTACCAGTTCCTACTCTCCTTTTCCCCAAAATCATTTGTAAGATGGAATAAGTCTCTGTAGTTTCACTCCTGGAGAACAAGAAATGTACACTCCAAAAGCAAAATGCATCTGTCTAGTCAACATTTCATTTAGGTTATTTGAAGCTGAAATCTTGCTTCTGGAATTCAGGCATATGATATGTAATTATGGAGAGGCAGAGACATTGCTCACTCAGTTCATAGTAGTCAATATTACTATACATATCAAGATAACTGATTGCTTTAAAATGCTATTAAGAGAATGAATTGAAGCTGAAAACATAGGGAAGTCAAGGTCTAACAGTTTCTTAAGATAAATTATTTATTCTTGAAATCAGTAATCTTTCATTCAGTTTAGTGCTAGGAGGTATCTACTAAGTTTCAGAAATTCAGCAGAAGACATATTTACAAGTTTTAAATTCCTCTGTTTAAAATCTCTCTGAATCTTAATTCAATGTGTGATTTTTCATACGTATTTTAAATTTTGTTTTCAAGTTGATTCTTGCTAGCATATAGAAATAAATTTGATTCTTATGTATAGACCTTGATCCAATAACACTGTTAAATTTACTTATAATTCTAATATTTTATATACATTCTAAAGACTTCCTAACTTTAAAAAAATTAAATGACTACCTTCCATAAGCATTTTTGAAATTTTATTTTCCAAGTTATTTTTCTTGGTGTATAGAAATATGTTGATTATTTATGATAAATATAGATTAAAGATCCTCATTCTTGGATCCTCTACTTAAGTAGGTCTGGAATTGATTCTCTATATTTTAATTTACAGTTTTATTTTTCATTCTAAGGACCTCAGGAATTAAAACACACACAGAGACACACTGAGATAGTCATCCTTCTCTGATTATGGCTTACTATCATGATTCGTCCAGATAAAGCTCCTTTTTAAATTACATTTTCCCCACCCCTCCCATTCAAATTTTGATGCACTATACTTCTTTCCATATGTGTATTTAGTTACTGATGAATCCTGAAAAAGAATATGTGTAGGTAGTGTTTTAATTTAAATTATAGTGTCCTATAAATATAGTTATTTTATTATCATACTAATTTGCATTTATTTCTATATGAAGCACCACGTTTGTCTATATTTATTAGCAATTAAGGTTGCCTGTTCTGTATATTTCATATTCCTAATGCCCATTTTTTTCTTGCTTTTTATCTTCATTTCCTGTACCCCCTCACTGGAGTGGGAGCTCCATAGTATTTCAGATATTAATCCCTTGCTTATTTTATACTCTGCAAATATTTTTTGAACTTGTTATCAATTAGTTAATTTGGTCTAGTATCCTTTTATGAATTGAACTATTTAATGTGAATTTTCAAATTTACAAATTTTAAAGTTTTCAGATTTATCAATTTTTATGTTTAAATATTATTTTCTCTTTTTTACAATATTATTTTTATTATCTAAAAAGATGGTATACAACTCTGTATAATCAGATTTTTTAATATATTTTACTTTGTGTTTTAATTTTTCTTACATAAATTTAATTTCAAGATAATTTATAAATTTTTGTTCCTACTATGTATAATTTTTAGGTTTCTTTTCCTGTTTCTAATTGGTTATTGCTGGTATATATGAAAGCTATGGATTTTTGTGTATTGACCTCCTGAAATCTCTTCTGTTATTTCAAACATTTGTCAATTGATTCATCTGTTTTTTAGTATACCATTATGTTATTATTTGTAAATAATAACACTGTGCTCTATTCTATTTTGTTCTTTACACATCCTATTCTATTTCTTATTTTAAGATGTTAGTCAGGACATCTACAACTGTGTTGAACAGTATCAGTAAAGAAGGGCTTCTTTGTCTTGTGTACATCTTTTTAGAAGGATTGCTTAAAATTTCTCCATTAAAAATGTTTCTTATTGGATATTTTTACATAAAATTTTGTCATAGGGATTTTTTTCTAATATTTCTTGTTTTTTATACATTTTTTTCCCTTACATCCTATATTTTGTGCATTGTGTCCTATCCAATATTTTCCAGCATCTATCAAAATAATCTAATAATTTGGTAGATGGGGTCCTCAAGGTGAAAATACATTTTAAATATTGTTAGATTTTTTGTTGTGGTTTATTAATTTTGTTATTCACGTATTCTATATATTTTAATAACATTGGAATGCTCAATCATCCCTCATACAGGTTCATTAAAATTTGTGACTCCAAGTGTTTATTCTTATATTTTTCTTAGAACTGGTGTCACTTATTGGTATAGATTTTTTTTCCCCATTTGTTATCTTTCTTTACTAATGCTGGTATTCCTTAAACATCTTGTCATTTTCCCCTATAAACACATTTTCTAGGACTATCATCTATTTTAGCTAGGAGTGTATACCTAGATGTAGAAAGGTTTGGTTGAAACGAGGGGACTCATAGGGACCAGAAATAATACTACGGTAAGTCCTCTACATACGAATGAGTTCTGTTCTGAGAGTGTGTTCATTAAGTCCAATTTGTTTGTAAGTCCAACAAAGTTAGCCTAGGTATCCAACTAACACAATCAGCTATATAGTACTATACTGTAATAGGTTTATAATACTTTTCACACAAATAATACATAAACAACAAACAAAAAATAAAGAAATCATTTTTAATCTTACAGTACAGTACAGGTATCTTGAAAAGTACAGTAGTACGGTACAACAGCTGGCATACAGGGGCTGGCATTGAGTGAACAGGGAAGAAGAGTTACTGACTGGAAGAGGAGGTGGGAGATGGTAGAGCTGAAGGATCGTCAGCAATAGGAGACAGAGGGCAAGCTGCAATTTCACCCACGCCTGACATTAATGGCACAGGTTCTGGTTCCTTACTGGATTCAATTCTATCTACCCTCTTGAAAAAATGATCCAGTGATATCAGGGTAGTAGCTCTTTTTTCCTCATCATAGATGACACGGTAGCACTGTATTGCATTCTGAACAGCTGCTGCAACCTTCGAGTACCATTCTACGTTCGGGTCCTGTGCCTCAAAAACTAACAGTGCCTCCTCAAATAAAGAAACCCCCCCTTGCCATTTCCTGTGTCATGAACCTCTTCAGTTCTTTGGTTACTTCTTCCTCTTGTCTCTCTTCATCCTTTCTCTGGGCCTCCAGTTCCATCAGGTCTTCATTAGTAAGCTCCTTGTGTTGCACAGCAAGTTCCATTATTACCTCTTGGTTCTTCTTAGCAGTACCAGCTCCATCACTGCTGCTTTTACACTTGCTTCCAAACATCCTGAGCTTGAAATAAAGATACTGTACTACTGTACTCTATACAGTACTGTACAGTAAAGTACACAAAAGCACAACCACTTGTAGACGATGCACGCATCTGACAGTGTACGCCAGCCACATGAACTAATTTACATGACTGGACATGTGAACACGCGTTTGTATCTTTGAAAGTTTGCAACTTGAAGGTTCGTATGCAACTGCCCTTCCATCACATCCCCCTGAGAACCTGGTGGTAGGCCATATGCTTTCATGTTATATATTAAAAATGCAGAGGGACCACAATGTCATGAGACAATTTACAAATTCTTGCCCAAATTTGGCCTTATCTATGTTTACTGACCACTGTACTGTCATTGATTGTAAACTGTCATTTCCCTCCCAAACTGGACTCTCCTAGGATTTCTCACGGTTTGTGTTTAGTCATGGATCCACTCAAGCCCCCTATGCCTCCTGTGATAACCCTAAGGTTATTCAGCATCGGAAGGCAAACACCCATGCTGGTTTCTTATCTTGTCAGGAATTAGTAAGTGTGTATAATTTTAACAGTACCCCAGATGACTTTGATTTGAAGACCAATGTTTTAACGTAGTTCTCTAAGATACCCACAATTATATCTAGGCCTTAAACAAGACTTGTAAATAAATATGTATACCTAGATGTAGAAAGGTTTGGTTGAAACGAGGGGACTCATAGGGACCAGAAATAATACTACGGTAAGTCCTCTACATACGAATGAGTTCTGTTCTGAGAGTGTGTTCATTAAGTCCAATTTGTTTGTAAGTCCAACAAAGTTAGCCTAGGTATCCAACTAACACAATCAGCTATATAGTACTATACTGTAATAGGTTTATAATACTTTTCACACAAATAATACATAAACAACAAACAAAAAATAAAGAAATCATTTTTAATCTTACAGTACAGTACAGGTATCTTGAAAAGTACAGTAGTACGGTACAACAGCTGGCATACAGGGGCTGGCATTGAGTGAACAGGGAAGAAGAGTTACTGACTGGAAGAGGAGGTGGGAGATGGTAGAGCTGAAGGATCGTCAGCAATAGGAGACAGAGGGCAAGCTGCAATTTCACCCACGCCTGACATTAATGGCACAGGTTCTGGTTCCTTACTGGATTCAATTCTATCTCCCCTCTTGAAAAAATGATCCAGTGATATCAGGGTAGTAGCTCTTTTTTCCTCATCATAGATGACACGGTAGCACTGTATTGCATTCTGAACAGCTGCTGCAACCTTCGAGTACCATTCTACGTTCGGGTCCTGTGCCTCAAAAACTAACAGTGCCTCCTCAAATAAAGAAACCCCCCCTTGCCATTTCCTGTGTCATGAACCTCTTCAGTTCTTTGGTTACTTCTTCCTCTTGTCTCTCTTCATCCTTTCTCTGGGCCTCCAGTTCCATCAGGTCTTCATTAGTAAGCTCCTTGTGTTGCACAGCAAGTTCCATTATTACCTCTTGGTTCTTCTTAGCAGTACCAGCTCCATCACTGCTGCTTTTACACTTGCTTCCAAACATCCTGAGCTTGAAATAAAGATACTGTACTACTGTACTCTATACAGTACTGTACAGTAAAGTACACAAAAGCACAACCACTTGTAGACGATGCACGCATCTGACAGTGTACGCCAGCCACATGAACTAATTTACATGACTGGACATGTGAACACGCGTTTGTATCTTTGAAAGTTTGCAACTTGAAGGTTCGTATGCAACTGCCCTTCCATCACATCCCCCTGAGAACCTGGTGGTAGGCCATATGCTTTCATGTTATATATTAAAAATGCAGAGGGACCACAATGTCATGAGACAATTTACAAATTCTTGCCCAAATTTGGCCTTATCTATGTTTACTGACCACTGTACTGTCATTGATTGTAAACTGTCATTTCCCTCCCAAACTGGACTCTCCTAGGATTTCTCACGGTTTGTGTTTAGTCATGGATCCACTCAAGCCCCCTATGCCTCCTGTGATAACCCTAAGGTTATTCAGCATCGGAAGGCAAACACCCATGCTGGTTTCTTATCTTGTCAGGAATTAGTAAGTGTGTATAATTTTAACAGTACCCCAGATGACTTTGATTTGAAGACCAATGTTTTAACGTAGTTCTCTAAGATACCCACAATTATATCTAGGCCTTAAACAAGACTTGTAAATAAATAAAATTAAGGCATCAAAGAAGGACAGTTTCATAGATGTTATTTACTATGAATTGAGATAAAATTCATATGAGATAGTTTGTTAAAAATACACTTTACAAGGCCCACCCACATCTATTGAATTAGAAACTTTTAGAATAAAGATGATGAGTTTAATTTTAACATTAATACTGGTGATTCTTATTTCTATTTAGAGTAAAGTTTAAGAGCCCCAATTCCTGAATGTAAGTGTCAGATATAATTTAATATTTATACAAAAATTGTTAATTTGATTTGTGCTCTGATCTTAGAGAATCTAACTCTATTTCTAAATGAATGTGGTTTAACAGGCAAAACTTTAAAAATAGCAGCATAAGAGCTATTAAACTATGTATAAGAAACTTGATTAATATCCTATATGTCAACAAACACTATATTTTAAAGTAAAAATATTTTTATAACATGCATTTTATAAATTATATATTAATTATAAGATATAGAAAAGTAGAAAGCAAAAATATGTAATTTAAAACTGTAGATTTGGGACTTCCCTGGTGGCACAGTGGTTAAGAATCCACCTGCCAATGCAGGGACAGGGGTTCGAGCCCTGGTCTGGGAAGATCACACATGACACGGAGCAACTAAGCACGTGCGCCACAACTGCTAAGCCTGTGCTCTGGAGCCTGCAAGCCACAACTGCTGAAGCCCACATGCCTAGAGCCCGTGCTCTGCAACAAGAGAAGCCACCGCAATGAGAAGCCCGCGCACAGCAATGAAGAGAAGCCCCCACTCACCACAGCTAGAGAAAGCCCACGCACGGCAACGAAGAACCCACACAGCCAAAAATAAATGAATGAATTTATTTAAAAAAAAACCTGTAGATCTATAGATGTATAGAGCAACAGATATAAAGATGTAGATATAGATCTGATATATCTGTTTATTTTATTTATCTTCTCAGACCACAAAAATATTACCATTGTTAATATGTGCTTGTTTTAGAGCTATAAAAACTGTTACTCATATTATTCGACAAATAAAATTTACATGATTTTGCTTTAAGCAAATCTGCATTCATTATGGTTGCATGTCTTTAAATTCTCCTAAATAGTATAGAATTTACTAGCAATTTCCAGTGGGGGAGGGGTGGGAAAGCTGCGTGGATTTTCCATTTCCACATGTGAAAAATATGGATGGTGGTAGTCCAACCCCATAGGTTATTCTAAGAATCAAATTAGTTAACAGATAAAAACATCTGAGGATATTTGCCTTGAAATATGAAAACTGGGCATTGTAGGCAATACCTTGCAACAACTCTGTATTCTATCTTGTGTTTCTTTCTTTGTTTTCTTGTTCTAGTAGATGGTGAACTTGCCTAGACTTAAACTACAAACTTTCTGTTTCCTATGTTATCTAGCTTCTAATAACTTTGTGCTTATTAAATCTTATGGCTGATAGTTTTAATTAAATCTCCTCTCATATGCCTGCATAATTTGTTGGTCAGCCAGGGAATCAAACTCAAATATTTTACTCATATTTTGGGGCTTTCCCTCCTGTGGCTCTATATTTCTAAGACTTCCGTATTTCCAGTTGTTCTGCCAGTTTATGTCTATCTTCTGAGATGTCCAGTCTGTGAGTAGTCAGCATTTTACATTCCACATTGTGTAAGCTTGGCAAATACACTCAATTAAAAAAGCAGGAAGCTCACAGGCTTTTATCACGGTAACTTCCTCTCATCTATAAAAATTAGGAGATAATACCTATGTTTAACAGACAAAATTAGGAGATGACACTAGGTCCCTTGGGCTCTCCTTTGTGTGTGCATAATTTAGCTGCCATTCCTGGATTTTTGGTCTCATTCCAAATTTCTCTCACAATATCAGTAAACCTGCAGCTTTTGTTATTATTTTCTACCATCATAACCAGAAAGCCACAGACTCACAGTTTTGACCCTTCTACTTGCAATTTTTCAAAAGTAAACTAGGGCTTCTGTCTTTTCTTGGATGTTTTCATGTTTTCTGGTGCCTTTATATAGTTGGTTTTTGAAAATAATTTATTTTGTTTATATAATTGTCATTTGTGGGAGGGTTCATTCAACTACTTAACTCCAAATCTATTCTTGTCTACACTTGATATTTTCATTTTCTGAACATTTAATGTTTTTATAGTCAGCATACTCACCAGTTTAATAGAGTGTATTATTGTTTCATATATATCAGTTTTGTCACACAGTAGATTGCCCAAAGTCAACGTTTATACATGTCTCTTAAAATTTATAGCCCTAAGGAAAGTGCCTGGCTTATAGTAGTTTTCTTGTTTGTTTGTTTTTTTAATGTGCTTACTGAATGATTAACTGAAGAGTTTTTTTTGCATTTACTTAGAGTTTTTCATTTTGTGACATTGTCCAATATTTTATATTTTGTTCTGCCTTTATGTTTCATTACTTTTATATTACACTATGTGATGTCAGATTCTTGGTGTGATTCTCAGTGTTTTGAATCACTTTTCATCTTAAGAAACCTCCATCAGTCCATGAAGTGCTCACTTTCATTTATAGCAACTCAGAAAGTTAGAAAAAAAAATAATGTCAAATTTAATTAGACTCTAGAACTTTCCCTAAGCAGCTATTCACAGATTACAGTGAAAGACTACTTTGAGTGAGACTCCTGACTAAGGCAAGAAGACAGAGGCAAGATAGAAAATAACAGAACTATCACACAAATGAAATAAGAGTTGGAGGTAATAAGGACATCAAAATGTTCCAAAACCAGAAAAACAAATAAAAATCTAGAGAACAGAGATAACTATAAAAATAGAAAGAAAAGAAGAGTCTGTACATTTGTCGAAATTTGGAGATGATGCTTCTTACAAAGTACCTAGCAAGGCATTTGGCATAGACTCATCACAAAATGTGTTTATGTTATCTCAAGTGTTAGTAGGATTTTAAGAAACACAAGATGGAAAGTCAAAATAAACTGTATCACAAAGAGTAGAGTTAGGGTAACTAACGAAATAGAGGAAAATATAGAAGAAATGGGTATATGGTAGCCACAGTATGAAGAGTATCATGCTAATAAACCAGCTTGGTATTTGGAATCTCAGATGTTCTTACCCTGATGAGAATCCATCGTCAGCAAAACTAAGACTGGCTTGGTGGTGCGTAAGTGATGAAAAACAGATTGAAATTTAATATTAGTTCCTAAATAATGAGTGCTCTCTCAATTTTCCAAGTTAACTGGCCTGTCTCCTGTCACCTGAATCTGCTAATGGTTTTCTTCTAGAGGTTTAGGTTAGAACATTTTCAGTGTTAGTCAAGGACAGATTAAGAAACAAAAAGTAATCAAAAAATTAGCCAGCAGTAGCATTTAGAATTACACTGTGTTCCTAGCTAGTTCTGGTGATCAACAAGACAGGGAAGAATAAGTGAAAGCAATTTTTAGCCTCTCTTTTTGTGTTAGCCCGATTTATATGACTGCATTTTCATAATGGATCCTATACTATAGTCTGTCTCTTTATCCACCTACCTTGTGATAGCCTGCTTTTAGGTATGAGGTCATGTAATAAAATCACAGCATTCACTACATTTGATGCGAATAGTTTATGTAGTTCAGTCATTTACCTGAACCATACCTGCGTCATACATAGCCTTTAACAACCATACCTTCTATGACTTGTGTTAGTTCCTCAGTCCTTCTATACTGCTCAGCCACGTTTATAGCATTTAGAGGCATTATCCCAAAAATGATTTGCCAGTTACTGAAATGTTCAGTTCATGTTTAGAGCTTTCTGTCAAGTTTTGTGTTTTGGTCTTATGGTTTGTGTTTTAGAGTAAGGAGAACCAGACGTTTTCTCCAGCCTCAAAATTTGGCTCGGCTCTCTTACATTATGTGTTTGGCTCTGGGAAGTCAGTAACACTTTATTCCCATTATGCAGGAAAATGTCAGGGGTACAATTAAAGGGAGAAGATAGAGATGAAAAAAATCTAAGCTTGATAGTCTCTATATTAAAAGCAATTTTATTTTTTCTGACTTGTATTAATTTACTGGTGCTGCTTTAACAAAGTACCACAAACTGAGTGGCTTTAAAAAAAATAATTTTTTGTTTCAGTTTTGGAGGCTAAAAGTCTAAAATCAAGTTGTTGGCAGGACCGTGCTCTATGGAAGGCTATAGGGAAGAATCTACTCCATGCCTTTTTCTTACTTCCTGGTGCTACCAGTAATTCCTGGCATTCCTTGACTTGTAGTTGCATAACTCCAATCTCTGCCTCCATCATCACTTTCTGTTCTCCCTAACTCTCTGTGTCTTCACAGAGAATGTAACACAGAGAATATAACAATATTCTTATACAGACACCAGCCACATTGGAATAGAAACCCACTTTAACAGTATGTCCTCATCTTAACTAATTGCATTTATATTGACCTTATTTTCAAATAAGGTCACATTCTGAAGTACTGGGGATTAGGGCTTCAACATGTCTTTTTTGAGGGAGAATCAGTTCAATCCTAAAACACTTAAGTATTGACCAACAGGTAGAATTATTCAGGATAATTTTTTTCCCTCAAAATATTGAAGAGGAAGTATTATACAAGAGTCTAAATAACATACAGATAGATGTCAAACAAAATTTCTTCTGCATTTAATATCCTAAAAAGTAAAAATCTATAATATATGTGAGACAGATAATTTTTGGCTCATTATGTTGAACGGTCTTAAAAATAAGTAGGGGTTAATGCTAACGTTGAGCAGGATAAGCTCAAGACAAGGCTTCTTGACTAATTTTCATTTACGAAATATTTTATACAAATTGATGGTTCTTTTTGGCTGTGTACTTTAAGAGATTTGATCATTTCTCAATAAGAAATCAAATCAGAAACTTAAAGTCCTATTTATAAATGACAGCACAAGCCAAAACTTGGGCTGAATTCAAGCTTTCATCTATGTTCCCGCAGGAATTAGAATTTAAATGAATGTGTCACAAAGGCAAATGATATGTTTAACTAGCTTTCATGAATAAACCCATTGCTTTTTTTAGATGTGGAATCTTCTGTTTGTCTTTACATCTTTGAATCGTTTTCTTTATACTTTTGTGTTATAATGGACTGCATAGTGGAAGAGCTCCTCATTTTCTGGTTTTAAGAATTTAGGAATCTGGTTACTCTCCTACTCTCCTTCAGTCTTATCCAATGACACATTCTTAGAGGTACAATTAGGGTTAACTCCCATTCTCCAGCGTTTTTTAATGTCTGATTACAGAAGTTATTTATTTAGTTTTTAATCACCAAAGCAGATATTTGTGGGGAGGAGGGTATTTGGTCAAATGTTGTGTTTGTTTGCTTCAATTTATTCCACCTAATGAGACATCTTAGGACAGCAGTCATGTTGACAGTAAAAGTAATAGCTTTACAAAAGCAGTAACCTGTAGCCACATATTGTACTTCTGAAAAATGGAAGCATTGGTTCAGGGCACATCTTTTTATTGAGCGACCACCATCTATGATGGAAGATATAGATGAGAAAAGAACATTTCTAATCGAAGAACACTCAGATAAGGAGAGTCAATTAATCTTTGTCTTTGGAAACTGAGGATAGGAATTAACTTTTGTTAACTAGGGTGATGGCAAAGTTCAAATAAAACTTACATTATTAAAGTTCTTTGTGACTCTCCTTTTTCAGCCTGTGCAAATTACTTTGCACTTGTGTCAGCTCATGACTTAATACAGTTGCTAGGGCCTGGTTGGTTACCAATGCTAACAAATGTTGAAAACCATAAATTATCTCAGCAGTGGCTATTATCTAAACCTGAATGACTAGGTTGCATTTAGATGAGCTCATCTTAGCTTCTTGTTATCTTTTGGGAGTCTCACCTTAAAGCTCCTGAGTGGGAAAGCTAAGTGTAAGGTGAAACAAGCAAATCCTGCCCTGCCTGCTTGGAGGCTTTGAATGTTTAAAGGGATTAAAGTATAAAGAGCACATTACCAGCTCCATTGCTTGATCTAAATATATCTTATGTTTTGTCAGAATTGACCTTTGGGAACTGTTGATTCTTGGGAGATTGAAGAATTCTTAAAATTTACACATTCCAGAACTATCTAGTGTGGTCTAGTTCACATTTTGCTGTATTTCCTTGATGATGGAAATTAATAGATACCTAGTATGTTTTCCATACAGATCCTGACTATAATTTTAATGATCATGATGATTATAGTTTAAGCACTGTCAATATTTAGTTCATATAAATAGCTCAGAGTTGGGAATATGGTGGATAAAAGGGCACAGTGTAGTCTTAAGATTATATATGCCATGAATCATGAATTATGGAACTATTCCCCACCTCATGGACACTATATTAAACAACAGAAAACACAAGGGATAATTTGTGTGATGAAGGAAATGTATTAAATTGATTTCACCATACACATCTTTGCCGCAAACATGTTCACCAAAACTAATTGGCTGTAACACAATTTTGCCGTGAAAGATAAAATAACTGGTTGACAGTTTTTAGTTTGCTAGTTTGGTTTTAGCTGGTTGAAATGTATTAGCATTTCCTCCAGTTAACAGTGTTATTGATGGCTTTATCGAGCTGATAGATGAGGATGATTTCCCCCAACATTTGGTTTCTTGTTTTGAAACACACTGTATTGGAGGAGAATGAAGTAGAGGGCCTCAAAGGCACAGAGTTGAGCCCATGTTTCCCAAAGAACTTTAGAACATCTATCAGTAAACATGTGACAAAATGCCCAAAACATACAACATTGTAGAGGTTTTCACAATGAATACAAAGCTCACTTACAAATATTCATCCTAGTGTTCGGAAACTGATACCTCTCTTAAAGAAGAAAGAAATTTTAGCAAAAAAGAAAAAGCATGATGCTGAACGAGGAGATGAATCA
>NW_020185339.1:9860179-9887160 GCF_003031525.2 Neophocaena asiaeorientalis asiaeorientalis
TAACTGTGAATGAAAGACTTGGGAGACAAGTGCTTAGGTACAACCCACAAAATCAGTTATTTGACCCATGAGTCTACACACATTTTAAATGTATTCAAATATCTTTGTATTTCTCAATATAGTCTTTTAAATTTTATTTGTTTCTCATGTTTCATTGTGTCTTTTTTTTATGTCACTCTTTTGTTTTTCATTATTTAATCTTTGACAGCAAAATTGCCTTATGGCCAATTGGTTATGCTGTGAAAATGTTAGTAGCAAAAATGCTTGTGGCAAAGATGTCTATGGAAAGGTGATTATGGCAAAAGTGCTGGACACAGATTGCATCAAATAGGAAGTTTCACTATGGAAAGAAATTCTCAGCAGAGATTTTCCTTGCTTTTGAACAAAAACATAGGCTCAAAAAATGTTTATGTAACAGAGTATAGAAATACAGTGTTCTGTATTTTATAAATGTTGTTATAGATAAAATCTACTTCCATGGGATCATCCCTGTAATTACATAGTATTTTACTGACATATACTGGTGAAAGGTTTAAATTCATGTCTAAAAAATGAGGTTATTAGGACATCAGTACCATCAACTCACTTACTTTTCAATTTTCAATGGACCCTATATTGGTACAAAAATCACTACTTCAACAAAAGATACTTCACATTAATGTTTTCTGTCATGTTCAGCATAATTTTGTTTTACTTGTAAATTTAAAGAATTTTCAGGCTTCAAGTATGTGATAAGCCTTAGTCAACATGATGCCACTCACTAGTGGATCACAGTAGGGTTTTCTGTAGTCGGGGGTTAACAATTGTCAATTTCCAGCAGCGTGTTCTGAATAATAATGAATAGCTCATCCAGTTATTGATTTTAGCTGTTTTGTAAAACATGTTTTGAGCAGTAAGCTTACTTTCACTCAACCATCTTCCAGACATACCAAGACCCTTAATGAGAAGTTATACATAAAGCTGAAATAACGTCTTAGCTAAGTAAAAATTTTGAGGGCTTACCACTTAATCTTCTCTACTAAAAATAATGTAAACTCTTCCATGATAAATTATCGCACAAAATAAAAGTGACTTCCACATGTTTCTGGGTTTTGATTGTTTTTTCCTTTTTCACATCCCTTGTACATACCTCAGCGAAGGGAAGGACTCTGACAGCACACTCGACATGCATGTTTCTTGGGAACATTGGTCTCAAGCTGATCAAAGATATTTTTCAAAACAAAATCGCATGATGCATATGTTCTCAATTTGGCAACAAACCATTTCTAGTATATTTTCCCCTAAGTGTCAAAGGGATATGCTCTGTTCCTTCCTAACTCTAGCCTTGATTCTCAACAAGGCTTTTCTCTAGAAAGAAAACAACCTCATTTTATATAATGACCCTGAAAATTTCTTATTGTTCATAGTCAAAAAACACAATTAAGATGCTTTTGCTGAGATCAACAAGCTGCTGGAAATCTTGACATAATTTATTCATTGTTTTCTGTATTGAAAAATAATTGGTAGATGGTACTGCTTTTCATGTGACTGAAAATATTAATGATTGACATGTGGTACATTTTTAATTGACTTGGATCAGGACTTCCAAGCCCCCTTTCAGCAAATGTGGTGGCTTTCCAGCATTTGTGTCTCCTTAGCTGAGAATGGGGAAATTAAGAGTGTTAAAATAAGTCAAAATATTTAGTGTAACTATAGCTATTAGGGAGATAACTCCAAGAAAGGAAAACTTGGCTGAGTTTTTCATTTAAAAATAGTTAAAGAAGTAATTTTTGTTATCATTCAGAAAAGTGAATGACAATTTAATTTTACATATAAAATTATAGCATAGAAAGAGTGTAATAAATTTATTTTCCACTCTTAATTTTAGACTATCTCATCTTACTTGCCAATGCATATTATTCCCAAAAGGATGTTGTCTAGTGGTTTATCTTTTATCCAGTTAAGCTACAGAGTTTATAAACGTTAGCTTCCATTTCTTCCCTGGAGAGAGTGTTATACACTCATCATCATTAAAAAGTCATAATCATTAAGAAGTTTTTGCTGACATTGGTCTAAATGCTTGTTTTTATTCTGCTAGTCAGGGTTCTAATACGTTAAATAATATCATTTTATACTTGATTTTTACACCTCTCAACAGTAGTTTTCAATTCACTTAATTCTGTCTGTAACTTGCTTTCCAGCATATATATAGATTTTCTCTCCCGTTCTAGAAATAAATACTAATGAAGATGCACTTGCTATTAAAGAGCATAGAGAATCGCTTTGAGCAACTGAGTAAGGGTCTAAGCTTTATTCCCTCTCCTAATTGACTGAGCGAGAGCTACTAAGCTAAAATGAAAGTCAGGGCAGATAAGTAGAGGGAAGAAAACTTTGGAGACGAGATATTAAGTTGTTTCCATCACTGTTTTGTATAAACGTCTTTTTCTGGTTTTCCTTCAATATAAATAAGGGCATGTCTTTTTTTATACTTAGTCTTGACCCAAATATTAAAAAAACAAAATACTTCAAATATATAAAAAATCATTGCACCCCGATATGTGATTTTTTTATGGCACCAATTGACCTTCCAAAAGACCAATTTGGGATTGATGAATTCTCTTTTTTTTTTTTTTTAACATCTTTATTGGAGTATAACTGCTTTACAATGCTTTACAATAAATGCTTTACAATTCTCTTTTTTTTAACATCTTTATTGGAGTATAACTGCTTTACAATGCTTTACAATAAATCCTTTACAATTCTCTTTTTTTTAACATCTTTACTGGAGTATAACTGCTTTACAATGGTGTGGTAGTTTCTGCTGTATAACAAAGTGAATCAGCTATACGTATACATATATCCCCATATCTCCTCCCTCTTGCGTATTCCTCCCACCATCCCTATCCCACCCCTCTAGGTGGACAGAGAGCTGATCTCCCTGTGCCATATGGCTGTTTCCCACTAGCTATCTATTTTACATTTGGTAGTGTATATATGTCCATGCCACTCTCTCACTTCATCCCAGCTTACCCTTCCACCTCCCCGTGTCCTCAAGTCCATTCTCTATTTCTGTGTCTAGAGAGGCTGTCTTTTTTCCATTGTATATTCTTGTCTCCTTTATCAAAGATAAGGTGAGCATATGTGCATGGGTTTATCTGTGGGCTTTCTGTCCTGTTCTACTGATCTATATTTCTGTTTTTATACCAGTACCATACTATCTTGATTACTGTAGCTTTGTAGTAGAGTCTGAAGTCAGGGAGCCTGATTCCTCCAGCTCCGTTTTTCTTTCTTAAGATTGCTTTATCCAAAACTATGTTGAATAATAATGGGGAGAGTGGGCAACCTTGTCTTGTTCCTGATCTTAGTGGAAATGGTTTCAGTTTTTCACCATTGAGAATGATGTTCGCTGTGGATTTGTCATATATGGCCTTTATTATGTTGAGTTAGGTTCCCTCTGTGCCTACTTTCTGGAGATTTTTTTATCATAAATCGGTGTTGAATTTTGTCAAAAGCTTTTTCTGCATCTATTGAGATGATCATATGGTTTTTCTCCTTCAGTTTGTTAATATGGTTTACCCCATTGATTGATTTGCAACACTGAAGAAATCAAAGAGGAAATCAAAAAATACCTAGAAACAAAGGACATGAATACATGATGACCCAAAACCTATGGGATGCAAAAAAAGCAGTGCTAAGTGGGAAGTTTGTAGCAATAAAATCCTACCTCAAGAAACAAGAAACATCTCAAATAAATGACCTAACCTTACACCTAGAGCAATTAGAGAAAGAAGAACAAAAAACCCCAAAGTTAGCAGAAGGAAAGAAATCATAAAGATCAGATCCGAAATAAATGAAAAAGTAGTGAAGGAAATGATGGCAAAGATCAATATAACTAAAAGCTGGTTCTTTGAGAAGACAAGGACTTGATGAATTCTCATTCATCAAATCAGAAGGTTCTGACATTGTTAGAAAGGTATAATTTAGGTAGAAGATGGACTGAGTTGAAGAACTCATGTTCGTAACTCTAAATTGACTGTGGGTTCTGGTTTCCCTAGGAGAGTTCTGATTTATGCTTTGAAAAAAGGAAAACAAAAACAGAGATATAGTGGGAGTTCATCTGAGTTTATTACCAAACAAGACAGGAAAACCTGATCCAAAGCAAAGAGATTGGGTTGAGTGAAATGGTGCCCTAGAGTAATTGTCAAAGATGAACTTAGAGAAAATCGTAAAGCATAAGATGATAGATAGATAGGTAGATAGATACATACATGATATATAGAAGACAAATAGGGTGTGTGGGGGGAGAGAAGGAGAGAGAGAGAGAAAGAAGCCTTTGGATCACAGTCTCTGTGACCAAAGGGAAGAGTGAAGCTTATAAAGGCAAAAGCCCCAGAACTGCACAAAGGAAGGTGAGTGTGGGTTTGAACAAGTCTTTGTCTTGTCAGTCCAGAATTTGTTGGCTGAAGTGGATGCCAAGGCAGACCACTTTTGTCCATTTGTTGAGTGTAGGATAGTAGAATTATGAGTTCACCATCACCACCATCACCACCTTTCTCTGAATTCTGATCAGTTATCTGAAAAATAGTTTTTCTTGTTCCTTCTGAGGACCGTTACTGCTTACTGTCTTGTACACTTCAAGCTCAGGGTCACACTGAGAGCATGACTTTATAAGCATGCTGAAAGATCCCCAATTTATTTATTTTAATCAAAATGTGGTCCCAAGGTCTTGTCCTACATATCTTTTTCACGGATTTTTAAATTTGTTTAAAAATAATTTTTTAAATAGTCACATTAAAAACCTAGAGGGGTTTTGCCAATGTCTACTTTGTACTTCCAGTCTCTGTCATGGCTCCATTTAGAAACCATGATATTCATGAATTTTGTAGAATTTTAATTTGGTTAAGTCTGAAAGACCACCAGACCATCAAAAATGCAGCTCTCTTTACTCATCCCGTTCTCAAATACATCCTAGCAAACACCTTTTTCCTAAATATAGTGTGCAGAGTTTTTCAAGAGCAGCAGTAATGGAAAGCTAACACCTTCTTACATGAGGAGTCTTCAACACATCTGCCCCTTGCTGGACACTAGCTGTAACATCCACCTGTGCTGAGTCCAGTATACTGACTTAAAAGATGCAGTAAACTATCATAGAATGGTACCGAGATGAGGGAGGTACAGATTGTCCCTGGTGCAGCCAATAGGGGAGTGCATTATATATAGAAAATTTTTAAAACAATAATAATGCTAACAATTGCTCATTTTTCTGCTTTTTATTGCATAATGCTCCAGCAATTCTAAACAATGGTATGACAAAATATTCTACCCTGCCAGGACTGACCACTTCCACTGCGAACCCCCAGCCCGCTTTGGGGCTCCAGTAGATACGGCCTCCAGCCATTCGGCAGTGGAGGACACAAGAATAGTAATTTAGGTGTAGAAGAAATTTGTGCAGGAAACTGAGACTGAGAACTAGTGCCAGGGACCCAGTGGCGAGTAGACTGAATATGTGTGTTATAGTGCTTTATGTACATACTGTGCTGTAAGTCTAAAAAATGTTTATAACTGTTTTCTGCATCAGTGAACTAAAACAAAAGTGCATGTTTAATTTAAAAATATGTACTAAATGTCCATTTTTCAAGAGAGTTGAGTTCATCCATAATAGAAAGCTTGGTGTTACCCCTAACTACATAAAATCAAAAGAGATAAATCTGTTAAAGAAACATCAGCATTTACTTCAGAAGTTAATAGTTAATTTAGGAAGACTGGCCCTCTCCAGAGTTGATGTTAACCGTATGCAGTGGCAGAAGGTGCATTTACAATGTCATTCCATGCAATGATACAGTTTATTTAAATAAAGTGACCCTTCTTCTACATTATTTTCAAATCTAAGTTTTCCTCTGCACATATAAAACATGAAACAACGACTTTTAATGAGTTGGCTCTATTTACAAAAGGAGAATTTGCAAGCAGATAAATTCTGATTTTTATATTGGTGATATCAGATTCTCCAAAGAGAAAATCACTTAACGTTAATTGGAGGAGTGGTTTATATTTGTTGTATTGAACTAATTAAATTGATATAAAGCTTCTGAAAATTCTTTGTTAAAGATGAAGCACAGAAATACCTGGGAAATCTCCTATAACTTCAGATTTAAAAGTTCAATATCGGGGCTTCCCTGGTGGCGCGGTGGTTGCGAGTCCGCCTGCCGATGCAGGGGACACGGGTTCGTGCCCCGGTCTGGGAGGATCCCGCATGCCGCGGAGCGGCTGGGCCCGTGGGCCATGGCCGCTGGGCCTGCGCGTCCGGGGCCTGTGCTCTGCAGTGGGAGAGGCCACAATGGTGAGAGGCCCACGTACCGCAAAAAAAAAAAAAAAAAAAAAAAGTTCAATATTGAAGATAAAATTATTTATTATATTAAAGTTCTAAAATTTGACAGGGCAAAGCATTGTGTTGAAAAAGTTCTTAATTAAGAAACCAGACAGATATAATTTGTAATATGAGCTCTATTTATAATTATTTCCAAAAGTGCTCTGAAATTCTAAAATCAAAATACAAACTGAAGTTGTATTTAAACACTGATAGATTTACTGAAATATAGTTTTGTTAAAAGGTGATGTTGAATGTTAAATGGTAACATCTGCATGGTGGTAATACTTTCTATATCATTCATCATTCATTGGATTTTAGAAATGCTTTTGAGCCCTTCAAAAGATACATTTAAAATCAGACTAAGTGTCCTAAAATGGTATTGGGACTTTTGACATTAAATCCTTTAAATTGTAGTTACATAATGTTCCATATCAGTTTGAAATATTTAATCAAGTATTTTTCAAATGGAGCACAAAATGTCAGATTTTAAGCTTTTAGTAAATTGTGATTATAGAAAACATTATATGTAACAGGAAGACATTGGGATGTACCACTACAAAGACAAGGGAGGAACTGAACAATTCAAAGGAGAGTTTAGACATTCCATCAAATTTACATTTGAAATTTTATATTCACACTTTGGAATACCTCAGTGTGTGAGAAAGTGCTTTAAATGGAGCTGCTAATTTACTTAAAAATAATTGAAAATGCCCTTTGGAAAAGTATATTTGAATTAAGAAAGGGGATCAAAATGGTAACATTAAAGGATAAGTTGCTTTTATCTTTTATTATTCAGGATATTTATTCAGCTTAGAGATCACACACATACATGTCCATACTTCGTGTATTTAGATATTCACCTATACACACACACATGGATATGCGTTTTCAAATAAACACATCTATTTGTGCAAATGTGTACTTGTACATTTACACAAACATAGCATTTGTATGTGGCACTGTGTGTGTATATGTATATGTATAGGTTTGTGTGTGTGTCTGTGTATGTATGTAGTGAAATGTCTCCAAAAATAGGAAAACTTTGTTCCTTTGTTTTGTTCACTTGATATGATCTAATATGCAGTCAGAATTAAGAATCTAGAGAGGCTCCTCAGTTTTTCCGTGTCCTAAGCTTTTCCAAAAATCTGTTTTCCCAAATTTTCCAGATTAAAACATTATTGAAGATTCTGCTGTTACTCAAGTCAGGTTTACATGGGATCATTTCAAGAATGTTTCTTCTTCTTTCATAACTCTAAGTTTTATTTAGAATTTATTTGAACATGTTTATTATGAAGCATATCATGAAAATTCTTTAAACTTCACCATGTCCAATCCTTCCACCATTTTCAAAGCCAGTCACTTTGATCTTTACCAGAAATCATCAGCTTTGTATTGATGCTTAAAAAGTATCCTTTAAAGGATTATTATGTGGGTTTTTTGTGGCACATACTTATGATATTCCTATTATCTTGCCTTAAATATGGCGATACTTAAATATTTCAGTCTTCTACTATAATTACCAATTTTACATTCAATAGATCCATGTGTTAGTGATGGGGAAGACAAAGAAACCTCTAAGTGAGCTTCATCTTTTCTCAAATAAAATAATTTTCATTATGAAAACCAAGGGTGATTTTAGTCTCTCCATGAAAAATAAGCAAACAAGCAAATTAGCAAACAAAATGTATCTTATCTCAATGCACTTATTAGTTAAAAACTCCTAATCTGTTTATTTTCAAAGACTTGAAGTTACTTTATGAAATAATGGATTGAAAATTAGGATATACCAGTGATAAAATTAATCAAATATACTGATAAGGGAATAGCAACCCATGAAAAAATGTTTGAGTTTTTTTATTATTATATTGAAAAGATATAAATAATTATAGTCATATGCTTGACAGAGTTTGAACTTTCCAATTACTGGCTTATTTACCACTTCAAGCTCATTCAAAGCTGTCAAAATCAAAACAAAGTCAAATGAATCCTATTACCTCAGATGTTCAGAAAAGCTGAGAGATCTTAGAAAGCTCTCAGAAACATTTAATAAACATCTACCATGTGCTTCACATGGTGTTAAACCCTGAGAACACAAGCATACTTGTGAAACATCTTCTGTTTTGGTCTAGTTGTGCGGTCTGATAGAAAAAAACAGATACACAAGCAAATTGAAATACAACATGAAAGCACTAAAAAAGTAGATATAAATTTCTATTTTAGAAAACAATTATTTGTTGAAAACTGCGTCTTTTCCAGAAAAGATTTAAGTACTCTGCATAGACTACTATCTTTGCATGATTTAAAGATAGAGGGAGAAAATAAACAGCAAAAGGTAATCCAAGTAGCCCTTCAAAATTTATTCAACAAAGAATCCATTAAGCCAAGCTTTATAAATGAAAAAAAAGTTTATATTTACTCGATTCCCACATACAATTGCTTTTACATTATTTTGTTTTTCTACTTCATGCTCTTTTCTGTCTCTGCCATTACTTCCACTTGTATATGTACTTCACAGCTTTCATCCATTTCTTTTTTATTTTGAAGAGTAACACAGAATGTGATTTGTGGATCAATTGAGGGTTTTATAAAATGTAAGTATACTCTAATCATGAGTGACAATTTTTTTTCTCTTTGAATAAAATGGACATTTTTAAACTGAAGCATCTGTTAGGTGTGAAAAGCAAAGAAACACTTAGCAAAGTAATTTATTAGACCTCACTTCATAAAAAAAGTTCATTTGCATTGTGCTTCAGAAAATGTAAGAGTAAATGAAATTGTGTGTATTTTGAGTGAAAGAATGCTTAATTAAACTTACCAAAATGAAAGTCTTGATGAATTAGCACATTGTAGTATTCATCTATTTAGAAACTATTGCTGAGTTTTCAATATGCTTAATAAGTTCATCTGCTTAACTTTCCACATTAATATTATTAGCCATGGAATAACTAGAATTAGACTCTTGATGGTCACTGAGGAATAACTATGTTGATCCTCATTAGCATCAGTTATCTGTACAATACTTGAAGCAAAGCATGAGTTATAATCAACTTAATTATCATTCTCCTCTGTGTGAAGGAAATTGCTGCATTAAAGCTTCTCAAACTCATGGTGCCAGGTATAGGCACTATGTTTGATATCTTAGTCTAAGTAATGATGAAGTAACAAATAACTGACTTAAAACCAATAAAAATGAATGTCTGTTGTGGTACAACTATGGCTCTATTTTCTCACATCTTTATTTCTCACATATTTATTGACATTATTGAAGGTGCTTCCCCTACCTGAGATATGCTGTCTCCTGGAAGACTGACATGGCAGCTCTTCCATTCATGACTAATTGGGTAAAGCCAGTCACATTAGCAAATGGAATTTAAGTCTCCAATAAGCAGGGGTCAGTAGGAAGGGGCAGTAAATATTTTGACAATAGTCCATTCTATCTCAGGGGCAAAGAAAGAGTAGAAAATATCTGCATTGTCCTAATGCCTCTTCGTGGCTTTTGGCCAGTCTTCTCCTTCTGGAAAAATTACCATTTTTTAACCTATTAAATTACTCTATGCATTTATTGTGGATTTTGTCTTCGGTTTTATAATTATCCATTCCACTCTACTTTTGAAATATTTTGAGAAAATTCATTGAAGTGAATAACCCATTAACAAAGAACATAGATTATTTCCCTTTTTACCAAAAAAAAATTCATCTATATTTCACTTCAAACCTTACTCCTGCTTTTACACTGAATAACAAACATTCAGCATACAAACCTTTACTTCTCCTTCCATAGCTGTGCATGACCACAAAAATCAGTGTTAGAATTTTTTTAAACACAATCTGAAAATGGTTTTTCAATTCTCTCAAGATACTGTTTTAAGTGACCATATCAGCCAGCTAGGGTTAGCACTCAAGATGAAGACTTCTTACCTTTTCTGCTCATGTCCTTAGTATCAATTTAAAAAAACAAAACACACACACACACACGACAACAACAACAAAAACTTTTCACAACTATCTCCACCACCACCTCCTACCTTCTAGTGAACTAGAATATATCCCTATTACCCTCCCTTCCCCTAGCCCCAGGAACTTCTAGTCACTCAAACTCATCCTTTTCTCTCAATCTGTATTCCAAGCCTGACCTCACTTTCTTCCCCAATAAGCTAAACTCCTTGATCAATCACTTCCCCTGAGCTCAAAATTGCAAGGGGGTAAGAATGAGGAAGGCAGCTGCTTTCTACTCCTTCTGTCTCCATGCATTGTCTTCTACTAAACTAACATCTCTGGCTCTCTCTCTATTCTTCACACATCTTTAAATAGGGAAGGAGAGTAAATTATCTTTGAGATAACTTAAGATAATATAATCTTTGAGATATATTTAAGAGAAAACACTGAGCATGCTTACCTCAGCTGCTTCCCTTTTGGGAGCAAGCCTATTTATATAGATCTTGCATAATTACCTACTCTCTGTCATATGGAAAGAAGCCTGCCCTTGAAGGGAAAGACAAGCAACTAGTTAATCAGCTGTTCTGGTGACAGGTAAGTATATCTAACTCAGGGATGAGGAATTAGCAATTTTGTTGGTTGCAGAAGGAAAGCCATGTTCTGTAATCACCTTTCATAGGAATTAATGTGAGAATTTGTTTTTATTATTCATACTCCTGCACCTTTTTCTCAATTTGCTCCATTCTTGAGTTATGAAGCATGTGTTATTTATTTGGACCCCTTACACCCTAACTCACAATATCTATATCCTTTTCCTGGCAGTGATTTGCCCTATAAACCTCAATTTCTTTCTTACATCTGGGTCACTTAGCATTTCTGGGAGAAATAACACCGTTCTGTGCATGGATATAATTACATCTTTATAGCTTTAATAAATTCCATCTCAGCAAGACAATCAGCATTTAGTGGGCATGGCTAAGAGAGAAGGACTTAAGAGCCTGAGCTCTAAGATTAACACTGCCTTGGCTCCTCTGTTTCCAACATAGGAACTTTAGGTTCTGGAGCATATAACTTAAGGTCCTGTGCCTCAGATTCCTCATCTGTAAACTTCAAATATTATAGCATGTGATGGCAAAGATTGAAACAACACATGCATAATGCTCAAAACAGTGCCTGGAAATAATGTCAGTTATTATAAGCTTGGCAATTTTGTGTGCGTGTGTGTTATATCCCTTGCCCTGTCCATCCAGGGCACATGTCAGATGCATTCTTCAATCTTGTCTTTCTTCATATGTGTAATAAAGCTTTTTTTGGAAATGCTGTCTTGACCTAGTTTTGAGGCTAGTAAGTTCTCCTTGAGAAGCTAATTACAACAGTCCACACTCAACCACTTCTTTTATCAGTGTCTCACACTTCCAGCCACCATACAATATCTCCAGTTACCACTGGGCCAGGTACCAGACAACTGGAGACAGCCTCTATGGCTGAGAGCCAGAGAAATTATTCAAATTAGGGAGCCCTTGAAATCTAGCTAACCCTACCTCACTTGCCATGGATAAGCTGCCCCTTATATTTCCAGCTCACTGTTATCATGTTCCCAGATTGTGCGACCCTGTAAGGCACCTTTCTGTCATTCACAGCCGTAAGTAACAAAGAGCTCTACCTTCATCTTTTGGACGGTCAGTGTGTTGTGCTCCTTAAAGCATCTTTAAGTCTTGTAAAACAAAATGTTCCTCATATAAGCAATATCATATTTGTCTTTCTCTGACTTCACTTAGTATAACAATTTCTAGGTCCGTCCATGTTGCTGTAAAAGGCATTATTTCATCCTTTTTTATGGCTGAGTAATATTCCACAGTATATATGTACCACATCTTCTTTATCCATTCCTCTGTCAATAGACAGGTTGCTTTCGTGACCTAGCTATTGTAAATAGTGCTGCAATGAACATTTGGGTGCATGTATTTTATTAAATTATGATTTTCTCTGGATATATGTCCAGGAGTGAGATAGCTGGATCATATGGTAGCTCTATTTTTAGTTTCTTAAGGAACCTCCATACTGTTCTTATAGTGGTTGTACCAATTTACTTCCCACCAACAGTGTAGGAGGGTTCCCTTTTCTCCACACCCTCTCCAGCATATATTGTTTGTAAATTTTTTTTGATGATGGCCATTCTGAAAGGTGTGAGGTGATACCTCGTTGTAGTTTTGATTTGCATTTCTCTAATAGTTAGTGATGTTGAGGAACTTTTCATGTGCTTTTTGGCTATCTGTATGTCTTCTTTGAAGAAATGTCTATTTAGATCTCCTGCCTATTTTTTGATTTGGTTGTTTTTGTTTTTGCTTTTTTTGCTATTGAGCTTCATGAGCTGTTTGTATATTTTAGAGATTAAGCCCTTGTCAGTTGTTTCACTTGCAAATATTGCAAATATTTTCTCCCATTCTGAGGGTTGTCTTTTCATTTTGTTTATGGTATCCCTTGCTGTGCAAAATCTTTTAAGTTTAATTAGATCACATTTATTTATTTTTGTTTTTATTTTCATTACTCTAGGAGGTGGGTCAAAAAGATCTGGCTATAATTTATGTCAGAGAGTGTTCTGCCTATGTTTTCCTCTAAGAGTTTTATAGTATTCAATCTTACATTTAGGTCTTTAATCCATTTTGAATTTATTTTGTATATGGTGTTAAGGAGGGTTCTAATTTCATTTGTTTACATGTAGCTGTCCAGTTTTCCTAGCACCACTTATTAAAGAGACTGTCTTTTCTCCATTGTATATTGTTGCCTCCTTTGTCATAGATTGGGTGACCATAGGTGCTTGGGTTTATCTCTGGACTTTCTATCCTGTTCCATTGATCTATATTTCTGTTTTTGTGCCAGTACCATACAGTTTTGATTACTGTAGCTTTGTAGTATAGTCTGAAGTCAGGGAGCCTGATTCCTCTAGCTCCGTTTTTCTTCCACAAGATTGCTTTGACTATTCAAAGTCTTTTATGTTTCCATACAAATTGTAGAATTTTTTTGTTCTAATTCTGTGAAAAATATCCAGCAAAGAGTCCCATCTAGTGAGTCTGCAGGGGTTCTCCAGGTGATCTGATGCACCTGGGGCTGAGACACACCTTGAAAATCACTTCCTTAGAATGTAAGGCATAACCTCTGAAGTCAAGCTGACCAAACTTACCCCCACTCCACCACTTGTCAACTGAGTGACCTTGAGCAAGTGAGTTAATCTCTCCAACAATAAGATTGGTGGGAGGATGAAATCAGTGTTTACCTGAGGGAGCTGAAGTGTCATCACCTTCTCCCTTCCAGTGGTCTACTTCTGTTAATAGGACCAAAAAACATCAGTGTCTGTGGAGTTGTGTGAAAAGTTTTTAAGCACACCTATATCTTACATGAATGCACGTATCTCTATTGCTATAAAAGTGAAATTTCTACACCAAAAGTTATGTGATTAAGAGTAACTCAATTTGTAGGGCTTCCCTGGTGGTGCAGTGGTAGACAGTCCGCTTGCCAATGCAGGGGACACGGGTTCGTGCCCCGGTCCGGGAGGATCCTACATGCCGCGGAGCGTCTGGGCCCATAAGCCATGGCCGCTGAGCCTGCGCGTCTGGAGCCTGTGCTGCTCAACGGGAGGCCACAACAGTGAGAGGCCCGTGTACCGCAAAAAAAGAGTAACTCAATTTGTAGTTGGTAGTGATATCTCAAGTCCTCAAGGTGCATAAAAAGAATTCTTGCAAAGTGAGACAAACTGCATTATTTTCTAACATAATGCGATTAAGAAAAAAAAAAAGAGCGGCTTGAATACTTAAAGATTTTAAAGACCTCCAAGATGATGATTGTATGCTGTGGAAGGATGTTCACAATACATTCTTACATGAAAAATCATTTTTGACAAGAAAAATGTAAAAAAACCCAAAAACAGTATGTTCCTTAATTTACCTCAACAGAATGCGTTTTCCTATCCTGAATTTAAAAGTGAGTTGTCCAGCATATAATTCTCTGAAGTCTAGTACCACAAACTTTTTCCCAGTCTCACATCAAAACCACAATAAATTATCACTTCACATATTTTAAATGACTATTATTAAAAAAAAAGATAATAGGTGTTGGTGAGGTTTTTGGGAAATTGGAACCCTAGTACACTGTTGGTAAAAATATAAAGTTGTGCTGCCAAGGTGGAAAACAATATGGAGATTGCTCAAAAAAGTAGAAATAGAACTACCATATGATCCAGCAATTCCACTTGTCTGCGTATATATCAAAAAATAAATAAAATAAAATCACTGTCTCAAATAGATATCTGCATTCCCATGTTCATTGCAGCATTATGCTTAATACAGTAAGTCCCCTACATACAAACGAGTTCCATGCAGAGAGCTAGTTCATGAATCCAATTTGTTCATAAGTCCAACAAAATTAGCCTAGGTACCCAACTAACACAGTCGGCTATATAGTACTGTACTATAATAGGTTTATAATACTTTTCACACAAATAATACATAAACAACAAACAAAAAATAAAGAAAACATCTTTAATCTTACAGTACAATACCTTGAAAAGTACAGTAGTTACAGTACAACAGCTGGCATACAGGGGCCGGCATGCACATTCGCATCTTTGAAAGTTCACAACTTGAAGGTACGTATGTAGGGGACTTACTGTAGACAAAATATGGGACAATCCAAATGTTCTTTGATAGCTGAATGAATAAAGAAAATGTGGTATATACATGCAATGTCATATCAATCAGTCTTACAAAAGAAGGAAATCCTACCATTTGTGACAACCTAGATAGACCTAGAAGACAGTATGCTAAGTAAAACCAGTCAGCCACAGAAGAATAAATACTGCATAATTCCTCTTCTATGAGGCATCTAAAGTAGTCAAAGGTGCAGTAGACAGTATAATGGTTGCCAGGAGATACGGGTAGGGAGATATAGGCACTTGTTCAGTTGGTATAAAGTCACAGTTATACAAAATAAGTTCTGGAAATCTGGGGTACAACACAGTGCCTATAATTAACAATAGGGTAATGCATGCTTAAAAACTGTTAAGAGGGTAGATCTCATGTTACATATTCTTAAAACAAAAAAAGAATAAACAAAATACACAAGAAAACTTTTGGAGTTTATGGATAGGTTTATAACCTGGATTGTGGTGATGATAACACAAGTGTATTCATATGCCTAAACTCACCAGATTGTATACATTAATTATGTGCAGATTTTTATACCAATAAAGCTTGTGGAAAGAAACAACTTATCAAGGGGTTGTTTATCCTGGAAGTTCTTTTCTTACTCTAAGTTTATACACTTGAATCACCAACAATAAGAGGATAAGAAGTCAGCAGCCATGGTTCATATTTTGAAGAACATGTCACTTCTATAGTTAATAATAACAAAATACCTAGAGCTATATAATTACAGTTTTGAAGATTATGATCTAGAAATATGGACCTTTATAGAAATGAATCTGTGAAATAAATAGAGGTAATATTAAAGAGATGTTCTTCAGTCAGTTGGAACTTAACTTACATTTGCTATAAGAATTCTGGTATCTAGGAACGTTAACGTATACAACGATGCTTGAATGAATTTTTTTTTTCCCTGTTTGGGTGTATTGTAGGCTCACAGTATGATATTCTATAAGAAATTCTGAATTAAAATTGTATTTCAACTCACATCTTACATACTCAGAAAGCTTCCATTGAAACCTCGAATGGGAGATGAGGTGAAACCTTTTGTAAGGGCAGAGATTTTAGAGTGAAAATACTTGGTTGACTCGAGGCTTTACATACCACCAACTGTGGAATCTTGAGCTAGTTACTCAGCCTCTCTGGGGCACATCTGCATTTAATTTGATAAGAGTGCCTTTCTTAAAAGATGATTAAATGAATTAATTATTGTAAAGTCTTCAAAGAGAACCTGACATATTAAGCACTCTTATTATTTATAAATAATTACTCATGCAAAAACATAGCTTTTCTTTTTTTGTGTTTTTGTTTGTTTCTGTATGTCCATCTGATTTTTTTTTACTATAATATACCATGCACCATAATAGGTCGTAGAGGACTTTTATTTTACATCCTTGGTTCTTTATTTGGAACTTGCGTATTTTATATTATGGTAAACTGGCTTAAAATAAAATCTTGAATACCTCTACTATATCGTTAGCACTCCCCTCAAGTAAGAAAATGATTTATATCTTGTAAAATATAAGGCATATTAAAATGTCACTATACATAATATGATTATTACTAAAATTTTTTTAATAAAAATTTCTGAGTCAATCAAAGTGAGTAGAGTAGCATGAAATAACCTAAGTATAACTTATTATAGCAGTATAGACGTAAGGCAGTTAGCTTAAACTAACCAAACTGTACTAACAAACTAAACTAACTAAATATTTGAATCATAAACATTAAACTTAGTTAATAGAATTTGGACAAGGAAACATTTAAAAAATTTTTTTATATCTTAAATATTTTCTAAAGAATCTTTTGATATGTCTTCCTTATCTCTCCTATACTTTCATTCCAATATCCATATATATTTATGTTTAAATATATAGAGCGATTTAGTGAAAGAAAAATCAACAGATGTTTATACTTTCAGATAAGAAAATTAAAAATCCATTATGTGTCTAAAATTAAATTATGTGAAGGAATTCTTTTTAACTTTAGATATGCATTATGATTGTACTGGAGACAGTTATGCTTTTCAATAATTAAAGCATTGTATGTGTCATCCCAAATAAACTCTGTTCATTGCTAAATTTTTAAGTGGTAGCAAGAGTAAGTAGTTTATATTCAATATTTAAGAGACTTATTCTAAACTTTAGTATTCTTCATTTAGAATTATCATTCTAAGCAGTTATGGTTAAATTTTCAGTACTGTTGTTTTATAGATTTTCTTTCCCTCTGTAAACCATACAGAGCCCACTAACAGAGATAATTATCTGTGAAAGTACATTTTAAAAGAAAAAAGAGATGTTCATAACTGATCTCTAATAAAGCACAGCAAAATGCAGAATTTGCAAGGAGTCATTAGAAACATTTTAGCTGCATTGACTGCATTTAGCTCAATTTTCTAAGACACTTAAAAGAAATTTTTCTGTCAGAGAAGTCAAACTTCATTGCCTAATTTATTATGTCTATTATCTGAACTTTGGTGCCTGTCACTTCATGCATAATAGTATATACTAGGTTCTGCTTTACCACCACTGACTATAATATCTTACCATATTTTCGTGCAAAATGAAGAGTAATTTCAAAGTAGCAGTCCCTCTTATGTACTTGATTACTCTCCAGGGGCTTCGGCGTACAAAGATGCTTAGAGACAGACATATGCTACTTTAGGAAGCTAAGTAAATAGAAAATAAAGCTCGAATACAAATTAGAAAATTGTCAATACTATGAAAGTTCAGAGGAATAATGACATTCTATTGAAAGAGTTCAAGGTGTCTCAAGTGTCACGGGAGAAAACCCTCCAAACCATTGGTCCCCATTGCTGATAGCTCTCTTGCTAATCCATTGGTCCTTAAACTGGGTATCCAACATACTCCTGGGGATACACATGTTATCCAGGGGTTCAGAGTCATGGAGACCCTTAGGGGAACCCAAAACATGTACGTATTCTGCTTTAAAACTGGTCTACCTGAGAAAACCTCCCTTTTGCCACTTCTTTCCCATCTTTCCTTTCACTTTGAGCTTCTCCCACAACTCAAAAGGAAGTCCCATCTCACACCATCCCAAATCTCTCTATGGCTCTTTGCTCTGTAATTTAAAATACCTGCTTATTTTTGCAGAAAGAAAAAAAAAATGGAAGAGACATTACAGAAGAGATATTTAGCTAGACCTTAAAAGGATGAATCAGTTGAACAACTGGAGTTAAGGAGGGAGACCATTTAAATAGAAGGACTAATTTGTACACCAGGATGGAAGTAGGACATTGTGGAGTGTTTTGATTTAGAGTGAATGTTTGGTCATGAGTTGAATGTGTATACAAGAAGTAGAAAATGAGGTAAGAATGGTAAGTTGACACCAGATCAAGTAACATTAGAATAATAGGCTAATGAGTTTGGATGTAATTTGTAAGGCAATGGGAGCTTTATGTGTTATTTTGAGCAGGGAAGTAAAATGATCAAGGGAAAAACAAATAAAAAACAGAGAGGTAACACACAAATTTGGAATTGGGCATGCTTGTGTTTCAGTTCCAACTGTGTAAATGGAAGAAACTTAGCCTCAATTTCCTCATATGTAATACTGACTGGTAAATTATATTTGGGGGATTGATGTGAAAATTAAATGAAATAATGTATGTAAAGCACCTAAGTGCAATGCTGAACAGATTATTAAATTTCAATGAATAGTAGTTAGCCTAACAGCAAGCACTGTGGGGAACAGATTTGTCTTTACAGATACTTCACACAGAAACAGTTAATTAATAATTAATATTAATTAGAGGTAATAAAATTCTGATAAAGCCTGTTGCAGTAGGATTGGGAAGTCAGATATAATGAAGGAAGACTAGAGATGGAAACTCTCTAGAAGATGAGATGTCTATAGGGATAATGAAGAAAAGGATGGGAAATGATATGGATATTTTGAAATTTCTTGTCTAGGAAATGTTCCTGTCACCCAAAGGCAAGGAATTCAAGAAAAGAAACATTTATGGGATACATGATTTCATTTAGAACCTGTTTATTTTGAGGTTGATTTTACAGTGTCAGTGAGATGCCTAGGTAACAGTTGTGGAATTGGAGCTTAGAAGAGAGAGCAGATCTTAAGATAAATTTAGGGCAGTAGCTATGAGCAAAAAAAAACTGGACAGAGAATTAGAAGTCAGAGGTTAAAATTAAAACTCTGTTTTATCGACTTCCCTGGTGGCACAGTGGTTAAGAATCCACTTGCCAATGTAAGGGACACGGGTTCGAGCCCTGGTCTGGGAAGATCCCACACGCCGCGGAGCAACTAAGCCCGTGTGCCACAAACTACTGAGCCTGTGCTCTAGAGCCCATGAGCGCAACTACTGAGCCTGCGTGCCACAACTACTGAAGCCCTTGTGCCTAGATCCCGTGCGCCTAGAGCCCGTGCTCTGCAACAAGAGAAGCCACTGCAATGAGAAGCCTGAGCACTGCAATGAAGAGCAGCCCCCACTTGCTGCAACTAGAGAAAGCCCGTGCACAGCAACGAAGACCCAATGCAGCCAAAAATAAATCAAATAAAATAAATAATAAATAAATAAAAACTGTTTATGATTTTCTTAACCTTTTAAAAAGTCCCATAAGCCTCAATTTTATTAAAAATATAACTTTTCAGATTATTATAGGAAAAATAAATGATATATGGTGTATTGAATGCTTTTAAATCTAAAATGCAATGTACAGGTAATAATGTTAAATAACTATTGAACTCTTAGAATAAGCAAACACACATAGAGAAATAAAGGACTTGGGACACAAAAAGCAGAAGTAATGTGTCAAAGGCCTCATGGCTTGGAAATGGTAGAGCTGGGCTAGATACTCAGGCAGGTCAGGGTCCAGAGGACTTGTGTGAAACTACTACTATTTTTGCTTTCAAGTTATCAAGTGTTATATTAAAACTTTCTTCATGAAAGAAAACATATTTTACCTAATTATATCTTTGTGTCCCCAGCACTTAGCAGATTCACTGTAATGGTAAAATGAATGTTTGATGAATTAATTATTGATCTACATGGAGGTGATATATAAAGCCATAAAAAATAAAGTGTATCAAATGAGTGCATATGGAGAAGTGGAGAGGAGAGGAGAGAAAGGAAATGAGACGATGGGCAGGAGAGAGGAAGAATTTAGGATTAGAAGTTTGGAAAAGAAAAACATGTGGTGTCCAAAAGCAGATAGAGATGGAATGAGCAAAGAGGGGATTAAGAAACATGAAATTTAGATTTCAGGGAATACAAGAAAGGAAACAGTTTCAAACAGGATACAATTGTCAAAAATATTAAGCTCTGTGGTAAGTCTTAAAAGTTCAAATGGAGAGCTTAACCAGTATAATTTTTGAACCACAGTCTTCCTTAGTAGGGATCTGGCTTTTCCCCTGATCTCCATGTTTGGGAAATCTACCTGGTAATACTCGGCCTCCTTTTCCACCCCTTATTCACTTTTCCCCAATGAAAGGAAGATTGATGATCTGATTTGGAATTTGGGAGAACTTGAACATGTTCAGTTAAGAGTCATTGTCAAACCTTTCCTGACTCATAGTTTTTCAGAGCTGAGTAATATACCTGCTCCTATACATAAGCCCTGCAACTGTTCATCTGCGTCAGTAAATCTGTATACTTCAGAGGTTAAATATTAGCAAGGCTATTGGGACTGCTTCTCCTAGGATATGATTTCTACTCTAGGGACAGCATTGATTTTTAATGTTTGTTTGACTCTTGAGTCTACGCCCAGTTGATCCCAGCTCAGGCATAGAAAAGATATTATTATTCATTGAATCCTTCTGAACTCCAACAGTATTGTTCTTAATTCTTACTCCACTTGCCCACCACAGTTGGAGTCTATTCTTTACTAGCTAGATATCTCAGTTCCCACAAAGTGTTGCTGGTCTTCTTCCCCAAGAATGGTAATGTCATTTACTTAAGCTCTTGTTTCTTACTTTGGGACTGTAATGCTTTACCTCTCTAGAAGTAGCTGACCTAATGAAGAGTAGTTACTTTAGCAAGCCAGGTCAGGTTTAAAGTCCTGATATCCTCCCATGATGGAGTTTCACAATTTCTGGGGAACTAACTAGGTCTGAAAGTATCCACAGAACCAGGTCAAAATGAAGACTATCTTACCCACGTAGCTAGGGGAAGGACTAGAGATATACAGGAATTTAGAGGCTGAAGACTCATGCAGAACCTGACTATACTCCAATAAAAATTAAAAAAAGAAAGAAAGACAAGACATGTGGGTCGTGAAACAAGGGTCAGGAAAAAAATCACTGTGAAACCTGAATTTATTGTTTTAATTGCATGGACTAGGCACACAGGCTGAGATCAAAAGTCTCAGCTCATTCCCCATTGCTTATGCAAAGCATTCTAGAATGCATTATAACTCAGGATAATTAGGAGATCTATGGAGACATTTGAGATGTAAGTGTTATGAGAGATGTAGAAATAGAAACTGGTGGAGGAGGGAGTTGGAGGTGAGAAAGCAGAAAGAAAATATGGATTGTTTCTCCCTCAACTTGGATATTAATAGAAGGAAGGGGGATATTATAGGATTGAGAGGGATTTGTATTTTAAGAAATACAACACCATATAGAAAGATGCATTAATCGTGTATGCACAATTCAATGAATTATCAGAATAAATACTGCCAGCTCAAGAAATATAGCATTGCCAGATCCCATAAATCCCTTCATGTCCTCTCTCAATCACTATCTCCTTCTTTCCTCCCAAAGGTAATGACTATCTTTACTTCTATTAAAATTGTTTAGTTAAATCTGCTTTTGAAGTTATATATAAATTAAATTATACTGTGTATTCTTTCGCATCTGAATACTCTAGCTTAACATTATTTGAGAGTGTTGTAGCTCAATAATGATTATTACTGTATAACATTCCATTGTATGAATGTACACAATAAGGTATTTATGCCTTCTATTGGTAATGGACATTTCTGTTTACTATGAATTAAGTACTGATAAAAATTGATCAAAAATATTGAATTTTCTTGCACATGTAGAAGAATTTCTGTAGGATATATATAGAAATGGATTTTTCAATCACTGGGTAAGAATAGGTTCAACAATAGAAGGAATTTCTATTTTCTTTCTTTATTCCAGAGTAGCTGTAACAATTAATTATCAAGAGGTAATAAATTCAATGATTTCCATGAAATCAATCCCTCCATGTAAATTCCACAATCATTATAATGTAGATCTCTATAATGTTTTTTTTTCCTGAAACTTTGAAGAATATTTGCAGACCTCATTACACTTTACCTTGAAAACTTCAGTGTGCATCTTCAAAGAATATGAACATCCTCCTATACAACTAAAATATCCCTATCACAGCCTAATACAATTAATAATATTTACAAATAGTGCTTAATATCAGTTTATATTCAAATCATCCCAAATTTTCTACAAATGTACATTTTAGAGTTTTTGAATCAGAATCTTATCAAAGTTTAAACATTCAAATTTTGCCTTCATATCAAAGGATATTATCACTGTGCATAGAATTCTGGGCTGAAATTTTATTTTTTCTTTACTTTAAAGATATTAATCCACCGTCTTCTGGGTACCATAGTTTATGGTGATAAATGAGCAGTAATTTGTATTGTTGGTTCCTATTTGATATGTGTCATTCTCTGCTTTCAATATTATACTTCTGTCTTTGTTTTCCAGCAATAATACTGTAATATGCATGGGTAGGTTGCTGTTTTATTTTATCCATTTGGAGTTCACTGAGCTTTTTGAATTTGTAAATTATCCCTTCACAAAATTTGGGAATTTATTTGTCATATACATTCAATATATTCAAATACTGTTTTGTACCATTCTCTCTTCTCCTGGGACTCCAAATTCCACAAATTTTAGAGTTCTGAATATTGTCCCTTTTGCTTAATTTTTTTTAAATCTTTTTGCTCCTTTTCTACATATCAGATAATTTGCCTAGATCTATCTTCAAGTTCACTGTTTTTTCTATTATCTCCATTCTACTTTTGAGCTCATCCTGTGAATTTTATTTCAATTATTGTACATTTTAGAACTAAACTTTCCATTAGTTTTTGTTTATAATTTCTATCTTTCTGATTTGTTTTCCATTCTTTACATTCATTCTGAGCATATGTTTTCTTACCTTATTTAGTGTGGTGTATTAGCCACTTAACATCACTTTGGACAATTCCAACATTTGAATCATCTCAGACTTGGTTTTCTTTCCCCAGGAAAATTTGTCATATTTTCTTTTTTCTTTCTTTTTTTTTTTTTTTGTATGTCAAGTAATTTTAGATTGTTTTCTATAGGTTTTGAATACTTCAGTAGCAACTCTGGATTCTGATACTGTCCTCTGAAGGGTGTTAATATTTTGTTTCAGCAGGCACTTATCTTGGCGGGATGGCAAATGCTGATTTGAGATTATGATCAACTCTTAATCTTACATTGTATTCATTTTTAGTAAGCTGCTTGGAGTTTGACCTGGACATGCATGTTTCAGGGGTTAGTCAAATATTAGGTTTTATATATAGAAATTGCTCTGCCCTCTGGCTCTCTCCCTTCAAAACTTTACTCCCAGAAAGACTGAAGTTTTCCTGTCCATTTCAGCTACCCCTGATAGTACTGACGGCAAACTTTCTCTCAGATCAAAAGTCATAAAAATGGAGAAAGTCATCCCATGCCCATTTCTTGGTATTAGTTTTCTACCTTTATATACCATATCACCATAAATTTAGTGGCTTAAGCAAGAGATAATTATGTCACAGATGGGTCAGTAGTCTGGACATGGCTCAACTGGACCTTCTGCTCAAGGTCTTACAAACCTATAACCAAGGTATCAGCCAAAAAATATTTTCTTCTGGAGTGCAGGGTCTTCTTCTTCCATTAGAGTTATTACCAAATTTAGTTTCTAGCAGTTGTAGGAGTGAAGGCCTCATTTACTCAACTAATGTCCTGAGGTATATTTGGATGGTTTTTAATATTTTACTAATCCAAATAAATTGTTTTAATTGAAGTATAGTTGACTTACAATATTATATTAGTTTCAGGTTTACTACATTAGCAGTTCAATATTTTTATAGATTATACTGCATACAATGTTATTATAAATATTGACTATATTCCCTGTACTGTATATTATATATTGTGATATCTATTTTATACATAATAATTACAAATTACTCTTAAACCCCTACCTCTATCTTGTCTCTCCCCCCTTCCCTCTCACAATGGTAACCACTAGTTTGTTCTCTTTATCTGTGAATATGTTTCTATTTTCTTATGTTCATTCATTTGTTTTACTTTTTAGATTCCACATAGAAGTGATAACATACTGTATTTGTCTTCTCTCTCTGACTTATTTCCTTAAGCATAATACCCTCCAGGTCCATGCATGCTGCTGCAAATGACAAAATTTCTTTCTTATATTTTTTTAAATGGCTGAGTTACTTATATATATATCTCACACATCTTCTTTATTCATTGAAATGTTGATGGATTGCTTCCATCACAGGTTGCTTCCATGTCTTGGCTACTGTAAAAAATACTGCTATAAACATTGGGGTCTGTGTATCTTTTGAATTAGTGTTTTCATTTTCATTGGATATATACCCAGGAGTGTTTTTTTCACTTTACTTATGTTTATTTCTGCATGGAACTTTTTTTTTTTTCAAAAGTACATATTTAAATCAAGAACGTTGTTACAGTTGTGTAGATATTTGTAAAAAAGGACTCAACTTCCTTCAACAAATTTGAGCTGTGATGGTTAAAACACGCACATAGTTTAAAAGGCATCATATCACTGTTTTAATCTTGACATACTTACTAATTTGCTTTTAACAGTTTGTATTTTTCTCTTTAAACTATGCTGCTAAAATAGAATCATCCATCTCTTAAACATTTATTATTATACAAGCAGGAGTTTAACTGGATTTCTCCATAAATAAAAAGCTAATACCTTCAAAATTAATTTTGAAGAAATTTATAAAAACACCTCTTAAAATACTGATATATTTTACACATAGAAAATAATTCAGATTAAGTGTTCTGATACAATCACATCAGATCGAAAAACAAGCTTGATTCCCTTTCTTCTCCTCTTTAATCTTAATAACATAATCATGACTTTGAAACAAAAATGACTTGAGCTAAAGTACTACATTCTTTGTAGGCACTCTTGCAGCTAACTATGTCATATAAGTAAGCTTTTACTTAGAACACAGAGATGATGATTGGAGCTTGAGCTGTAGTTTACTTTAGGATGGAAGCCATGCACCAGACTAGTACAGCAGAAAATAAAATCTATATGGTCTATAGAAAGTAAGAGGACTGTGTAACCATCATAACAGCCTTCACTACCCATATGTCTGCACTTACAGATGGACAAAATATATTCTATTTTGTTAATCAACTATTTTTTGGAGGTTTTAGTTTTATGGAGTAAATATATGCTACTAGTTGATATACACAACTTATGTCAAACACTGAAAATACTGTAATGAAGAACTTCAGAATTTTTAAAAATAGTCTAAAATTAAACAAAAATTAATTTAAATGGATCAGGAATTTGTTTTCTATATTGATCATATCTAAAACAAATATAAAATAGACTTTAGTTGTCCAGATTTCCCAGCACCACTATTGAAGAGACTGTCTTTTCTCCATTTATATTCTTGCCTCCTTTGTTATAGATTAATTGACCATAAGTGTGGGGTTTTATTCCTGGGGCTTTTATCGTGTTCCATTGATCTGTGTGTATGTTTTTGTGCCTATAGCATACTCTTTTGATTACTATGGCTTTATAGTAGAATCTGAAGTCAGGGTGTGTGGTCGCTCCAGCGCCATTCTTTTTTCTGAAGATTGTTTTGGCTATTTGGGCTTTTATGTGTTTCCATAGAAATTCTAAAATTTTTTGTTCTAGTTCTGTAAAAAATGCCATTAGTAATTTGATAGGAATTGCATTAAATCTGTAGATTGCCTTGGGTAGTATGGTTATTTTAACAATATTGATTCTTCTATTCCAAGAACATGGTGTATCTTTCTATCTGTTTATGTCGTTTTCAGTTTCTTTCATCAGTGTCTTATAGTTTTCAGAGTACAGATCTTTTGCCTCATGTAAAAGAATGAAGTTAGAACATTCTCTAACACCATATACAAAAATAAACTCAAAATGAATTAAAGACCTAAATGTAAGACCAGTTACTATAAAACTTCTAGAGGAAAACATAGGCAGAGCACTCATTGACATAAATCACAGCAATATTTTTTTGATCCATCTCCTAGATTAATGGAAATAAAAACAAAAATAAAGAAATGGGGCCTAATTAAACTTAAAAACTTTTGCACAGTAAAGGAAACTACAAACAAAACAAAAAGCAACCTGCAGTCTGGTAGGAAATATTTGCAAAGGATGCTACCAACAAGGGATTAATTTCCAGTGTTTACAAACAGCTCATACAGCTTAATATCAAAAAAGCGAACAACCCAATCAAAAAATGAGTAGAAGAGCTAAGTAGACATTTCTCCAAAGAAGACATACAGATGACAAACAGGCACATGAAAAGATGCCCAATATATCTAGTTATTAGAGAAAGTAAATCAAAACTACAGTGAGGTATCACCTCACACCAGTCAGAGTGGCCATCATTAAAAACTCTAAAGATAATAAATGCTGGAGAGGGTATGGAGAAAAAGGAATCCTCCTACACTGTTGGTGGGAATGTAAATTGATGCAGTCACTATGGAGGACAGTATGGAGTTTCCTAAAGAAACTAAAAGTAGACTACCATATGATCCTGCGATCCACTCCTGGGCATACATGCAGAGAAAACTCTAATTCAGAAAGACACATGCATCTCAATGTTCATAACAGCACTATTTACAATAGCCAAGACATGGAAGCAACTTAAACATTCATCAACAGGTGAATGGATAAAGAAGATGTGGTGTGTGTGTGTGTGTGTATATATATATATACACACACACACAATGGAATCTTACTCAGC
>NW_020185339.1:9887328-9954079 GCF_003031525.2 Neophocaena asiaeorientalis asiaeorientalis
TATATATATACACACACACACACACACACACACACACACACACACAATGGAATATCACTCAGCCATAAAAAAAACATGAAATAATGCCATTTGCAGCCACAGGGATAGAACTAGAGACTGTCATATTAAATGAAGTAAATCAGACAAAGACAAATATATGATATCACTTATATGTGGACTCTAAAAATAATGATACAAATAAACATTTACAAAACAGAAATAGAATCACAGACATATAAAACATACTTATGGTTACCAAAGTGGACAGCAGGGAGTGGGGGGGGAGATAAATTAGGAGTTTGGGAGTAGCATATACACACTACTATATATAAAATAGGTAAAACAACAGGGACCTACTGTATAGGACAGGAACCTACACTTAATATCTTGTAATAACCTACAATGGAAAGAATCTGAGAAAGAATATATACATATATATGTGTGTATATGACTGAATCATTATGTTGTACACTTGAAACTAACACAACATTGTAAATGAACTGTACTTTGATTAAGAATGCATAAAAATAGATTTTAACAACATCTGAATTACATAATAAAATAAATGTGAAAGATTGGTTTCATTTCTCTCGAATTAAAACTAAAGGTAAATCCTTATACATGTTGACTTTTTGTTCAACTCATCCCCTTTTAGTTTTTACAGAAAAATTCACTCTGAAGTCTTCCTTTCGTTTTGGTGGTTGCTTTCTATGGGATTTTGGGAATCTCGGAGAGATAATGTCCTGAATTCCCTGACCTAAGAATATCTATTTCTATTCGTACAAATCAAAACCATTTCTTCCTTTTTCATAATATTATCAGTAAAACCCACTATTTCTCCTACTTTTATAAACCTGTCTAAATGTCTTATTCTACTCTTAGAAAAATCCTTTATATTCTCCACATTCTTTACTCCCAATCTGTATCACACATTATATCTCAAGATAAATTTATTTTTAAAAATGTTATATATGTGTGTACATATTTAAAATATGATCCAATCATGACATCATAATTTTATGCAGTATTTATAAATATAAATTATATATCAATAAGAAATATTAAATCATATAATTTTGGGTGATCAATACATAGCATTTATTATTAACAACTAGGGACTCATACGTGTGTGTTAGAATACTCTATCACAATTGATGTTACTTTTTCCTTTATATCATCAACATTAATTGATGACTCTTTATATCATCAGTTTATTCTAATTGACCATCATTACTTTATTTTTGAAGACCAAATGGTCATAATCTGCACAGTGGATCATCTTTTTGTCTTTTTTCTACTACTTTTTACTGCTACTTCTTGTCACCCCAGTTATTTGTGTACTTATCTGTGGTATCTGACAATTCTAAGAGAGTTTAGTTTTCAATTAATTTTTCCAGCCTGAGACATGGAATCAGGTATTCTTACAGGAATTTTGTAAGAATTTGTAAGAATTGGTCCCTTTTAGGTCAAGTTTGCCAATAATAAAACATGTACATGTATATCAACTACCTTATTCTATTGTGTATTCATATCTACTACCCTTTGAATTTTGGTTTAGAATTATAAATTTGATTGTTAAACTCTACTAATGAAAGTTTTCATTTGAAATTACTGTTATGTGCAAAAACTCACTTTTCATTACACAGTGTGAGTTTTGGGGCCATGTTTTTCAGCTCCCAAGTTATGGGCTCAAGCCAAAACTCTAAAATGACACCAAGGAGAAAAACCTTTTCTAAAAAATTTGATATTGAACCTCAGAGAATAACTTTTTTCATAACATTTTCTTTGCCAATTTTTATATCATGTACTCACCGTCATTTTATCCCAACAAGCAAGATTCCAGCCAGGCTTTCTCAAAATAAGTTTGAACCTGAAAACAAAACCAAACAAAAAATCGTGATTTAAAAGCACTCAATTTATAATAACACTGTAATTTAACTATCTTGAGACAGTAGCAATCACTATATTTGAGAAATATGAATTATCCTGAACATTAAAAAAAACAGAGTATTTTAGCTTCTTGTAGTTTGAGTCCAATTATTTCCCCTGGCTAGAATTTAGAATGATGTTTTTTCTGAACACTAATAATTAATTTTATTATCTCCCCACTCATTTGCAGAAATCCCAGCATCCCAAAGCCAAGTTTACTTGTCAGCAAGTATATTCAAAACATATACTTTAAAGCAGAGTTACTAATAGCTACAAAAAAAGCCTCCCAAAACTAATTTATAACCAGCACAATCAATATTAAATTACATAAACTTTTAAAGTTTTTTTTTTCATATAACCTGTTTCTTTTAGAATTTCTCCAATGATATGATCTGTCAATGCAGTTCTCTAAATTTTACCATCTACCACCATCTACCCCAACACACACTTCTAAAACTTTTATCCTCAGTCAAATTTTCTGTGTTGTGAAGTCTCTATCCTATTTAAAGTTCATGGAATTCGCTTCTATTTTTCTTTCAGAACAGAATCCTTTGTAAAAGTGCCAGGACATTTTCTTGCTGCCCTCTTGGATCTCCGCTTTACTTCAACTTTCACAGTCAGAGGGATACTGGCCTTGAACCTATGAAGCAGAAACCGTTTATAATCCTTGGGCTTATAAAGCACCTTTCTAATGTGATTAAAACCACTACCTTTCCAGACACACCTGGTTTATCACCGTGATGTATTTAGTGACAGTGAGATCTTCCAGACATCATAGTTTTCATACCGTGCGTTATCATCCTGTATCCCTCAGATCTAGAAAAAGGAGTAGAAGTCTTTTTCTCATTTTGTCTTCCCATGCTGTTTACACTACTGGAAGAGCTCCCACTTCAGCTGGAATAGCAATTTCCTATTTACAACAGATTCTAGGATTGCCTGGGAGAAATTTGCACAATGAAAACCATTATTCTTTTATATGCTATAATAATTTAGATTGGTGTTGTATAGAAATTATAAGTTATTTTGAAAAATGTTCATCTTGACAATAATGACTCTTCTTTCAAAAATACGGTATATATTTTCCATTCATTTGGGTCTTTTTATATATCTTTTGGTAAAGTTTTATAGTTCTTACTGTTGCTGTCAGGTCTTTTTCATATAACACTTTTAACTTAAGCTTATTTTTACGTTTAAGTGTATTATAAAATTGATCAATGTAAACAGGTTCTTTTTTTATTCCAAATACTAATTAATTATTGCTACTATAGAGAAATAAATAGGAAGTTTACTCGTTTTTATGTTGTTTTTTGGTACAATCTCCTTGGTATACTTTTTCCCAATTATAGTATTATGTTTATTGCGTCTTTGGATTATCTAGGTGGAAGAGTTATTATTTATAAATAATGATAGTTTCATTTCTTAATTTCCAATATTTATATATATTTAATTTATTTACGTATATTGCATTGACAATGACTGTAGTACAAGGCTGAATAACTGTGATAGTGAGCTCTGAGTTTCTAGTAAATGACATTTATAGAGTTAAGGCATATCCCTCCAATTCTTTGTTTACTGAGAGATTTCTTATGAAGAAATGCTGTGTAATCTTCTATTTTTTTTTTACTATGTGTGTGTATATATATTTTTATATATATATTTCTTTTTTAATTCCTAGATGTATAGATGTGCATAAATATATTTTCAGAGTCAGGAAAAAAGGCTGATCCTGGTTGATTAAGCAAAAAGAGATTTTATTAAAAGGGTATTTAAATTCAGCAAGTTCACAGGATAAGTAGAGAAAGGTTGCAGGATGCAAGATCAATATACAAAAGTAATTGTATTTCCACACACAAACAGTGAACAATACAAAAATGAAATTAAGACTACAATTCCATTTGCAATTGCATCAAAAAGAATATAGCACTTAGAAAATATTCAACTAAAAAAAGTGCAAGAAAATTACAAAACTTTGATGTGGAAAATAAAGGAAGATCTAAATAGGTGGAGAGACATTCCATGTTCATGGTTTGGAAATCTCAATGTACTAAAGGTAGTAATTCCCTTAAAACTGATCTATAGATTAGAACAATTCCTCTGAAAATTCTAGCAGGGTTTTTGAAAAAAATTGGCACCAGATTCTATAACTTATATGGAAATGCAAAGCACCTAATAACCAAAACAATTTTGAAAAAGAGCAAGTTTTCTGATTCTGCATGTAAGAAGTTGAAAGTCGCCACTTACTCTTTAACAAGTAAACAGCTGAACGTATTGAAAAATCAAAAACACTTCCTGGATCCATAAGAGAAAAGAAGACACAAGGCACTGCTGCCCCCATAATTGGAGAGACAGACAAGGGAATGCAGGGAGTCATGGCTTGCTAGCTAGAGGCCTATTGATTTTATTGATCTTTTCAAAGAAACAGCTTTTGGTTTCACTGATTTTCTCTCTTGATTTCCTATTTTCACTTCCTGTGATCTGCTATAATATTCATTATTTCTATTCTCCTGCTTGCTTTGCATTTAACTTCCTCTTCTTTATTTTAGTTTCCTAAGGTAGAACTTTGGATTATTAATTTTTGAATTTTCTTCTTTTCTAATATATGCATTCAATGCCACGTATTTCTCTCTAAGCACTGCTATCTCTGTATACCACAAATTTTGATAACTTGTGTTTTCAAATATTTAGTTCAAAATATTTTCAAATTTCTTTTTATATTTCTTCTTTGACCCATGTATTAATTGGAAGTATATTGTTGGATCTCCATATATTTTGGGATTTTCTAATTATCTGTTATTGATTTCTAGTTTAATCCTATTGTGATCTGAGAACAGACATTGTATGATTTCAATTTTTTTAAATTGGTTAAGGTGTTTTCTGTGGCCCAGAATGTGCTCTATTTTGGTGAATGTTTCATGTTAGCTTGAGAAGAATGTGTATTCTGTTGTTGGATGAAGTAGTCTGCAGAGGGCAATGATATCCAGTTGATTGATTGTGAGTTCAAGTGTCCTTACTGATTTTCTGCCTGTTGGATATGTGCATTTGTGATCAAAGGGTGTTTAACTTTCTAACTATAATCATGGGCTCATCTATTCTCTTTGCAATTCTATTTTTTTTTCCTTTACATAGTTTATCCCTTTGTTATTAAGCACATGTACAGTAAAGATTAAGGCTTGATCTCCTGTATATATTTATACCAGTTCCATTTGATAATGGAATGCTGCTATACACATTCAACTTTGTGGCTTGGTGGATCAGATAACACCCACTTCATGACGAGCAGTTCAGGTTGCATAGTAACTTGGTGGCCCATGGTTCAGTATTTAATCTCTACTAAGGCTCAGTAGAAAGCTAAAATCTGTTTCTCAAAGGGAGAGTAGTTATCCACAGAGTATGGTAGGGCTTTTCTACAAAATTATAAGGGTCTGTATTGTGATTCACCTATACGGGCTTGCCAAAGTCTCCAAATTTTGTCATCAGTGTCATGGACCAGTGTGTTACCTTGTGGAAGAAAAAAGCAATCAAGATCCCTATGAGGTAGAGCAGTGAAGGTATATTGCTTCTTTTGCCAGCCAAAAGCAAACTGTATCTGGTGAGCCTTATTGACACGGATGGAGAAAAAGGCATTTGCCAGATCTGCATACCAGGTACCAGGGGATATGTTAATTTGCTCAAGCAATGAAACCACATCTAGTTCAAGAGCTGTAATCAGAATAACTACATCTGGGTAAGCTTATAATAATCCACTGTTTTATGCAAGATGCATTTTATGCAAGATGCACCAGTCAAATTGGTGAGTTGAATGAGGATGTGATGAAAATCAGCACACTGCATCTTTCAGGTCCCTCATGGTAGGCACTAATCTTTGCAATCACTCTCGGAATGTTGTATTGCCTTTTATTTACTATTTTTCTAGTAAATGAACAGTAGAGAAAGTTCTAGTAACTTCCAATTGCCTCTTCCCATTATAATAGTCCTACTTAACAGGTCAGGCAACCAATGCTTGGATTCTGCCAGTTACTGAGTATAGCTATTCAAATTATTCATTCCCAAACTGGGAAAATTAACTCCAGGATGGGTTCAGTGACCTACTGGGCTCACTGTGAGACTGACCGGATGTAAAACCTCATTGATCACCTGGCCTCCATAAGCCCTTACTCTGACTGGTGGACCACAGGGACATTTTGGGTCTCCTGAAATGTGTCAGTTCAAAGCCAGTGTCTAGTTGTCCCTAAAAGGTCTGATTAATTTATTTACCCCAATGCACAGTTAGCCTGGTAAAAGGCTATAGAGCACTTTGGGGAAGACTGTAAGAAAGAGTAACAGTATAAAAAAACTTCGACTGTATACCAGGATCCTTCCTTAAAGGAACTCAGCCTCCCCTTCTTTCAAGGGGTTCTGGGTCTGTAAACTGAAATCTGGGAATTCATTGAGGGGACATTTCTGTTTTGATAATTCAGGTAAATCTCATGTTCACTTGACCTAAAACATTTCTATTTATATAGATCATGTAAGAAGTTAGTAATCTTTCTATATATTCCACTTTTAGGAACACCGTGATCAACTAGCCAAAATCATAGTTCTGGGTGTCAGACTATTCTGATTGATATTTTGATTCTGTTGTCCACTGTGGTAAGCACAAGCACCTTGTCTTTGATGGTTGAGTGCAGTCACTTAGTCCCTGCCCCCATGGGATTCAATTACTCTTCTTGCATCTAGGTTTCGCAGTTCAGTGGCCACAGTTGTCACTGTAAGGTCTGGCCTACAAAGAAGAGTGATCACAGAACTCTTCAGTGATGCTGGAGTTCCACTCATAAACTTATTTTTACAGTCATGGTGAAAGGTATTTCTTCTGGATCTTCCCAGGTTAGATGAGTAGGTCTTAAATGACAAATGCACTCTGTTTCAATTTCCATAAGCCTTTGAATCCCTTCATCTACATTAAATTGTGGGAGGTTGGGCATTTCCATGTCACTCACAGTGGGTCGGTCACCTTTTGATCCAAGTTTCTACTAACCAATCAAGCAAACTGTTAGAGACTTTTCTAACTCCCTTTCCAAATGCAGAATCTCTGCTTCGTGGACCCATATCAATAAATTCAGCCAGATGCATATTTATGTTCCTCCCACCATTATCCCACATACCTAATAAACCCATTCCCAGCATATGCCCAGATTTCTATCCGTATAAACTTGAAAATTCAAATAGTTCTTTTGGAGTGTAGCATAATTCCTCATGGATCATACTTTGTTCCTCAACTTTAGGGGCCTGTTCTGACTTGAATGGAGTTATAGGTCCAGAAATAAAGGGAAGTGGTGAGGGTGGGTCCGGAGAAGAATCAGCATTGTCTTGCAAGGCAACAGCCTCAGGGAGCCTTTATAGTTTCTGCAGGCAATGCAGGGTTAATCTTCTCTAAGGGGAGCAGGGGAGCTACCTCCACTGGGGATGGAGAGTCTACTTATCCTAGGGCTAGAGAGGCTACTAGAAATACTGGCAAAGGATTATCAGAATTTAGGGGCTCAATGTCTGCAACTTTATCGGGATTTTTCCACATGTCCCGATTACAGCTTTCAGGATTCCATTTTTTTTCCAACCATTGCCCTCACTTTAGCAGTAGACACCCTGTGAGGCTGTGAATTCAATTTGCATTGTAATTCCACCACAGACAGGATGAGATTCTGGGTTTGGTTTTCATTCATGTCAGCCCTGTGGCTCCAGGAAGTAAGGTCTCTTTCAGGGCAGGTATTTTTATACCACATCATTTATGTCTAGAAACATTCTATGCTCTTAGTATTACTTGATATTTTACTTCACAGTTGTTCCTTATATACCTTTGACATGTTGTTATCTGACTCCTTGTGACTCTTTTTTCTCCTCAGAGTTCTTTGCTTGACCCTTTACTCTTTTTATTTAACGATTTTTCTTAAGTGGGGTTGAGGTGAAGTATTGGTATCTCTAAATAAGTACTTAAGAGGCCTTCTGGAGGCTATTTGTAATTTGCTTTAGAACATGGACTATTTTCCTTTTTATTTTTCTTTTTTATCTGGAAAGTGACTCAATAACTAGAATGTCAGCACTTTCCAAATCCATAGAACTGGTTTAGCCCAGGATTTCATGTTATCAACAATACCCGCTATATTTTATGGGTAATACAGCTAGGGCTTCTGATATTAGGGAAGAGAAATATATTCACAGTTAGGTCTTTTGCAAATATGGCATACAGTAAAGGAGAATTGTGTGTGTGTGTGTGTGTGTGTGCATGTGTGTGTAATTGTGTGTGTTGCTATGTATACTGCAAATGTTATACCTGTTCTCAATGGGAATGACACAGTATGTTCTGCCCAAATAAGCCCATGACTAATCTCCTCCCTTATAGGAATATTTCTTCTCACTGCCTCTCACTCTCTCTAGCTCATTGCCATATGTCTTTGATTTTGTCACATGTGTATCCAGCACATTTTCTTTTGATTTCTTCCAATGAAAATTGTGAATCTAAATCTATTTTAAAATACTTACCAAATAGTCTCTTATGTTTTATTTATTTAATTCATAAAATGTTTGGTATCGAAACTAACTTGTTTTCAAGAATAAAAACCAATATGGTTTCTTTCTTATTACATTCTACATTTGAAGTTTATAGACAGTGTTAAGACATATTTTCTATTTTCTGAAATGATTATTTTACTCCATTGACTCAGACTCACAGAGAATTTTCCATTGACGCTTCTAAGTAATTTACTAAAATTTATACTAGATAATTTAGATAATAATACTTCTATTAGAATATTAAGATAGAGGACTGAGATAGGAATTTGTTTCTCATAGTACTATATCTGATAAGACTGAAACTGACTGACACATTGCTTTTCATGAAAATTGATAATATATGTTTAATTTGAGTCAAATGTGTGTTCCAACACAGCATTAAATATACAGGATTTTCATCTATGCCTTTGCAGAGTCACAAGTATAATAAAAATATGCCTACTCTTAAGACTAAAATGTTTATTTGCACTGACCAAGCCCCTCCTTTCTTGAATTAAGTTACTCAGGAAATAAAATAAATAAAGGGCAACCTGACATATATGCATTCTATGTGAAAATATTATTATATTAATTTTGTTTCCTGTGCAGTGACTGTTTATTGTAAGTGTAAACCAGCCCTACAGACTAGAATATTTCTTTACACAGGTTGATATATATTCTTACCAACGTTCCCTTGACAATGGCAGATTAAGTGTTTGCAATCCAAGTCGTCCAACACTATTACGTGAGAATCTTTACTTTGGTATCTCCTTCGTTCATCTTGCCATGGTTTCTTAAGATACTATAATTCTCAGTTTGCAGGTTATTTTTATTGAGGGGAAAAGGTCAACAAGCTGTACCTAAACGCTCTCATTTGCTTCTGTTCCATGTTCATATATTTCTAGAAATATGTACATTATGGTCTGTTATTTTCCATTGAAATTTGAATAAGAAGATTTAATTTGCATCAATGAAATTTAGATTGAACAGTAAGAAAGTTTTACAAGTTATGATATGGAATCATACTACAAAGAAAAGAGGCCCACGTACCACAAAAAAAAAAAAAAATTATTTAGTCACTTCACTTTCTACAACAGAAAGTAATATCTTTTTTATTCCTCTTGAAAAATAAATTTAAAAAAGATTATAACCTATGCTTTAAGATTATAACAATCGTTAAAATCCTTAAATATCAAACCTGGCAATAATTTTCCATTATTTCAATATAATTTATCACATTTTTTTACATTTTAAAAGAAAAATGTTAATAAAAGTGTAAAAACTTTATCTCTTTGGGTGTTGGTATAGAAAGATTATTATGTTTTTTCAACTATATGCCTGATTATTAGATCTTTTATTTCTTAAATTTTGACAAAAAATTTGAGTTCCCCCTTATGCCTAACTGATCTATTTTTATATTTTTTAATGTTTCTTTATATTTAAGACATATTTTATAGGCATATTTTATCACATTTTGATATTAAGGATCCCAAATAAATATTTGTAGCTATCTCAACTCTTCTTAATTATTTCTTTCTCAAAATATGCCCTGGTGACTTAATAAATATTTTATGAGACTTATAGAACATGATGTAATGTTCTGGGGATAACGAAGAATTAAATACAAATTTGGACTTAAGATATAAAAATAATTTTCTTAAATTTTAAAATGTTTTAAATTTCCATAGTACTAGTACTAGCCAAAATTTAGTAATGCCCAAAGAACATTGTCAAATTAGCTGAAATGATTTTTGATAATATCTATGTGTTTATGTATACATGTATCCATTTCTTTCTCTTCCCCCTACCTCCCTGCCTCTCTCCCTCTCTCTCTCTCTCTGTCTCTCTCATTCTCATCTATCTTTGGCCACATTTTCCTCACTACGTTTTTTTCTCTCTTCACAAATCTAATAGTTCAAATCGACATGACGTGCATTCAAGGAAAAATTGTCACTCATTAGTAGAATAATGACAGAATTCAATTTTAGAAGAAAAAATAGTTAGTAAAAATATTTCTATGTGAACATATGGCAAAAGTGAGATGGCGTCAAAGTGGACTTAAATTAGTTTAACGTTATCTAGCAAATCACTCAGTGTTGGTAATAAAAGCAGAAAGTAATTATACTATCATAGTCAACTAAGGTATAGAAGGCAAAGATATTACTGTATATTGCATAGAAAAATTGTAGTATTTTATACAGTCTAGTGTAGTGTATTAAGATAACATAATTGTAAGCTCCTTTATCTTATTTGAGCCCATCAATGATCTTTTAAAGTTTTTAGTATGGAATTTTTCAAATATACACAAAAGTAGGAAATATATTCTAATAAACCTGCAAATAACTAACATCTACATGCTAGAATTATCTATATTTTTAATCTTGTAATTTTAATCTATTTCCTTCTTTTATCTTCCATTTTAATTAAAATACACAATTGTAGCATATACTTAAAATACAAATTAATTAAAAATTTTCCTGTTTGAAAAAGCTAAGTTACATGGAACTCATTATGGAGAACTCGTATCAGAGTTCTCCATATGTTGAGATATACTCTGAATACATAATTTATGGTCAAATAAAATAAACTTAACAATTCTTCAATAATTCAAATCAAGTATTAAATCTATATTTAAGTTGGACAAGTATTCCCCTGGCATTTGGTTAAATGCCTAAACCATGATGATTCAATAATGGTGAGCAGTATCCTTAAATTAGTTCAATTTGAAGACAGTATAGCAGTCACTATACTGCAATTAAATCTGTTTAGAAAATTAACTTGAAATAAATGGACCATTTTCTGGAAAGGATGTGTTTTATTTAGTCTGATAACTGTAAATGTTTGTTAAAAAAACTGATTGAAAGAAAAGTCATTAATTAATGCATTTTGCCATATTAGAAATGAAAAATTCAAGAGAAAGAATGCCCATTATCCATGCCCTTTCCTTTCACACACAGATGAATCTCTTTACCCTGGAGTTAGAAGTCTCTTCTTTGAAGTATTTCTACATTCTGCCAAGCCCTTTGCTCTGTTTTCAAAGTATACACAGTTTTTTTATTCTGCAGTGTCATTTAGCCATTTTGAAATAAACATAAAAACTTGAATTCATACAGTGCCTATCAGGCACAAACCCCATGGCATGCCATAGATATTAATTAATTGAATCTCATGAGCCATATGGTGATATACACTGTCTAATTCAAGAGCACAGCTACTGTCTTTTAGTAACTCCTAGGAAATCTAGGCCCTTAACTGTATTCTTTAGATTTTACTGGGTTTCAACTGGCAGACAGGTTAACCTAACGACATAAAACAAACCAGAATTTGTGGGGTTTTTTTTTTTCTCCTAAATTTACATTAATGGTATAAAAAGCTTTGACTTCCATAAAGGGTGCTCATTGTCTTATGGATTTTTTTTTCAATACTATTGCCAGATTTAAATCATTCATCTTATGTTTTATATAGCTTCTTGATATGAAGAAATGTCATTTCAAAGTTAGTTAGCAAAATCTTCCTTATTATTCTATACCACAAAAATTAAAATAAGATATATTTTTCCAAATATAAATGACTGTATTTGGTAATTTTATAATGTTACAGATAAACAATAAATCCCCTCTTGCCTTAATGACTCATGCATATGTCAGCATAGAATATTTAGCAAACCTTTATTCTCCATGTTCCAAAAGATTTGAATTAGAGAGGTTTTGCTTTAAGTTACAGTTGTGAAGATAGAAAAATCCTAATTCATCCCCATTTGTGAAATAACTTTTTTGTTTGTTTGTATGATCATTGGTTGTTTATTCCCCCTCAGATGTGCTTTAAAAGCAAAAACAAAACAGAAATGATTTTTTTTTTTTTTTAAGTTATGACTATTTGAGAGTCTGGAGTGACATACCATCTCCTAAGCCAGAGGTGGTTACATGGTGGGAACTGCCTATCTTTTTACCTTTTCTATATTTCCCTTCAATAAACCTAATTTTCCATGATAATAATTGCTAAAATTTAGTGAACAATGTGTCTGGCATTTTGCTGAAATCTTTATACATCATCTTATTTAATTTTCACAGCGATCCTATAAGGTAGGATAAGTTTATAAATTAGGAGTCTAGAAGACAAGGAAGTAAAGCACTTTACCTATGCTCACATAACAGTCAGATAGACATAGGTAGATAGATAGACTGATAGTGATAGATAGACAATAGAATAATAGACTCTTAAGTCTTTGTTGTTTTTGTTTTCTGTTTGTTTTTGTTTTCACTGCCCTGGCATTGCAGGACATCCAGCAACTCTAGTCCTGACTACTATAAGTCAGAAGGGCTTCCCCAGTCACTCTGAAGACAAAACCTTCTTGGCCTCATTAGATTCCAAAAACTTCCCCCAGGAGCAAGACCAACTCACTAAGAATTGTTGCCTCTGGAAAAGAATTCAAAACATTCTGAGGCTCTTATTTCTGTCTTCTATCCTCAATTTGCCCTTTTTAGGATTTGAGTGGTATTTTAGGAAGTAAAACAAAAATAATAACTAATCCTGAACTAAGTCAAGGGTTCCTTCCTTAATTCTCCAAAGCAGAGGTATCTGCTCCTTCCTTTGGGATCCACACTGTGTCGTTCACTGCTCTCATACCATTTCCCAAGCTGACAACAATTCAACTGTTAGCATTTATGTTTCCTCCATTAGAACAAAATCAAATTCATTCACTTTCACTTTTTTTTTCCCCTAAGAGCTGAAAATATTTGGGAATGATCTCAACCTCTTTTTGAAAACATCTTTACTGTGGTATAATTGAAATACAAATGACATATAATAAACGGTACACTTTGATATATTTGGCATGTGTATACATTCAGGGAATTGTTACAATCAAGATAGTGAACAAATTCATTAGACCAAGTTTTCTCAGTTATTCCACCTGCCCCTCTACACCCCACTCATTCCAAGGCAACAACAACCGGTCTACTTCTTGTCGCTATATATTGGTTTGCACTTTCCAGAAATATTGAGTTGGCCAAAAAGTTCATTCAGGTTTTTCATAAGCTGTTATGGAACAACCCAAATGAACTTTTTGGCCCACCCAATATGTGCAAAAGAAACTATACTATACATAATCTTTTGGTCTGCATTATTTCTTTCAGCATAATTATTTTGAGGTTCATCCCTGTTGTTTTATATATCACTAGCTCATTCTTTTTATTTTTAATTTAAATTAAATTTTTTTATTGAAGTGTAGTTGATCTACAATATTATATTAATTTCAGGTGTACAACACATTATTTTGATATTTTTATATATTATACTCCATACCAATTTATTTAGCTCATTATTTTTAAATGATGACTTGCATTCTATTGTATGGATATAGTATATTTTGCTTATTCATTCTCTGTTCAATGAATATTTGGATTGTTTCCCCTTTTTGGCTAGCAACCTTATATCCTGCAACCTTGCTAATTTGGGAAGTCAGCTTTAAACCATGCTGTTTGCTTTGAAGATAATCTGTTATTTTGCTGCTTTTAATATTTTTCTTTATTTTTGTTTCTTTCATATTGTGCTAAATATATATTATATATTGTTTAACTTAGACATGCATGAATTTTTAATGTAGTGGAAAGAGCTCAAGCTTCTCCTCTGAAAATATGGAAATGATCAGGTTTATAAAAACACCACAATATTTCTCCCCTTTTAGTTTCTTTACCAGTAACATCAATGTTCCTCTTTTTTTAATGCCATAATAAAGATATGATTAATCCTCAAATATTGTAATAATCTGAATATAAAACAATCATTAGGTCAGAATTATTAGACTAGAAGATCCTTAGGGCAAGGTCTCTTTGTTTTGTTTTTCATATATTGCATTCAACAGTTTTCCCTACCTATTAATCAGACAATACAGTGTTAAATAAATCCATTTATAAATAACAAAATATCATTGTGTATGTGAGCTAAAAAAATAGATTTACCTTACATATTAGGAATATATGAATATATTATTAGCTATATGCAGAGAGCTATTCATATTTTTCCTGTAATATAAGCAATAAATCCTCATCATTTGTGGTCTTCAAAATGTATTTGATGATGTGGGCATTTGGAGGGACCTGGTGTTGTTTAGTTTTTATTGGTTTAAATTGAAATTACTCTTTTATTAAAATTTAAATTAATATTATATATGCCCTTGGATTTTACAGAACAGTATTGGAAGATAGAGGATATGTTATATAAAACAATGAGAATGGGAACGTTTTCCAGGCTTGGCATTGCTTTCTCATGATTTCTTATCAACAAAGGTATTCTGCTTTAATCAAGGAGTAATCTCAGGTAAACTCATAGCAATATATTTCAAGTCTAGGGACCTCTGGTGCCCTCCTCTCACAATGCGTAATAGAATTCCTTGTTTTTGCAAAGCCACGTCAGACTGTGGCTAAATGGGAGTGATTATTTAATATTACCTTATATTATCTTTAATTTTATCTGTTTCATCCATTTTATAACATATAACAATTTTTTGACATTTTAAAGATTAATAATTAGTAGTTGAATTGAGACAAGCTGAAGAGCATTTTGTCTGATTCATTCCTGTATTCAACATATTTTTAATGAAAACGAACTGAATATTCTAAATGATGTGAAAGTGGGGTTGGGATGAGAACACAGGGACTTGTTTTATAAGTCCTATAATACTTTCTTTTTTCCTGGTTTTAAAAAGGTTCAGAGGTCTTTCTGCCAGCCAGTAGATTGTTTGTTCCCAGTAACTTAATCATCGTGCAAATATTGGCAAGGTTGATTCTGGCTAGAACATCAAAGGGGTATTGGAGTAAAAATCACAAAGCTTTAATGTTATATTTCTTTTTCTTTCCTGTAACAGTTTAGTTATAGATAATATTTCCAAACTGTATTAAAATTAGATAATTACACACTTATAAGTAAACTTAGATTGCTGTAAGATAGTTTTATTTGAACTTTAATGACAGAAACAAATGCATTTTCCATTGAAAACTGACTTTAGTTATATTAAGTATTATATAACTTAGAAGTTAAATTTAGTAGTGGCAGGCAATATAGAAAACTGTATCTGTAATGTACAACTTTTATTCAGAATAGACATTTGTTTAGAATTATGTTGTTTTTTACCCCCTGCTAAAACTGAATATTAACTTCTGAAATTGTTTCTTTTTGTTTTTTAACTGTTTATAAGAATGCCCCATGTCTTTTTGTTTCTTTCTTTGAAAGTAAAATATTTACATGTTCTCAATAGTCATAGTTTAATGTTTTACTCTAAATGAAATTTAATATACTGACACCTTATTGATTTCCCACAAGGGCTTTTATAAACTTTTTTATATTACATATTTTGATAAAATGTCTTATGAATTTGTATTTATTTCCCATCAGATGTTAATTGTTATCAAAAAGTGTTCTATGGAGAAGAGTAAAATCTGATTAACTTATTCAATAACAGGCAGAAATTTTCCACTCTTTTACCTTGGCAGTAGTCTCTCCTTCATGTAATTGCAGTATTTTTAATGAAAGTAAGCAGTCAACAAAAACCTCAGAAACTAATTTTATTTAATGATCTTAGAAAAAAATATGTTTTCAAATTTCTAGTTATTGTTGCACTCAGAGTTAAAACAGTCCTTTTGATTGATATTCAATTCAGTTAACAAACTTTTTTGTGTCTCCACCATGTATCAACTGTTTTATATGTTAGAAAGACAGGGAGAAAAAAAAAAAAAAAAGAAAGACAGGGAGAACAATAAATGAATAGTTGACTATATTTTCATACTAAAGCATTCTCCTTATACATATAGTAAGTAAAAATTAAATTTTTTATACTGCTGTTTTTTTAATGATGTCATTTTCCTGAAAGCAAGATTCATAATTATTTCACAGCAGTACCCTGCTTCTTGTTTATCTCTGCAACCTTCCAGGTTATATTTCTACAAAGTCAGTAGCTTCTTTTCATTTTGGAGTTTTCTGAGGGGTAACTTGATAGATTCAGTGGAATGTTGCATTAGCTAGCAAGGTGTAAAATAGGGTCTATCAGAGGCCAAGTCAAAACAAAATGTCATAGATAATGGCTTCAATGGATGCATCTTTAATTCTTTATTGAGATTAGAAAGTCCAGCATTTACATCTTTAAACCATGGTTCAAGTGATCGCAATCGTTGCTTCTCCAGTGGGCTTCCCTTCAACCCTCTAGAGTATGTAAGTCATGAAATGGTATTGATTAGACAGTGAGATCCTCATTAACAGGATGTAATTGAACGTGAATTAATTATAATAATCATCTCTTCTCCTCAGGCTTTAAAAACAAATATTTAATTCCTAAGCAATAGTCATTTAGCAATCATTAATCCACTTAGCCAATTTACTATGATATGGCTATTTTAAGGTAGGCTTTAAAGAGTTGGAAATTCCCTTGCCAAAATTTTATTAGCCAAAAATTATTGTTGTAGGTTCATATGTACTAATTTAAATGCCTTAGATAATGATCTGGAATTTCAGTGGTTTGAAATGCTGTTAAACTGGTGATAATTGAATTATGTTGATTTTCTTATTTCTGATACCTAGTCTTAAAAAAAAAAAACAACTTTCTAATCTTTTATCTCCTTCCATGGGCATTCAAGTTTGAGGGACTCACTTTCCCCAAAACAGATCCAGGTGTGTGAATACCTATGGGCTCCCATCACAGGGAGGTCTTGAATAGAGAAAGAGTCTCATGGAATTATTAAGGAATAACATATGAGGAAAGAATTCAGAATATTTAATAAAAAGCAGGTAGTTCTTTGTGGATTGAATTACGTGAGTGGACCCTGTTACGGCTTGAATCATGATCCTCAAAAGATATGTTGTTTTAACCCCTAATACCTCAGGATGTGTTGTTATTTGGAAATAGGGTCACTGCAGATGTAATTAGTTAAGATGAGGTTGTACTGAGCTAGGGTGGCTCCTTACTTCAACATGACTGGTGTAAGAAGAGGGAAGATGATGTGAAGACAGACACACTGGAAGAATGCCCTGTGGATGTGGAGGCAGAAATTGAGTGATGCACCTACAAGCCAAAGAACACTGGGGCAACCAGAAGCTGGAGAGGCAAGGAAAGATCTCTAATGGCCTTAGAGGGAGCATAGCCCTATCAACAGCTTAATTTTGGACTTCTGGCCTCCCGAAGTGTGTGATAATAAATTTCCATGGTTTTAAATCACCCAGTTAGTACTACTTTATTACAACAGCCCTAGGAAACTAATACAGGCCCTGTGTAGATTCTATTTCAGATACTTCTTTGCCCCAGTATGGTGTTGGAGTCATTAGTACTTTTAGTTTTTATCCGTGGAATTGTTTGCCTCAGGCATTCTATCCACTTCTCCAGCAGAAGTCTTCCTTTAATGAGCCAGTGGGGTGCAGCATGATTCACTGCCCTGACTTCTGAATTTCCACCTATACTACCCCTGTATATGTAAAATGTTTTCACTGTCAATCATGCCACATCCTGATCCTTATTTCTTCTTTCTCTTATGCTTCATGGGCATCCCAGTCATGCAACCTCATCACACTAACCTTACTATAGACTCAGACATTTCATGTTCCTCCTTCAACAGAACAGTGTGCTTTTCTTCACAGCTTAAAAAATGTGTTCTTACACACAATTTACCAGGAAATAAACTCAGTCAAAATTGATGATTAGTAGACCTTCGACTCATTCCTGACATCCCAAGTTGCACATGGCCTTAGCATATAATAAACTCAATTTAAATTCAAAATAAGCGTTAATTAGTCCTGCTATAGTCACCTAGAAAATAGAATAAAACCATTTAGGTTTTAGTAGTGCCCACTTCAAGATCTCATAAAGAACTTCTTTTGGATCCTATTAGATGAGTAGCCTCATGATGTAAGTGAATGGTATTCTAATCTCTCACGAGGCCTTTAAAATTAATTGAATATATTTATGATCCAAATCATGCTGCCTTCCATTACAAGCAAAAATGACTTCTTCATTCAGGGAAATGTCAGATAGATGAGGGCAAATAAAAACATAATTAAATACAAAGCAGAATGCAATGATAACTCAGGAACAAGTAAAACATAAAGCAACAGGCTCTTGGGTAACAGAGGGAGAAGGTACAGATGAAGATGGATCCTGGCCTTGAAGGAAAGATCAGACTTTGACAGAGACAGTTACATATAATTTTACATACAGAGCAGAGCATGAGCAAAGTCACAGAAACGTGAAATAGAAATAATAATCTAAATTGCTAAATTTCTTTCATCCTTTTTAAAACAGAATTCTATGTTAAATAAGTGTCTAATTTAATCTTCATAAAAGTCCTATAAATAGATCTGTTACTTTCTCTGTGAACATGAGGCAACTGAAGCCAAATAATTTGCTGAATTTTATGTGAACACATTTTTAGAGTACAGAAAGAGGACTGATTTGACTAGATTTCTGATTGTGGAAGAAAGAAACAAAAAAGTCAAAAATAAAATACTGTAAAAAGGTAGGGTGTAAGTTTTGTTATGAAGACAAAGATTTAACCTGATAAGTAACTGAACAAGTAATTGAATTGAATTCAATTAAAATCATTGAATGTTTTGTACATGGCTATGACAAGATTCAACTTCTGCTTGGAAAATATTAATCTGGTATCTGCGGTTTAGGTTAAAGAAAGTAAAAGTTTAAGATTAGATGATCAGTTAGAACACTGTATATCTCTTTTTCTCTTTCCACTGTCACTGCCTTAGAACAGGCCCTTATCTTTATCTCTGTGGACTACAGAAATAGTCTCAGAACTAGTTTCTGTAGCTCCAGTTTCCTTTCTTCAACGTATAATCCTCATTGTCACCCATGAATTTTGTCAAACATGCGTACCATTATTTACCTTCTGTGTTTTAATTTTTTTTAATAGCTTCTCATTACATTCAGAAAAAAGATAATCTTTAGTATGACTTTAAGGCTCTTTATAATTTAAACAGTTTTCCAGCCCTTCTCCTCACCTGCCTCCAATCTTTACCCTCCATACCATCTCTCTATTTAAGCACACCAATGATTGTTTCCAAATTTAGAACTTCCCGAGTCACAACACTTTATGTGCTCCATAAATCTATAATGTTCTCTCCCAAATTCTTTATCTGATAAAAATTATCCATTCCTAGAGACCACCTTAGTTTCATTGTAGCCCCAGTTCAGGGAGACATTCCATTCTGTAAGCTTTCATTTAGCATGTATACCTTCCACTATTATGACATTTATCACATTTTATTTGAGTCATATGTTTATAGGCTTGTCTTCCACAGTTGGTAAAAGCCCAGAAACAAGGCACCCACTCTATGCTGATAATTAAATTTTGGAAAAATTTCCCTATCAATAAAAATGGTCTGCTCAGCTTGTATTATATGTTAGCCAGGAACAAAAGAAGCAAAACTTCCACTCCCCTGTGCATTTCAAGAGAGGATGACATTTCAGGTCATGTATACTGATCAGCCAGATACTCATTGATAGTCCATTTAGGCAAAGTCCACATAGCATCAAAGCAATTAGTCACCGATTTAAAGAAAATAATTGAGAATAATGACGTTTTTATTATAGAATTAATTCAACCATGATAACATTCATAGTGTAAAATCCTTCTGATTTCTTTAACAATATTTAGGGCAGATCCTGCAGGAACTTAGTTCAAGAAGGGATGAAGCAAAATAGTGAAGGTAATTTGCCAAGAAGAAAGCAAGAGTAACAATTAATTTTACTTACAGAGTGCTCTTGTAGAATGAAGGTGCATGTTGGAGTTTTATTAAACAAAACATTTCTTTGAAGTTGGCATCCTGAAGTGCCACACTGAAATTCTTCCTTATTTTTAAACAGATGGAGAAATCATGCCGCCCCCCCACACACACCTCAGTTATTTAAAATTATATAAACTATATTAAAATTTAAGAATTCACAAAAGAGATGCTACCAAATGATAACAAAACCCAGGATTTGTTTATTAAATGATGGATTTGACAATTGAGGTTATTATATATGCACAAAATTATCTAAGGTTATTATATATGCACAAAATTATCTAAGGTTATTATATATGCACAAAATCATCTAAGACATTTATTCTAAGCTTATTTGTTATAGATGGACAATTGATTTTTATCAGGTTCAGCCTGATAATACTTTTAAATAAGAGAGCTCCTGTAATTTTTATTAAAAATGGTAGTATTCACAGCTTCTACTCACCGAATACACAATTGTTTAAGAAAAATATGTATTGGTCACAGTATACAATGAATAATACATATTTTAGCAAATTTCCAGCATTTGGGCATATTAAGAAAAAAACTACCACAGGATGGTGAAAGTGGAATGGAAGATATCTTATCCTTTACTTAAGCTATAACAATTCCTAGGCTATAAATAGGAACAACTCTTTTTTTTTTTTTTTTCTTTTTTGTGGTAGTGTTCTACTTCTACACACCTCTCCATCCTCACCTCATTCCCATGATTCTTCATATCTCATCCTCTGTGAAACCAATGGTTAGGAAAAGATATACATTTTGTGGCACCTGAAGTTTAAACAGCTATGGGGTGAAGGAAGGGGAAGGCTTTTTGAGAAAAGAATATAAGATTTCCAGCAGGTATTAAAGTGCATATTTACTTAGAGTGCATAGTTGAGGCACATAAAATTTTTAAAGTTTTTAAAAATCTTACAAATAAAAGAATCATCACAAAATCCAGAAGGTAACCTAACACCTATGTCTTATTTTCATATTACAACTCAAGGTGTGTCTATACATTGGGCAGTAAGGACCCTTGGAAGCTATGCCTACACCAAAATGACTGGCAATAACAACACATGCAGAAGTGATTTTAAATCTCATGAACATACAAACAGCATAAACTCTTACTCTAGTTCCCATTAGTCAAATAACAATGGCAATAGCCCCCTCCAATGCCACCTGGCATGAGAAAAAACTGTCACAGAGGAGAAATCATAGTCAAGAGAGACAGTGGTCATAACTAGTTATATTCAAAGTATATCAATTTTGTAATTTTTAAAAAATATATGACTACATGAATATGTTGTGGTATTTCCCAGGTTCTTAGAAGGAGCCTGTGCCAGTGAGGATCCCTGAATCACAAGATTTTTTAGCTCAAGGAAAATACATCTCTACCTCTTGTCTAGCCCTTCCAAAATTGTTGTCATTCCATAAACACGTCATGTGTTTCCTTCCATGGTGTCTATGCTTTTGCTTCCCTTTCTGCTTTCAGTTTGTATCTTATCCAAAACTTTTAGACTTTAAGACTGAGTTCAACTAATTCATCCTGTACACATTTTAGGAATTATTCTTATGTTTTAGAAATGATTCTGATGGTATCATCACATGTCTCTGTTTCCTTACTCTACTACTCCATTTGTATATAGTTTTCATGGTTCCTGGAACATAACATCTACTCAGTGAAAGTTCAATTTATGTATTGTTGAGCATTAAGCAAAGCAAAGAGAAAAAGGAATTGAAAAACAATTGAACTCATTACAAAGGGTCCTATTCAACATCTGAATAGCATTGTTACCAGTGCCTCTCTGAATTTTGATAGGAATAATTTAGTGTTCTGTTAAGTTTTAGAAAACATGTTTTCTTTAAAAATAAGAGTATGCAAATATTCTATTAAGATATAAAGAATATATATTTTCTAGTAAGGATTTTTACAGGAAAATGTTTTTCAGATTGGCAAGTTGAATCTTCTTAAATCTAATTTACAATGCAGCTTACAACCTGCTAACATAATGAATCCAATGTTATATTTTAAATAGTTCTCTGATGTTTTTCTAATCAAGTTGAGAGACTCTCTGCAATGTTATAAAAGTGATTTGGCAATTGGAGAAAATACTTAATCAAAACTGTTTCTAAAATATTTAAGTTCATTAAAGCTGTAAAAATGACTGTATTTCTACATAAAGACATGCAAAAGAGAGAATTGTGTTTCTTACAAGTCTTTGTCACTTACTTTTTTGTGGTTATAACTTAAATTTCCCTTTTGCTAACTAAACTGAGACAAAAAGTGAAGCTATTTAAACTTCTTCAAATTATAAATGACTTTTCAGTATATAATTTTACTAATAGCTAGAATTTATTGATTACTAAATACAAAATGGTGAATAAATATTATCATATTTCTCAGAACAATCTTGTCTTGATTATCTCCATTTCAAAGATCTGAAATTGAGATTTAGAAATATTAGATAATTTGCTCAATTTACACAAATCATAGTTAGAATAACAAGGATTTTAAAAATCCAAGTTTTATATTTGTATTTATTAAAATTTACAGTCTGCTTCAAACTGACTTCCCATATATGTATTTTGTGTGTTGTGTGTGTGTGTATGTATTATATGTGTGGGCATAGATAAAAAAACATTGATATATTAGAAACATTATAATTAATATATGAGAAGCAGTTACTAAAAAGAGTAAATACTTGCTTTTTCCTCAGGTTCAAAGGCCAGGAACATGCAAGAATAAAGAGCAGATGTACTTCCATGTAAGTTTATTCATGAGAATGTATTTCTTAATCTCATTGTATCCTTGTAATTATAATTGGTTAGAAGAAGTCGGGACCATTAGACCCCAGACAAACAAATTTGCCTAAGTTAGGTTGGTCTAATATTTACTTAGAACAAGAAACTTAACCACTTAGATTCTCAAATTTTTTATTGTATGATAGATAACAATACCTTTTTACAATATAGTTTTTAAACTAATAACATAACGCATAAAACATCAAGATGATTGCCTGGAATAATTCAGACTAACTTCAAACTGGGATGAAAGTTGACTGGTTCTTCACATATCAAAAATAAGATGCTAATTCTCTCTAATAAAATGAAAGACTTTATCTGTTTATACTTAGATTGCATTTTCCCTAGCTAGGCAAAATCAATTACTGGTTTCAAGAAACACTATAAAAATATGATTTATGAATATAGTCTACAAAGATATTCTTGATAGTAAATATATTTTTATTTTACTCTATGCCATAAAAAAGAATATCTAAGAGCTGAGATTCCACTAACTTCAAAGGAAGTGCCTACTTACCTTAGCTCAGCAATGTGCCGGACAAGATAAGCAGTGACCCCTTTGATTCTATAAATAGAGACCTACAAGCAGCCACACATCTGAAATTCATCCATCTATCTTTTAAAAATATGTCATAGATGGAGATTCAAGAGTGTTGATATAAAAGATATAAATATTAATGTCATGAAAAAATATCAATATGTTTAAATATGCCCTCAAGTGAAAAAAATTAAGAAGTTTAAATAAATAAGTTCAAATAACCTTCTCTATTATATGTGAATTGAAGATGTCATGGAATTGTTGGTATCATAAAGAAAGTACTATTGCTGATAAAATCTTGTGTGGATGAAATGAAATTATTAAGGTTTCTTTTCAAAAGCCATATGCATAGAACTCTTTGACTTGGTTGACTTTTTGCATATTTGAAAAATGTATAATGAGGAATCGTAAGCCTGATCTGATCATTACTGTAGGACAAGGGTGAATCCTTTTGAAAAAACTATCCAACTCACTCCTAAGGAATATTGGAAGGATACTAATGTTGAGGTTAATAGTGGTTTATTTTTTCCTCCTTAATTACAATTCTGAAGGAATATGAGAAATATAGATAGAGATTATATTTATATCATTTATACACACATATATATATAGTAAGTTTCAATTTAATGATTATGCTTTCTTCTTGATTTTCTTCTACATTTTGTATGCTAAAATGCTTTTCTTTTTTGCAACTATTTTTAAACAGCCTGTACTTGTTGAGTGAGTATGTGTGTGTGTCTCTTAACATTCTTACTTGGTTCAAGAAAACATTTGCAAACTTATGCTCTGTATTTAAAACTATGTGAATCTATGAAATGTAACAATTTGGCACATGCAGTAGATTCTCTGGCACAACACCTAAATCCCCCATTCAGAACCCAGGCACTCATTCCTCCAGCTACCAGGTATGTTGACTATCGACAGCTCACAGCTGAGTCCCTCTCCAGGAACTGATCTGAAGGGAGCTGCCTCGCCCAACACCATGTTCCCTCCTTGAGCATAGCTTGCACCCAATGACTGATCTGTACTGGGCTACAAATGCCTGGCTCCCTTTTCATGACTGAGAACAATTTTGAAGGTCCATCCCTGCTCCACAGTCCCTCACAGGATCAGCAAAGGCCTCTGTTAAAACTACGTCTCTCAAATGCATCACAATTTACCATTTTTTCCACCAGTGCAGCTTCTCACATGATTATAGGTACTGCCCCAGAGAAAACTCCCCATTAATTGACCTGCATGCAAATCTCATTCTCAAGAGATTTGTGTTTCTGGGGCAAACTTACTTCAGATATAAGCACTATTTTAGAGGTTACTCCAATCATGGCGTTAATGTCAATCAATATTTTCTCCAGACAATGTCAAGAAATATTCAATTATAAAGGCAAGAGTTATAAATAATATTTCATGAGCATTTGTACCTTAACCACTACTGAGGTGATAATGAGTGTGAACTTGCAAATAAGGTCATAATAAATAATGAGATAACATTTATCAGCTGCTTCCTGTATGCCACATGATTATACATTATTTGTTGCTCATTACAAACATGTAGTGATGAGAAAACATAGCTCTGGGTTAAATTATTTGATCAACATAAGTTAACAGGACCAACATTCAAGCCAAGATCTGTCTTATCCTGAAATCTTCTCATACTGTGAATTTTCTACCCTAAGGGCTGCAAAACTGAGACCAAGTCAGTGGGGGCCTATTGATAACACTTTTGGAGTGTGTGAGAAAAAATAATGGATAAGAAAAATGGATACAGCTGTACTGGAGGAGTGGTATCTATGAGGAAAGCCTTTCTAAAGAGTTCTAGAAGAAAAGTTTACATCATTAGAGTGATCCACATCAGAGGAAAGCAGTGCAGATCATGATAGCTCCCAACATAGAACCATTGTTAATTTTAGGGGTTTAGCTATGAGTTAAAATAAATCATGAACAATTCTCATAATTAACATTAATTAATGCTATTTGTCTGTAATTGATTTTAAATCATCTTAGTTATTTTATTGTTAAAGAGTTTCCAGCAGGAAAAGAACCACATTGTTTAATAGAAAATGTTTCCCAGATTTGGGGGATGGTGTCTGAAAGAAAAGAATAGTGATATTCTCCTAACCCAGACATACCACAAATATTTTTAAACTATCCTTAATGACTGTCAAACTTGATATGAGTCATGTGTGTGTGTTTTACAATTTAGGTGTCACTTTGGCATCCTCAAAGAGTGAGAATTTGCTTATCTGTGGCATTATTATATTTAAAACAGTAGTAAGAAAAAATAAATAATGTTTTCTATGTAATTAATCAAAACTCAACTTCTCCATAAGCTGTTTTTGGAAGGGATTTCATGTAAACAGAATGAGGGAAATGCTCAACAGGGTTGTAGGGGAAGGTATCCTTTGAGGTTTCTCTGCACTTGTGTTAACTAATCAAGCATGAACAAAATGTCCTACTATTATGTTGTTTGTTATAAAAGTGCCTCAGATTTAATTTTGATGAAAGTACTTTAAAAGAAATCCCTGTTACAAGCATGAACACTTATAGCACCAGATAAACAAGAGTGTCTATAATAGTCAAAATTGAAATGCACGAAAATATAAATCCCAGACACTGAGAAAATATTTTTATAAATGATATCTTGCTTTTATAAAATTATCGCAAAATCTGTAAGAGTTTTAGTCTATCTTTGAAATATAGGCCATACTTGCTCTAGGACACTTTCAAGTATGAACTTGAGGATGAAGGTATTTGTAGAGTGTGAAGTCTGTAGTAAATTTATAAAGGTACAATTCTGTATGTTAATGAGCTAAATTTATGCTTTGGAGGCTTTCCCAAAGTGACTAAATGAGGAATAGTTCAATAAGAAAATTACTTCATAGAAAAGTTAAAAAAAAAAAAAACTGATCCAAAAGGAAGGTACCTTGGAATAGCACTTGGTCATTTTTGAAATTACATTCATGATATACTAAAGTATGAGTCTCTATAAATTTGCACGTGTTTCAGAGGGAGGATATAGTTTCATTAGGTTGTGGTATAGAAAGGTTTTAGATACCTAGGAGAAGGGGGAGTCTGAAATAATTTTATAGAATGAATATATCTTTAGATAATGGAGTAGACTTTTTGTAGAGGTGAGGCAATCATTTACAGTTAGATTGTAAAAGAACCTGACACTCCCAGCAGGATCAGAGGGAATCTTTAACACAAGAGGAAGAGTTCCAGACATGTGGACAGTAGCTGTGATATCTAGCATCAGATAAATGAGTGAGAGAGACTTTCTAGCCAGTAGAACACTTGGGAATGAAGGAAAGTAGGCAGAGACTTTTTAGAAACTACTGACAAGTGTAATTTAGGATGAGAGATTAGATGCAGCTCTTATATTTATTCATTTATCCACATTTAATCATTCAACAAATATTTATTGGATATCTTCTATTTGTTTGACACTATTATGAAGTGGGGCACAAAGAAAATTCTCTACCTCGATGGAGATTACATTTTAGTGGGAGATGCAGACAATAAAAGTGAATATATAATTTCATATACATACAAATTATAATAGATGCTAAAAAGTAAAGTTTGGAAAGTACATAACAAGTATCATGGGGGGAAATGCATTTTTAGGTTAGATGGCCAGAGAAGGTCTCACAGAGAAGGTACCATCTGAGCAAAAGTCCTGAAGGAGTTGGGATAGAGAATCATGCAAATATCTATGGTAGCAGCATACCAAACTTCATTAGGTGGGGCACACCTGCACAGTGTGACCATAAAGGAATGAGCAAAGCGTAGAAGAGTAGATGTGGTTGAGGATACAGGTAGATTTATTTAGGTTCTTATAGGTCATGATGGAGATTTTGAATTTTAATCATCCTAGAGAATTAAGTAAAATACCAATGAATTTTGCAATTCGGTACAAGCAGGACTATATCCTATGCATCTAGTCTTTTAGGCATCTCTGTCTTAAAATTATTTTCTATGAAGAGACTCCTATTATGTCCTAGGCATAATCAATATTCTGTCAGCTACAAATATCCACTGCCTGTCACTCAATAAATATCCAAGTAACAGGATACAGAAAGTCCTTAACTCCTTAACATGGAGTCTTCATTCTCCTGTAATTCATTGCTAGACTTTCAAGAGATACAATATTAGTTGTTTATCTAGATTTTAACAGCAGCTCTGCCTCTGTGTGCCAACTATGTGATCTTTGGTAAGTACCTCAGTCCCTCCATCTGTAAAGAAACTAATAATACATGCATAGTTTTGAGGATTAAAATGATGAGTATGGGAAGCAACTTCATTTCTTTCACGTGTAAATTTCAATTAACGTTATCATTCACATATTATCATTATTAAAGCATTAAAGAATCAAAACGTCAGAAATGTACATATATGCAAATAATATGTACCACCTTTTAATTACCTCTCCTGCTGCCAGCACATTTTCTTGATATCCTGACATGTTTCTGAAAAATAAAAACAAACTTAGGCTGACAGTGAACTTTTGTTGATTCCAAGGTCTCTTGCACTTGAAAACAGACTTGCCTGTATCTGTTAAAGATATATTGCTTGCAAGCTCCTCTTCCACATATTTATTAATTCAGATAGACTTCCTCTGGTTTTTGGCCTGCATGTATCTTCATGTAAACAGAGCTACAGATGGTTATGACAAGTTCTTGTTTGTGCATATTGAAGGGCATGCTGTGTGGCAAATTGCACTCTTGTGTTTCTCAAGTAGATTCAGGGAATTTTCTTTCTGTTTCATTTTTCCCCATGATAGGGCATCATATGGCCCATAGTGAACAAATGTAAATCTAAAGTTGCTTGGGCACAAAATATGGTGCTAATAAAATAACATTTCTATTGTTCAGGCTTTAAGAAGGCTTGTAATTGGTTTTGGTTGCCAAACATGTGGGTCAGTGAGAATAACGCTGAAAGTAGATTAGATGCAATTCAGGCAGCTATATTAAGAACTCAGTGTGGTGAATTTGCTGTTATTGCATAAGCAGAAGTAGGGATGGTATGTCACTGACATCAGTGTGCTCTCATTTGATCTAAAAACGTTAATGTGTGTTGAGAGCCAAAACTGAGGAACTACTCACAAGTTTATAAAATTAACATAATTTTATTGTATAAATGAGATAGTAGAGAAAAATTTATTCTCAACCCTGTGTTTATGATACTATAGTTACTAAATTAACTATACTAATAGCAAAATTGAAAAATAGGTAAACTCAGAAGTCTCCATAGAGTCATAAAAGGGCTAAGTTCTAGTGTTGGGTCACCAGGTAGATACTAACTAAAAGGGCTTCACTTTGGTTTTCACTACCAAAGAAAGGTTTAAAAATTTCAGTGACAGAAACTTCTTCCCTTTACTTGTCCCCTTTCCAATACTAATAATATTCAAGTAAATTATGCTGAAGAGGACTTAAGTTAGATTGGACCCGGAAAGTATTGTAGTCAACTTTATGGAAAAACAGAATGAAGGTTTTATTCCCAGGAGACCATGCAGAGTGCATGTAATAGGGTATCTGAATTGAAAGTGATGTCCTTTTGTGATTCCAGTTGATTTCCTTAATGTGCTTTAAATAAAACTTCTAATTAAATCTCAGTAAATTTCATATACATATCAATTCTTAGAAGATTATCAATTAAATATCTACTCACATTTCACAGCACTACAAGGTACCAAACTGATTACTATTTTTTTTTCACCTCTCTTTTAAAGACTAGAGATTGAGAAAGCAAAGCTAAGAGAAATTGACAGCAACGATGAAAATTAAAATTGAGAATTTCTAACTTTAATTCTGTATTCAGTCTACTAACCTGCAGTGCTATTCACTAGAGAAATTGAACAAAAGCCCATAATACATCGCATAAAATTACATATGTATGTAAACCATCATAACTTCCAAAAAACTTGAATACGTTTTATACATTTATCTTAATCTTTTCCTCCACAATAAGAGCTCCACCCCTATCAAGTTTCAGGTTTATAAATTTAGCTTTTCTTGAGTAATGTGAGTGCCAATAGCTGCTGGAGACATTTTTATCAGAATGAGAAATTTAACTTTTTCATTCTCATGTAAGTACAAGAAAAAAAAAACTACTACATTGATTTTGGCTAAACTTCCCAAATTATTTGCCTTTAGGTTGAGAAGAAAAGAAAAAAAATCAGCTCAAAAAGTTTTTTGGATGACGTTATAAGCTATTGTGATAGATATTCAAGCTCTAAATCACTTTCAACTTTAAATTCAGTGTTCACAATTGCAGAGGTTGATATCTTAGAATATACTTTTTGTTGATCTCAGAAATGATAAAAAGAAAAAATTAGCTAATCCTAGTAAAAGCAACAGAAAATAGGAGCAGATATGAAGTTTTTATAAAATATAATATACAGTGTATAATCTATTTTTGAAAAAGATCATGGAATTGGGGGGAATATACATTTTTGGAATGAAATATTTTATTCTAGTAGGAATATATGGTAAATAATTAGCTTGCTAGTCAATTTTCATTCAATAACTCAAAAATCTCATATATGAGTCGCTGATTGAAAACGCTTTAAAAGACACACAAAAAATCTCTAAAGTATAGGTCATTTACTCTGGTAGGAGTTTTGCTGAGCAGGGGATATTAGAGAAAATGAATTAAAAATGTAACAACCATTGTTTTAAAAATTAAATAACTTTAAAGTTATTTATAACTTTATAGTTATAAAGTTCACAGATCTATGAATAATAAAATTGAAAAGGACTTCAAAGACACTCAAGTTTGGTGTGTCTTAATACAATATTTTTGGCATTTTTTCCAGTACGTGATTATATTTTCTTTTTCATGGATTAGAAAACTAAAGCATTATAAAGCTAAAAGCAATTAACACTAAATATGGAATCATTCATAGGGCAGAACCATCTTGAACACAGAAAAAGTTTAGTACAATAGTTCCAGTTCTCTTATTAAATGCCAGTTGTATCCCACAAGTTATGAAGAAGACAACAAACCACAAAACAAACAAAATGCTCTCCCCATGTCCAGATGACCATATGCAACACACCTCTCCCAAGCTGAAAACTATTGAAGCTGGTCCAAATGCCTCCTACCACAGATGAGAAAACTGAAGTCCAGAAAACTAGTCTTTTCTAAGCTATTTTAATCTCCCAGACAAAGATTTTATTATACTATTTTGTTTAGCTACTACAGAGGTTAACTATACTTTAGATAAATTTTTTAAGCTGTGAGTTATCAGGATTAAGGTTAATCACCCTTTGCTCTATTTTTTTTTTCAAATTTGCTAGAGTATAAGAAATAAATAATAGACTATAGTGACAAATTAAGTGAACCAAGAGAGATAATTTACTATTATTATTATTATATTAAGATTTTGTGTCTTAAGCAAAACAGAAAAAAATTGTTACTTGAATATGCTTTTTCTAAGGTGCAAAGCATCATACAATTATTAGATATGATAAAAAATAGAGACTGACTTAACTACTTATTAAAACCAATTTCATGATTTTGAATCATCAGTGGGTTTCAAGTCACATGTGAAAATAAAATCATGTGTGAATTAAAGACAGTTTAGAAAAATCTAGTATTGGTCTATACACAGAATCAGAGTATTTTAATTATCTTTCTTTTCCATGTCTCATTCCCTGGATTCCAGACTCAAGACTTCCAAATTTGAGAACACTTGACCCTGACCAGCAGACTCAAACCCATTGAATTTTCAGGACCTAGATTTTGGTATCAGGGCCAAAGATTACAATTCAAAATGTTTCAATGGATTCTCAGCATATCATCATTATCCTTTTGCTTATTTCTCCAGTTTGGTTATTTCAGGGATCAAAATATTATTATTTTTTCCTTTTTCTTGATACCCAATCCCCACATATTGTCCTTTTCATTTCCCCTCCACATATACTTACATAAAGATATCCTAAATTCCCTCAAGCTAGTAGATAGGGCCCTGCCTACTAAGAGAACTCCCTCCCCATGTCATCTGTTTGACTCATAGATTTCTGAATATTACATTTTTCTCCTTCTCCTTGGATCTAAGCAATTGTCAAGATGTACACCTTATTCCACATTAAATCACTCAATTTCTTCCTCAGAAGATCATCTGTTGTTTGTTGCCATAATGTTCAGATGTCACTTTCTGCTGCCTTCAGCTAGCAATCCCTGACTTTCCCCTAGTAGCAATAGCTGAATCCATTTTCTCTAGTATCAGTTTAATCCTTTCTGAGCCTATAGTTATTCTATTGTGACAAGCTTGCCTCTCCAAGTGTGTATTTGTTTGTGTATTCTCCTTAGAGCTCATTGACCCTCTTGAATATGTAACAATGTTTTTAATCAAATTTAGGATATATCCATGCCTTGTTCCTTCAAATATTATATCTGCTCTTTCTCATCTTGTTATGTCACTCCCATTATGTGTATATTGGTATGCTTGTTGGTGTTCCACAGGTCTCTGAGGCTCTATTCAATCTTCATTCTTTTTACTTCCTATCCCTGAGACTGAATAATCTCAACTATAACACACCTTCACATTCACTGATTTTTTTCTTTCACCTGCTCAAATCCACTGTTGAAACACTCTAGTGAATTTTTCATTTAATTTATTGAACTTTTCAACTGCAGAGTTTATATTTGGTTCTCTCTCTCTTTTTTCTTTTAAATAATTTCTACTTCTGTATTGACATTTTCTATTTGGTGAGACATAATTCTCATACTTTCCTTGAAATTTTTACACATGGTTTCCTTTAGTTCTTTGAAAATATTATAATAATATAAAATATTTATCTAATAAGTACAAATCTTGGCTTCTTCAGGGACAGTTTCTATGGATTGCTTGTTTTCCTGCATATGCATATACTGTGCATATTTATACTTTCCTGTTTCTTTCTGATCTCATAATTTTTTTGGAAAAAAATGTATTTTTTTATAATATTATGTGGCATCTCTGGAAGTCAGATCCCATCCCTGCTACCCAGAGATTGTTGTTATTGCTGTTTATTTCTGTTGTTTTTTTTGTTCCTATTTGTTTATCAAATGACCTTACTGAACTATGTTAAGTCTGCATTCTTTGCAATGTGCAGCCATTGAAGTTGCATAGTTACCTTAGTGGTCAGCTAAAGAGTGGATAAATATTTTATTAGATGCCTTAAACCAATAAGTCTTCTGTTCTCTCTATATGTAAATTGGGGCATGCCTTCAATGATGTGGCAGTTAGTTTACAACTCTGTTTAAAAGCCTTCATTTCACACTTGTGTGGATTATCAAGATTAGCTGGAGATGAGGAAGTAATGCTTTTTGGGTGTTTCCTAAGCATGTGTACAGCTCTGAACATGTGGGCAGCTTTATAGATTCCAGGAATATGGTACAACATTTCTAAGTCCCCTACCGATAGTTCATTCTCAGATTTTCTTTTTAAGGTTTTTTGGCCAGATTCTTATTTGCCTCAATTGCCGTCACTGTCACAGGCAACTGCAGTGTTGTACAATTGCTACTGATTATTCTCAATAAACACGTTGGGAGTAGAATTTTTCTCACTGAGTGATCTCTGAGTCAGGTCAAATGAAGACTTGCTCTGTGAATGGAGATTTCCAGGGAACTTCTAAACAGGTCATATAGAGTGACAATTCTCTGGTAGTGAGACATTTGTGGAGCTTCAAATCCATTCTGCCACCTCCAGTGGTCATTAAGCTACTGGTTTTATAGCTACTATGATTACCAGGGGAATAAGAATAAGGTAGGTTAAAATGTGATAAAGCTCATTGTTACTGAGATACAGCTGTTTCTACTGTTTTGAATAAATACTCTGGATTTTTGCAAGCCTTTGGTTAACTTTCAGAATTAGAAAAAAGTTTATATTTACATTTTTTTTTTTTTTTTTACCAGTGTTCCTTTTGTATTTCTGGGGGAACGTATTTGGGGATGTCATTATTCCACCATTCCTGGAGTTTTTCTCCCACACATATTTTAATCTGAAATATAAATGAACTGAACTCTTCTTTAAGAAAAGCAAATGTAAATATATATCTTAAAATTAAACATCAGTTGTCTTACAAGAGACATATGTAAAATATAATTAAATACAAAGTTTAAAACAAGAGCAAGGACATAGATTGATTCTTTTCAAATTAAAACATGACTGAATAACACTATTTATATCAAAGAAATTAAATTGTTAGGGTTAAAATAATATACATAACAAACAGAATCACTTTATTGTAACATAATGTGTATCTATAAATATGTCTGTTAAATAACATAATAAAATTTATGAAAACAAAGTACTTTTAGAAAGTTTGACAAAAACACTATCATAGGAGAGAGAAGAATACATGCCCATATATACAAAACAGCTAAATATATAAAAGAGTTTAAATCTTGCCTCTTGCTTGCATTCTCTAAAATAAGAATTTTGGACCTAGGGATTGAAGAGTAAATTATTTAAAAATTGTCACAACAAATAATTTCAATGTTAAGTAAAATATTAAAAACATGTAAAAATATGGAAAGGTATTCAAATTTATTTAATGCAGGTGGCAGCTCTTGACCAAAAACTTGAAAAACATGGACCACAGAAAAGAATATTTATAAACATAGACACCAAGAACTGAAATAGAGTACAAAGAAATACAATAAGACAGTGAAATTAAAAGTGATGACCATGAGTGGTTTACTATGGAATGTGTTAGTGCCCACAACTCAGCAATAAATTATATATGAAAAAAATATACAAACTACTTAATGTATTCTGAAAAAGCATTTGAAAACACACTTGTATCTAATTAGTTATTTTTTAATTAAAAAACTGTTTTATTTTAATTAAAATTTTGATCATGGTAAAATACAAATAATATAAAATTTACCACCTTAATCAATTTTTTGCTTTTGATTTTTATTTTATTTATTTTTTTATGCAGCAGGTTCTTATTAGTCATCCATTTTATACATATTAGTGTATACATGTCAATCTCAATCTCCCAATTTATCACAACACCACCCCCACCCCCACCCCCACTATTTATTTCTATTTAGGAAGCAACCTAAGTGTACATCGGCAGTGAATGGGTAAAGAAGATGTGGCACATATATAGAATGGAATATTACTCAGCCATAAAAAGAAACAAAATTGAGTTATTTGTAGCGAGGTGGATGGACCTAGAGTCTGTCATACCGAGTGACAGACCCTCTCCTTGCGCACCAGGAAACAAAGCGGGAAGAAAAAGTCTCTTGCCTCTTTGGCAGGTCCAGACTTTTTCTCGGACTCCCTCCAGGCTAGCCGTCGTGCACTAACCTCTTCAGGCTGTGTTCACACCGCCAGTCCTCTCCCTGCAATCCGACCGAAGCCTGAGCCTCAGCTCCCAGCCCCCCGCCTGCCCCGGCGGGTGAGCAGACAAGCTTATTCGGCCCCGATCCTCTGTGCAGGAATCTCTTCGCTGTTCCCTCCGCACCCCTGTTGCTGCGCTCTCCTCCGTGGCTCCGAAGCTTCCCCCCTCCACCACTCACAGTCTCCGCCCACGAAGGGGCTTCCTAGTGTGTGGAAACCTTTCCTCCTTCACGGCTCCCTCCCACTGGTGCAGGTCCCGTCCCTATTCTTTGTGTCTGTTTTTTCTTTTGCCCTACCCAGGTGCGTGAGGAGTGTCTTACCTTTTGGGAGGTCTGATGTCTTCTGCCAGCGTTCAGTAGGTGTTCTGTAGGAGCTGTTCCACGTGTAGATGTATTTCTGGTGTATCTGTGGGGAGGAGGGTGATCTCTGCATCTTACTCTTCTGCCATCTTCCTCCTCCCTCATCCCTTTAACTTTTTAAACAGTGTAAAACTTACTCTCTAAAATTTTCATTATCTTTATGATTCAATAATGACACCTCTCTAACTTTTCTACATTTCACTTTGGAAAACATAGATTATAACATGCTATTCTGGGAAGGATCTGATGGCTTTTGAGAGAATTTGATCCATAAAATAGCATTACTGCTAATGATTGTAGGAAAAAAAGAAAAAGAAACTTGTGTTTGTGTTCATGTTTTTGAATTGGCAAATTTAATAAATAATGCTAATGTGAACTCTGGCTCTCTTGAACCACAGTGTCATGACAGTATCTGAAGTTACATAAGTAAGCAAATGGCCTAAAGAGACATTTGGAAAGTATTAATATAGTAGCTAACTGAATTACTTCGCTTAAGGGGCACAAATACATATTCAGAATAAGTAAAATGTCAGCTCTCAGAGAGTATATTAATCAACCATTAAAAAGTCTACTAGGAAACTAAAAATTTTTGAATACCTAACCGAATGTTCTGATATCCTAATTTTGTACAGGGGTAAACATTTATCCATAAAGAGAAAAGGCTGTTGCACTCAAACCTCAGAAAATAGGTATTTATGCTTTAAGTACATCATTATGCTAATAAAAAAATAAATAGCTAACAGAATACAATAGCTACAATAAGCTATTAAATTCACACATTGTCTATAAATATAGTCAATTGTTATACCTGATTATGAAAGTAATTACATGAAACAAAATTGACAAAGTTTTGTAATTTTATAGATAATTTCAAAGTCTATATTCACTTAAATCATCCAATATAATGTATTCTATATTTTATATAAATAGATAAAATTAAAATATAAACATGAAAATTTAACGCAATGCCAAAACAAGGAAACAAAGTCATAACTCTGTAGATCTTCACTGATAGAAAACAACATTTTCATTGACCTTTTGTTGTTTTCAAGTCAATAATCCATCTGTTACCAAAAGTCTTAAGATTATACTGAAACACAAGATCCTTCTAGGTCCCACCATAGTAGACAAAGATGTCAACATCTGAAGCAGCAATTTCTTTTGTAGTCATTCTACGAAGTTGTATCTATTCCTAAGTCTCAAATATTTGCCTCATTAACATTATGTGATAATAGTGGCATTACTTACGTACAGATTATCTGCTACAATTCAGACAATAGGCACACAGGAGTATGTTGTGGGTCACCTATTCTTGTTTGAGAGAAGAAAGATATGACAACAAAAAGGGTCTTTAGTCATTACAACTTCATGTTTCTGAAACTTTAGATCGCAACTCACAACATTTGAAAAAATAATGAGTACTGGACAGAGTTATAAATATATCACGATAGCCTTCAAAAGTCTACAGCTCTACCCCTTTTTCTCCACTTGTTAACAGAGATCCTAAACATCCTCCTTTTTCATCAATCCAGATCTCATATCCTGCTCTTCATCTAAGCGTAGCTATTCCATGCTTAATCCTAAGTAAATGTTTCTTTTCCTTAATTCTTCTATTGCTCTCTATTGGCCTAAAACCATTTAAAAATGATATCATTAATAAAGTATCCAAGAGGGGCTGATCTTACATTGTTTCTACTATTATAACATCATTAACTTACTTATGGAACCATTCTCTACCATATCCCACCTTCATCTCTATAGGCTTTGAATTCTCAACATGTGATCAGCATACGTCTTTCTCAGATAACCCTAATTTTTCTGATATAAACAAAATTTTCAAAAAGAAATGGCTTAGAAATGTATAACTTTTAAAAGTATTTTCTTTCAAAACATTTTTACTATTACCCTTTTAGTAAACAGAATAGAACATTTAATTCTCATTTTTAAAAATGACTAACCTGATACCCAGAGAAATAAAATCACTTTCCAAAAGTTACATCAGAAATTATGGTCACAGATTAGTTTGTGTGGCCTCCCCAATCCTAATCCTGCTTTTTCCACTACTAAATTGTCTTTGTCTTGGTCTGTGCTTTTCTCACGATTCGTTCTTTAAAATGATAGCTTAAGATAATAAGCATGACTTCTGGGGCAATTTCTCTTACGGTTCAATTATCAGAATTGATTATTGTGAGAATGTGGAGAATTGCTGAAGGAACATGATGGAATATGTACAGAAAATTAGAGTTAAAGGTAAAAGTTAGTAGTTTTATGTAAAACATAATACTTGCAAGACAAAGTTATCACTGTTTCAGAGGCTTCTTAGTTGGAATAAAATAGTTTGCATATTCTATGGAACAGTTTGAGCTTTACTTCTCCACCCTATCTTCTAACCGAGCTCATAGGATAACTTGTCTGTACTAGCCTTATCATTATACCTTTTGATGTCTACCTTGTGATTGTTTCAGGTATGACTTTTTTTCCTCTAGATCAGCTGCCTGATATTTTTAATTTGCTTAGAGAAAAACAAAATAATTTTTATATTGCTTTTTATTAAAACATTTTTTGATTGATTGTTTTAAAATTCCACATGGCTCAACTCATTTATAAGAATTGGAGAAAAGGAAAACAAACTATAGACTTCCCAGGTCTCTCTTTAGCCATGAAAAAAATTAATAAAGAATTTCCTGTGTCTTCTGACAAAGTCTTGGATAAAACATCTGGAATTTAATGAAATGGTATTGAGCTGCCATGCTTAAACAGTTACCTGAGTTTTGAAAGAATTCAAAGGAACAAGGTCCAAAGTCACTATGCAGTGTTTTTTTAGTACTAAATATTCCAAAACTTGGCAAAATATATTTTCTACAGATGCTTTTCACCTTCTTTATATTAGAATACCTAACTGGATATATGACATCTCTGAAACAATATTAAGACAAATTTAGTCACATAATTGATCCACATGGGTAAAGGAGATATTGTCAGAGATACTACACAAAATAGATGATTTAATAGATGATAGATAGATAGATATGAAGAGGACATAAAAAGGAAAAATAGTAATTATTTTCTAGCATAATGTTTTAAAGAAAACATGAATTAGAATCTCTTGAATGGGAAGCAATAAAGAAATTATTATATTTTGTTGGTGGTTCCTTTTTAAACTTCAGCTGTGTTATAACATTTTGTGTGCAGACCTTGGACTTCAGGCCATTACTGTTGCCAATATGCAACTCTGTTCAATACAAATTGGAATTGCGTTTTAGCAATGGTGATGGAAAAAAAAGAAATTATTATATTCTGCTCTAAGAAGATTATAAAACAATACAAGGGAAAAAAAATAGTAGAGCCAAGAAAAATAAATAGAGCCTAGACAAAAGACAAAAGTTTAAAAATAATTTTTAGGATTTTACTTTGGTTTCTCAAAGATGAACACCTGAGCCAATAAACAAAATGATTCAATTCAATAACACATGTATGAACAAGCAGGACTTCACAGTGTTGAAAGTGAAACTGAGCTACTCACATTGTGACTAAAAGAGCTAAGATTACGTAATGGGATGAACTGACTATATCTAATTCTGATTGCCCAACTAAAAATTTATTCTGTTGATATAAGCAAAGCTTGAGTGAGATACTAGGAAAATAGCTGCATTAGACAGAATGAAATATTAGACTTTTTTTGTTTAGATGAGTAGAGATTAGATTATGCCAAGATGGTGTGTTTTTAGGAAAGTCAGCTACTCCAAGTCAGAGTTTCCAAAATCATAAAGTGACAGCAATATATTCAAGAAGTTATTATATCAAGTAACATATTATATGTGAAACTTTTATATAATTTATGAAAAACTGCAAATGTAAAGCATCTACTTGTTTATTAGGAAAAAGAGAATCCTCTGATAGATGAGTACAGGTACCAGTCTTGGTCATTATCCATGCTTTGTGGGATGGAGACAATGAACTCAGATTCGTACCTGATATTCTAGTATGGAGGAATTGGATTAGACTATGAATAAAGTATCAGTTGTGCTCTTTCTCTTCTGGCCTGAAGCCTAGACAACTTGGAAGGGCAGCTGTACGGTCCTCTGTGTGTTAATACTTTAATGACAAGAAAGCCTCAAAAGCTTAATCCAAGGGAAAGAATTTCTCTCTCAGGCTGAGAACATCCCAGCCCCAAACTTACCATCACCCACCTCCTTTCCTCTAGACTTCATGCTAATTTCCAACTAGCCTTTTAAAACTGGAGAATGGGAAAGGGACATCTTGAGCGGAAAAAAATTTTCTTACTGTTGTATTTTACCATTTCTAAGGAAAGTATGAGAGATAAGAACAGAGCCATAGCTAAGAGTAAGTGTCAAATAGTCAGAAGAACATTTTTCTGTAATCCAATTTTATTTCTAATTTCTGAACCTCTCTCCTTAGAACCTCCACCCTATAGCACTGTCGTCTAATTATGAGTTTAGATTTCATTTTGTCCTTTTGAACACTGTAACTACTGCTTCCCTTGCATAAGATGAGTTATGAGATGGTAATTGAAGGGAGAAGAAGAGGACTTTGAGGTATCTCTAGTTTTTAATATGCTACTGACTTTCAAAAATATCATTTACACAGAAGCAAGGTAAATATAGTAAAGTTAGACTTTTTGCTTCTCAATTCCTCTTTAGCCACCTAAAGATTGTTTACTTGTTCTTAAACCAAAATTATATACCCAAGAGTTGGGTGGTTCATAGAAACCTAAAAAAGCAAGTAGGATGTACAATATAGAGAAATTTTAGTTAAAACAAATTATCCCAATTTTAAGAGGACCTTTTTCTAATCCACTCTCTAAAAGGTATTGGAATAGGGTGCTTGAATAATAAATCAAAACTAGTGACAGCAAAGACTCCCTCCCCACCCCCAACTCTGAGAATTCATGGAGAGTCCTTTTGAATTCTTTTCAGGCAGTGATGTTGGAAAAGTCAAATAACCTTCTTATAATTCAGTTAAATTCTCTATAATCTTGAGAATAATAGCAATTGCTAACTTACTCTGACTTTACTAAATTGTAAGGGTCAAAAGAAATTTAATTAAATTGAACAAATACACATTAAAAAGTCACAGTTAGTGTTAGATTCTGAGAATAAAATAGTGAATAGACCTATTTTCCCTACCCTTCTGGAGCTTACAGTCCAATGCAGCGGTCCCCAACCTTTTAGGCACCAGGGGCCAGTTTCGTGGAAGACAATTTTTCCAGATTGGGGCAGGGGGAAATGTTTCAGGTGGTAATGCAAGCGATGGGGAGCAATGGGGAGTGACAGATGAAGCTTCGCTCACTCGCCCACCGCTCACCTCCTACTGTGTGGCCCAGTTCCTAAGTGGCCACAGACCAGTACCGGGGCATTGGGGACCGCTGGTCTAATGGGAAAGATAAATAATCACACTATATCTGTTGTGTATTGGCTGATAATTCTGCATTACAAATGATAAAACCATAGTGGTACACAAAAATAAGAGATTATCAATCACCTAGTGTGCAGTTAGGTGGCTTTGCTGGACTTTATTTGACTCACTCGCATGCTATGGGGGTGACTAGGCTGTAAGATGAACTAGGATGGCCTTGTTTGAGACAACTGGGGCAATTTGACACTGTCCACATGTCTCTCAACCCATAGCAGTAAAGCCTGGGCATATTCTCTTGGCAATGTCAGAGATTACAAGAGAGATCACAGGAAAAGTAAGCCTCCCTATGAGGCTTAGACTCAAAACTGGCTCACCACATCATCCCTTCTAAACCTCATTGCAATAGCCAAATAAATCACGTGGCTGATCCCAGAATCAATGAGTAGGGAAATTAACTCGATCATTTTAGTGACAGGAAATTCACATGGCAAAGGGTTTGAATAGAGAAAGGGGTGAAAAACTGGGGTCACTACTGTCATCAGTCTCTCATACACACACATGTATATGCATAATCACAAAGCTTGCTCCAATGGAAACATACCATTGTAACAGTAAACACTGACATAGATTGAGAGAAGTTTTGACATCATCATTACATTTGAATCACAGGCTATATTATTTTTTCATTTCTGCTCTTCCAAATTACCACAAATTTAGCAGCTAAAAATAACACAAATGTATTATTTCAAAGTTCTGTATGTCAGAAATATTGTCAAGGTTTTGCCCAGTCTGGGATCTTATCTGGAGGCTCTGGGAGAAAAATCTGTTTCCAGGTTCACTCAGGTTGTTAACAGAATTTAGTTACATGCAGCAGTGGGACTGAGGTTCTTCTTTCTTTGCTGACTGTCAGTTTGGAACTTCTCTCAGATCTTTAATGTCTCCTGCATCTTTTGTCATTTTGGTCCCTTCATCTTCAAAGAGAACAATGGCAGGTTAAATCACTCTCTGACTTTTATTTCTGCCCTATCTTTTTTATTCCAATTGGAGAAAGTTCTCTGCTTTTAAAGACTCATATGATTAGGTTGAGCCCACCAAGATAATCCAGGATAATCTCCCTATTTTAAAGTCCATCAATTTACTTACATTCATTTTCCCTGTAATACTGCATATTCAAGGGATCTAGGCATTAGGACATGAATATCTTTAGTAGGTCATTCACCACCAGCCTTCTGACTCCCAAAGGTTCATGTCCCTCCCAAATGCAAAATACGTTCATCCCATTCTAAATCCCTAAAGGTCTCCTTCCATTACAGCATCAGCTCAAATCCCAAATCACATCTAAATCTCATCAACTCAGAAATTCGAAATCTCATCATCTAAATAATCTGATAAAATCATCTACGTCATGAGGCTGAAGTTCTTGGTACAATCTATTAAACACAACAGCTGGGGCACAATTCCTCTCCATCTGTGAACCTATGAAACTAAAGTCATAAATTATCAGCTACCAACATACAGTAGTAGGGCATGCATAGACAACAGTCACAGATATCCTTATTTAAAAAACGGGAAAATGGAGAATAAAATGGAGTCAGCAGTCCAAAGCATTTTTAAACTGAAAGCAAGCAAACTACATTAGGTTTCAAGGTTTGGGAATAATTTTCCTTGGTTCTCTGCTCAGGCCTCTGGTCTCTAGGCTTCACCTTTGGAGTCATTATTCCTTCTTTATGAAAGGTAGCACATATTTAATGCTGAGTATTTTTATCAGCCTGTTTCCTGCTGGTAGAATTTTGGAGGCTACAGGAGATTCACTTGGAAGCCTTGTCCATTTTTGAGATAATCCTGTGTCTCTTTGGTTTCTGTTCAGATGGCTGAAAGACAAAGACCTTCAACTTTCCATGGGATCCTGGCTTGATTGAGGGAATATGTGAGTCACACCTTTGATCTCTTCAAAGAGCCTTTTGTGTAACTGAACACTTAGACTTATTGTCCTCTGGGTAGGCTGAGATTTCTGAGTCTTCATGTTCTGGTTTCTTTTAGTTGAATAGTTCTTCCCTTAATTTATATAATTCCTCTTGCATTTTATTATAAACAGCAAGGAGAAATTAGGAGAAGCTTAAACACTTTGTTTGGTAATCTCTCCAACTAAATATCCGAGTGCATTATTCACAAGTTCTGATTTCCACATAATCTCAGGACACCATTACACTCAGCTTTCTGACACTAAATAACAAGGGTCCTCTTTCTCAAGTTTCTAATAACATATTCCTCAATTATTTCTGAGTGCTCACCAGAAGTGTCCTTGAAGTCCAGATTTCTATGGACAGTCAGTTAACAGAAATTTAGGCTTTCTCTAAGGTGATTTGAAATTTCTCATAAGTCTCATTACTTCCTTCTGAATCAGTTGGTATAGCATGATGAATTCTAGGGAATTCTTGACCTCATTTCAATTGCAGCAAGTAACCCCAGTAAGCTGAAATATTTCTGCAGTGCTATGGAGTTGCTCAGTACATGAACTCTGTCTTCCAGACTTCTGTATAATGACTTGCTAAGGAAGAACTTACTAAGAATTTATCTTCTGTGTATGTTTTTGGACATAAATCTCCTGACATCCTAAACCATGGGGAAGGTAGGAACTAGCCACTCAACAAATGTTGAAACAGAACTAAAACTGCCAATCTGCTCCTCAAGTATGTGAGAAAAACCATCTGGTTGTATCTTCAAAGAGTGTTTTCTCAAGAGTAATTTAGGTGAAAACCAGTAAGCAAAGTGGAAAGGATCTGTCACCTATTTTGTGAACAAGATGACATGTTGTTCATTAGATAACAAGCACATGCCTCTTCAAATGCAAAATTGGGCATATCAGGAAATGTAAAATTGGTACTGGGCATGGGGGAGAGAATGCAGATGGGTTTTATTTTTTTTAACTCAAAATGAATAATGAGTAGAGAGATGAAGATGGTATTTAAAAATTGTCAATTAAACAGCTGTTGCATCAGACACCTCTATCACAGAAAACTTCATCATTTCAATAAAACTTTCAGAAAGACTGTTACAAAAATATAGTCTGTGATAAAAATAAGCCACTGTATTTGTCATGTTAATGAACCATTTTGAAGGTAATGCTTTTTGTTTATAAGTAATCTAATGAAAAACTCTAGAATATATAGGCCATTTAATAGAAAAATCTCAAGACTAAAATACTTGATCTTTGAATTTATTTAGTCATCCAACCAACTTATTATTATATTATTGATATTTTCTTCTAAGAAATGCCTATTGGTTCCCTTTTGCCTGTAATACAAACTTCAAGGTTCTAGTCTTTATTTTATGCCCCCAATCTTATGTTTACTTATACCTTCTGACATACCCTGACAACCACCTGTATGGAGTATCTCATGATTCCACAAACAAGCCATTTCTCTGCCTTTGTATGCACTCTATTCTGTCTGGAATGACGTTCTCAGTCCAATTGGTTTGACCTACATTAGATATTAACACCCTACCTCCAAGACTACTTCAATAATCTCAAACTTCATTAATAATTTGTTTCTCTGTACCCTTAGCATATTTTTATTCCCCCTCTTATGGATTTAATGCATATTTTGAATGAAACACCAAACTAATAGGAATGAGCATTGTCTTTGGGGTTAGATAACTCATGGTTCAAATACTGGCCCCATCATATATTAGCTTTATGACCTGAAAAATTCTTATTTCTATGTAAAATAAAAAGAGTAATGCCTATATTATAGAAACATTGAGAATATTAAATGGATACATATATAAAAGCCACTGCACCCAGCTGTTAGTATACACTCAATACATGTGCTTTTCTTCAAACTTCCACAGCACTATAAATATGTAATGTATATAACTCTAGTCTCACCTGTGACTACAAAATAAATTTAAACTTCATTTTTGTAAGCCCATATTTTTATGACATAAGCTCCCACTAGCTTATTTTGTAGAAATAAGTCCCACTCAGTGTCTTATTCTGTTATTTCCTTTAGTTCCTAAGGGGGAAATGAATGAATGAATGAAGCATTTATTTCATATAGATGGTAGGTGTTTTAGGTATATAATTTGTGTGTATTTAAAAACTAATGTTCTGGAGACCAAGGGGGAGTAAAATTTAATCAGCACAAGAGAGACTAGTGTGTTTGTAGTTTATCTTAAAAGGATAACTGGGCATCACTTGTGTACCAGAATTGGTCACAGGCAAAGCATTTCTAAGTAATCACTTGGGAATCTCCAGGAATCACACTTTCCTTCCCTTCATATCAGCTTCATACACTGAAAGAGACAGGGAATATTTTCTTAAGCATACAAAATATTTTTGAAGCTCCCTGGCAGTTTAATAGAGAGAATAGAATATTTTATAAAATACAGATCAAGAGACTCTTTTGTTTTTCTGTGTCATAACTTCATATTTCTTTCTTTTTGCTATACAAGTCAAACAAAATCCAACAAGAAATTTCAAGATAGCTAAAAGATGGTTTCAGAATTAAGTTGTTACCAAAAGAAAAAAAAAATGGAGACAGGATTTGGAAGGGGAAAGTAAAATAATGGAAAATTTTACTTTAATATATGTCTACCTACTCATTCCTACCTATTCTTTTCATTTCTAAGGGTCTACAGCCATAATCAAACATAATTGAACCATTCATTATCTGTCATTTTACCAATTTCTTACTCTCTTTCATCTCAAACTTATTTTGATTATAAGTTACTGACTTTTAACATATTGCTTAGCTAAATTTTTTTTAAAATAACATTGGTCACTCTGGGAATATCTTTCAGCCTAATTATATCCTTTCATTCTCATATTTTATTTTCTTTGACTCAAAACTGTGACAGACAAGTTATCTGTCATTTCTCTTTTTACAGTACACATTATACCAGTTTACTCTGTTTTCTTACATTTTAATAAAACTGACATTCCTAAACCAAAAATAATTGTCTCGGTTACCAAATAGTCTCACCACTACTGCAAATAATCCCTTACCACCTCTAGTTAAATTTAATTGTATATTTGTTCTTGTTCTCCAGATCTTCCTTGATATCTAGGCTTCTAACTGACATTCCCCCCCCCCTCCTTTTTCCATAACATCAAACCCAGAGGGGAATTGAATGAGAGTTTTCCTGGGATGAGATGCAAATACACTGTCAAGCTCAAACTTCTGGTCTGCAGCCGTTATTGACATTATTCCCATTCATTGTCTGTGAAGCACTAACCTAGAAGTTTTAGGAATTTGCCAAAGAAGCAGGAATCTCCATAACTAACCCAGATGACCTAATACATAAGGGAAAAGCAAGGAAAAAAGCAACTTAAAAAGATACATATTTAGCTGTTGTAATTTAATAAACAGATACGATTGAGAAAAAAAAAGTGTAATGCATAGAGACCTTTCCTAAATGAAGATAATTAAATAAGGTTGAATTTAACCTTTGTTAGATAATGATTTAGTATGAAGGGAAAAAAGATATTTCAGGTAAGTGGATGAAGAAGAGAGGTATAATCATGGAAACTCACATGTGATAGAGTATTTTCACTTTCATGAAATATGGGAAGAAGAGATCAATGATAAAGAGTACTGATAGAAATTTTTGTTTACAGTTTGCTAACTGGTGCTGACTTAGTTAAATACTCAGAATGTGCTTGCTCCTTTTGTTAGATAACAGGGAAGGAGGAATTTTCAGATCTCCTCTATAGAGGAAATGAGCAAATTAATCTGGTTAATTGCAAGACATACTTTCCCTCCCTAAATCTATGCCCTTGGCAATGTGTTTTTTCCACCCCTTAAATCTGGGCTTAACCTGAGACTCCCTTTAACCAGTAGAATGCACAGAAATAACATCATGCTAGGTTTGAACACTTTCATCCTTATTTTTGGAATTTTATGGAGCTGTCATGTGGGCAAACTCCTGCTGGAAGAAAAGAGTCACAGAGTTCATTGTTCCTGTTGCCGCAGTCAACAAGCAGCCAATCCCCAGAAGAAAAACTTTCTGGCTGGCTGACAGCTGACTATACTCACTAGTTAGCCTGGCTGAGATTAGAACTGGCCACCTGAGTCCAGACACACTGCTGACCCACAGAAGACTAAGTTAAATAAATAGTCACAGTTTTAAGTCTCTTAATTAGATGATAATTTAATTCAAAATAAAATTATGCTGCATCAGCTGACAAACTATAAATATGAAATTTAAATGCCTTATTTGAACAAATATTTATTTGTATATATGTTTATATAATACTCCTGTTTTATATAGTGAAATCAGAGTAATAAAACAAACATAAATCTTTGCTCTTGTGGAGTTTATGTTCTAGAAGGGGTGATTCATAGTAAACAAAGGAAGTAATACTTATGTCAAATGTTGATAAATTTATGACAAAAATTAAATTAGGGAATGTCACTAGGAATCATTGTGGGAAGGAGATGTGGTTTTAAAGTAGTATTTTGACATTGAGTAACTTTATATATATACATATATAGAGAGATGAGATGGATCCCACCCAAAAAGTGGTTCAGATATCAAGACTGTTGACACTCCATACCCCAAGATAGTTTGAAGAAAGTTTATCAATCACAAAGGGACTGTCAGAGGGAAGAAGAGTGGGAAGAAGAAGGCTTGGGCTGCCTTTATGAAGGCAGAGGAATTAGGTTAGGACTTTTAAAGTGCTGGGGGTAGAACTGGGGAAAGATTCCCATGTGCAAGCTGGAGATTTGTAAGGCTTAAATTTCCCATAGGGATCAGAAAAGGTGGCATGCATGGGCTTTCTTATTAGCCTGTCCAAATGTAGGGCCAAAGAGGAACAAAAGTGAACGTTTTAAAAGAAGTCAGTAGTCAAACATGAAAAAATGAGGTCAGACTCTTTATTAAAGATGATCAGGAAGGGCCTTTCTAAGAATGTGACAAAAGACTTAGAGGATTTGAAGTGTAGTATTAAAAAAGTTTCTGTTCTTTGTCTCAGGTTTCTGATATAGAACTTCTAAAACCCCTGGAATTTCCTGCGTGATTGAAGTGTCTCTGTTATACTTATGAGGTGGCTTATGGTGGGCCACTGTATAGCTTTGGGATGGGACTGGTCTCTCCAGAAAGACCAACCATGTGATTAATGGGTTGGGACTTTGGGCCATTCCAAACTACACAGAGTGAAGGGAGGCCTGAGATTGAGTTCGATCACATGGCTGTTGGTTTCATCAATAATGTCTACATAATGAAGCTCTAATAAAAACTCTGGACACTGAGGTTCAGTAGAGCTTCCTGATTGTGAACAAATTGATGTACTAGAAAGGTGATGCAGCACCCTGAAGCTGTGGGGAAAAGGCTTTGGAAGCTGTGCATTTGGGACCCTCCCAGACCTCACCCTATATATAGTGCTTTTCTATGTTCTGTGAGTCATTCTAATTATTGAATCTCAGGGAGTTGGGGAAAGCCTTGAATTTATAGCCAGAAGTGCACATGGCCTAGGGACCCCTAAAGCATAGCTGGCATCTGAAATAAGAATGGTCTTATGGAGAAATTAACTCTTAAATTGTGGGTTCTGATGTTAACTTCAGGTGGATAGCATCAGAATTGTACTGTGATACACCCAGATGGTGTTACACCAGTTGGATTTTTACCAGATTATGAGGGGATAATGTTGTACAAGAGAAAGGAGAAAGAGCTTCCCAAACAAAAGGAACAAGAGGATCAAAAACCATGAGGTTGGAATGTGCCTGATGTGCTCCAGTAAAAGCAGATATCTCATTGTGGCAAAAGAGGTATAAGGAAACTAGATGAGTAGTTCCTGAGATCAGAGAGGTAGAAGGGGATCAGAACGTGTGGGACCTCGTGGGCCATTGTAAGGGCTTTGCCTTTTACTTTGAATTATACCATAAAGTTATGACTAGAGCAGAAGCATAACTTGACCGAAAAAATAAAGGAATGACTGCTTTTGTGTGTTTGTTTGGGTAGTTGGAAAGAAGCAGAGATATCTGTTAGGAGTGACATTGTAATAATAAGACAAAGGATAATAATGACTTGGCCAGGATTTAACTGATGTGATGAGAAGAGTTCAAATTCCAGATATATTTTAAAGGGAGAGGGGGGGCTTCCCTGGTGGCGCAGTGGTTGAGAGTCCGCCTGCCAATGCAGGGGACACGGGTTCGTGCCCCGGTCTGGGAAGATCCCACATGCCGCGGAGCTGCTGGGCCTGTGAGCCATGGCCGCTGGGCCTGCGCGTCCGGAGCCTGTGCTCCGCAGCGGGAGAGGCCACAACAGTGAGAGGCCCGCGTACCGCAAAAAAAAAAAAAAGGGGGGGGGGGGAAAAAAAGATTTTCTGATGAGCTGAATATAGAGTGTAAGGAAAGAGTGAAGTTAAAATCCAAGAACCTGTTTTTGCATCTTCTAATTAAGGCTCATTTGTTGCCGAGTGGTGGCTTCATCTTTCAGAAAGGGCCTGGAAGATACAGAGTACCACCTCACATCACTTGTATCCAGCCTGGGATATGCTGCCATTTTAGTGTCAATTCTCTTATTTTACTTTTATTTTCTCTTTAAAAAAAAAATTTTTTTTTTAAATTTATTTTTGGCTGCGTTGGGTCTTTGTTGCTGCATGCGGGCTTTCTCTAGTTGCTGCGAGTGGGGGCTACTCTTCATTGCGGTGTGCAGGCTTCTCATTGTGGTGGCCTCTCTTGTTGCGAAGCATGGGCTCTAGGCGCATGGGCTTCAGTAGTTGTGGCACGCATGCTCAGTAGTTGTGGCTCGTGATCTGTAGAGCACAGGCTCAGTAGTTGTGGCTCATGGGCTTAGTTGCTCTGCAGCATGTGGGATCTTCTCAGACCAAGGCTCGAACCTGTGTCCCCTGCATTGGTAGGCAGATTCTTAACCACTGTGCCACCAGGGAAGCCCTGATTCTCTTAAACTCATAAAATAAATCTGTCTTATTTATTCACATGATCCAGATTCAACAATACAATTAAATGATAGTCCCCTGTCCTAAAAATATGTGTACACATAAGGGATTATTTAAGCACACTGAGCCTTTTTTTCCCCAGGGGATATATTATCAAATAAATTTTACTTCAAAATTTTTAATTAGAAAAATGTATTATTTTACTACTCTAATTAGTGTTGTGTCTCAATAAAAGTATCACTGTAAAAATAAAGGCAGAGTTAAAAAAATTATTTCCCCATAGATAAGATTTCTTACAATTATTTAGTGACATTAAATTACTCTGCCTATATTTTGGGAAAATTATTTTCCCTGAAATTGCACACTCATATTTTACAATAGCTCAGTAACATGTGCAAGATATTTAAGTAAATTTTAAGGAAAAAATATGAAGAATTTCTAGATCACAGAGTACTATTTTAATATTTTGTTCAGTTTTTGATCATAACAAGCTACTTAACACTCTCAGTTCTTTTATTATTTCTGTTGTAAAATACAAAAATTTATTTTGTAAATTACCCTGGATATTTTCTAATCCAGAGGTAATACATGACTAATTTGGTGTTAGCAAGCAAAGTACTCTAATCAATATCATGTCTCATTTTCGACTTTTGATTGTGATTCAGAATAATTGGCTGTGTTGGTAAATACTGCTACATACTCGAATATTCTCCTTTTTGCCTCCTAACCCCCTCCAAATACACATACACACACACACACACAAACATTCATGCATGTACAATCAATAAACAGAGGAGGTATTCATTTTCAACCAAATAATCAAATGCACTGGGATATTTCCGTGAAACATGTTAATTCATCATGTCTACTGTAATAGTTAAAAGAGCAACAACCAGCAAATATGTTCTAGACCCTATTATTTCTTAATTGTACTCATGTCTATTCTCCTTTAGGAATCGTGTAGTGATTATGAAGAGCATTATCAAGTGGGGATTAGAAGAATAATAATAATTACAGTAGAAAATTTACATGATTTACAACATGACATGTTTTAACATAAAATCCTCATTTCTGACTTTTAATCTGCTCTAATGTTGCATTAGCATTACTCTTTATTATCATAATTTTAATCTTTTTCTTCACTTTTGCACACAAAAATAACTGCCTGTTTCTTCATAGACAGATCATAACATACAGCTCCAGACCTTTTTAGTATCTTTCTTTTGTAACATTTCTTAAATTGAATAATGGCTTTGAACTTTTCTAGAAGAAAGCCTAGAGACACATGAGAGAGAAAACAAATTTTTTAAAATGCCAACTTTATTTACTGTTTGTTTACAAAATTTTAAATAAAACAAACATCTAGGTAGTTTTCACAGTAATGAAAATTCCAGAGCTAGAAATCAGAAGACTTGGGTCCATGCAGTCCATTTTCTCCTTATATATAATACTCCTATTACACAGGAAGGTTAGAATAAAATTAATTACATTAGATAATAGGTGAGAGTCCTTTGAAAATGCTAGTTTTACATAATGTATTGTTCGAGTATTCAAATAAAAATTAAGGAACTTATTTTAATAATAAAATTATCTTTGATAATTCAAAAGTATATGTTATACTATATTTATTTTATTTTTATTTAATTTTTACATCTTTATTGGAGTATAATTGCTTTACAGTGTTGTGCTTCTGCTGTACAACAAAGTGAATCAGCTGTATGTATACACATATCCCCATATCCCCTCCCTCTTGAGCCTCCCTCCCACCCCCATCCAAATTTCTGCTATGCCAAACCTTAGTTTGGGGATCCATATGGTTTTGTGGAGACTGACTCCCCTTCTGGCTTCACTGGTGGGATTTATATAACACAGCTAAGCCAGTGTTATGGGCTGAATTTTGCAAGTCCAGAGTACATCTCAGGATTTTTGTGCGGGACTATGGTGAAGTAAATATCCCCTGTTTCTAACTGAGAAGAATGAGGAAGGATGTATTCCTAAGTGCTGGTGGCATTTATCTTAGTATCACAAAGGGAGCCTTAGGATGAAACCAACCTTACAAGGGCAGAATATTGAAAACATGCCAGGTCTACCTGTAGATTTTTAAGTTGTGTGAGCCAGTAATTTATCTACACTTGAGCCTTATGAAATTACTAATTTGATCATTTTTTTAATCATAAAAAAGACAAGTTCATGTTGATCAACCCAATGTACTGCTTAATCCAGAACTTCTGTTACAAGCTAATAAAACTGTCTAAACTGAAGAGATGGACACATAAATTCTATGCCTTTGAGAATTTTTAACTTGTTAAATTGCTGCCAAAACATAAATTAAAAATTAAATTATAAATTTAAGTAAATTATAAATTAAAGTAAAAAATATTAATTATTCAAGAAGTATATTGATACCAGTACAGTCTCTGATGAAAGATTTCAAAAGGAATTTTTTGGATATAGAGATACAAAGAAAATTATAGGAATATGTATAGGTAAATGTATTACTCTTCATATAAATTTCAATTTCTTCCCTCATATCAGGTGGCTCTCTGCTTTTCACTCATTCTTTAATTCATTAAACAAATATTTATTAAACCTTTCTCATGTATCAGGCACAGTGAAACCCATAGGTATGGAGAGGTAAACAGAATGCACAAAGTCCCTGGCCAAAGTTATTGCCTAGAGGAGTAAGACATTAAGGAAACCATTACAAACATACATAAATACACACATAAAACTCCTTGTAGTAATTAACCCTTTTCCACTTGAAGAAGTTCTCTTTAACCTAAATCTGATTCAACAGTCTTAGGATGTGCATAGTACTCAGGCTGGGCAATCAGAGAACACATGCCCTTGCCTACAGTAATGGTTCATGGATGGACATGTGATCCAAACTAAGGTGATAGCAAGTCCTCTCCAAGTCTTTGCCAAAGCCAATCATGAGATAATGCTCTCTTTTCTTAATACCTTTAGCTGTAATGAATATTTATCCCTAGAACTGCTGGTAGCCATTTACAGACCACACAGGGAAATATTAATGGAGAATAAAATCAATACAAAAGAAAGCAGCAGAGATAGACAACCTTGATGATATTTTTGAAGTTCTATCCCAATGGTGACTAAAAGAAGTTTATCCCTGGAACATTCAATTATGTAACACTATATGTTTTCTACTTTTGTTTTTTTTTTTTTTTTTAGTTAGATATATTTAGGTTCAAGTTACTTGGATCAAAGCTATTGATAACTAACACACCTCTTTCTTTATTTTGGGATCTGCACAACATCTGTCAAAAAGTCAAAATGCCTTTTTTTCTCCTGGAAATCTTTATGTTCCAAGAGCGTCCTACATTTAAATCTATCATTGAATTTCACAACTTGCATTGCCATTATCTATTTCTTTTTTAATTTATGCTGTATTGAAATTTAATAATTTAATAATATTTAATTATTAAATACAACAATCTCTCATTTAACTTACTATACTTCATACATAGTATATGCTAGTGTTTATTAAAGGACTGAATTATTACTCAAAACATAAAATATATGATTACTGACACACTAATTGGTTTAATATACTATAAAGCACTTAAACTGGAATTTAATAAGATAAAAGGTAACTTACCATTTTAAAATTACAAAAGGCAAGAAGTTTTGATGCTATAATAAATCCCCAAATATGTAGGCTTTTTTTTTCACAATTCACAAAGTCCTCTCATAAATATTTTTTCCCATTTTATCTTCACAATAAGCCTACAGAATAAGCAAGGCTCATGTCTTTATTTTGTAGAATCAGAAACTGAAGTTTAGAGAGTTTAGATGACTTATTCAAAGAAATATGTGTATTAAGTAGCAGACCCAGAATTTATATTATGTATTTATATGATATCTTCAATAGTAAAGCCAACTTGGTGATTTTTATTTCTTTTTCTGTTGCCTATACTCCCATTGGCATTCTGTGATAAATAATAATTTCTCCAAATAAATATGGGTAGCAGGGTCTTCTCAGCCAGGGTATTTCAAAGAATCATGTATAAATGATATATAAATAGTAAATAGCCTCCTATTTGTGGTATTTAGCCATATTTCCTGACTTTGAGGGACTAAAAATTTCTATAGGAAATACCTCAAAATTGTTCACTAGTTTAGATATAGAGATATCACTTAGAAAGAGTTAAAATGTGTCCCAATGGAAATTATAATAAATAACAGAAAGGGCCAGGGACCTGAGAGAGAAAGGGAGAATATATATGAAAATAAAAAGTGTGGCATTATGTACTTGAACTAGTAACAGGGACTAAGGAGAAGTGAGCAGTTTCTCAAAGTACAAAAATGGACTTTGCACTTGACTCCCCCTGGTTCAGACCCTAAGTTTCTTATGAGCCCTTGGAGAGAAACCAGTGTTTAGCAAAATTAAAAGAAACCCTGCCTCTAGTGCTCCATGGGATTTTTTATTTCCTAGGGATCTCTCTGCTCTCTACCTGCATCTAGCAGATGGAGAGCAAGAGGGGCAGTGGAAGTCACAATCAGCTCCTAATTACCATGTGGATGTCCTGAAGAGAGTTGCAGTATCCATGTGAATCACATTAGAGAGCTAGAAATTGAAGCACAAAGAAAGCAGCAAAAGGGATATAAGCAGCCCCAAGGTGTGGGAGACCAATGTGGATTACTGCCTGTATTAAATGTTGGGTCCATCACCCAAGCAGGAGCCAAAATAACAATGTTTTAAATAAGGTAATAGTTTCTACCCATATAACGGCATAAACAGTTTAAGTCTTAGATAGTGACTTCACAGCAGAATTTTAAAATCCTATAATTTTGTTCTGCTGTCCTTAGGAGGTAACACTTGTCCACGTGATCCAGATGGCTTTTTAGTTCTTCCACAGTTTAACTAGGTCATGGGGCAAGGAGGAAAGAGGATAGGAAAGGTATAAAATATGTCTTGAAATTTGCATATATTCCTTAGATTCATATATTAGCCAAAACTTAGTCACACAGTCATACACAGTTTAAAGAAAAACCAGGCAATGCTGTCTTTATTATGGACAGCCATATGATTCTGCTAATAATTGAAGATTTTATTACATTGAGAGTGAAGAGAAACAGTTATTTGCGGATTTACTCGGAGTGTCTGCCACATTGCTGTTGTATAGGAAGTTAAGAAGAAAGCTGACAGGAGCAGATTGGTGCAGGTGACATCAATGTGGGCAAACAAAACAAGAGAAGACAAAAGCTAAGAGGGAGGGCAGAAGTAACAGCTAGAATAGATGTCTGACAAAGGTTAGGTTCGATGCACATAAAGTGTGAAACAACTTTGCCCTTAGAAGGATCCCAGAAAGATATTACAGGGAAATGTCTTTTCTTTGACAGATGAGAAAAAGTAAGCCATTTTTCATAGATACTTAGACTTTTAAAGTGGCACACTAGGTTCCATAAAACAACAGAACCAAGGAGTCATTTTAGATATATGTGTATTAGAATTGTAATAGCATTTATATACAAAAGTAAGTGATATTCATATGTAAATCTCCTCACTTTTTAATTATCACTTTATATTTTTGAATTGTCCTGTTGCTAATATGTGATGAGTAGACAGAATAATATAAAATATATATTAAACCCAGGATAAATGTAGGTTTGGGGATGATAGAAAGAAGGGAGTCATCTAAAACATCTAATAGTGAATGAATCTCAGGAGAAATAAAACTGATTTAAGACAAAGCTTGAAGAGCAATTTTGAGAAAGGACTTAAACTGGTCCCTTTAAAAAACTGTGACCTTAAGAAAACTCAGGGTGTGAAATTCGTGGAAGGTTCAGTAATTGACTAATATCTTACATGTATCCAGGAGAGAAACTTTGACTTGACCTTTGGGTTATATGCAAGTCTCAGCTAGAACAAGGTTCAATATTTTTCTCAATTTCCAGAAGTCAGGAACCATGCAAGAAACAACAATAACACCTGGGTTCGGAAGTCAAAGAGTTTAAAATAAGCAAAAGAATGTATTAAGTTCAACAAACTGGATTTTGTATCTATACTGCCACATTCTTCTGACACTAGCAAGATTCTTCACACTGTAACCAAAAATGTTTACTATAATTTGTTAAGTGGGTGATGCATTAAATAATTCTCCAAGAAGAGAAGTAGAGGAAAAGACAGTACAAGTCCCCAACTCACATTGAAATGGTGCAAATCTACTCAACATTCTTTAGTTCATACATGTATCAGTGGACTGTATCAGTTAAAAAGAGTTCCCCTCTTTAAGAGTGACCATGGAATATTTCAAAAGTTTCCAGAATTTTGAAGGCCAGATCAGTCTTATTCCAATAACAAAAGCATGTTTTAAACTTTCTATTGTCAGGTGTTTTCCATACAACATAGTAGTTAAGAGAATGTATTATGGAATCTTAACTATTAGATGTGAATTGTGGTTTCACCACTTGACTGGTGTGTGATTTGAGGCAAGTTACTTAAATGTTTTAGGTCTATTTATCTTTCCATTTTCAAAACATTTTAAAAGTAAATTTACTTCACAGGGCTGTTGAGAATATTTCATGTGATGGAAAATTAATTAACCATTTGCTAGCTGTTATAAGCAATGAGTACATGCTTACATTATTATTACTCTCACAAAGAGCCAGTGGAGCTCTGTGCAGTAGGGCAGGATGGGAATTCTGTAGCAAATCGAATCTTCAGTGAAGGACTTCCACATTCTCGTTGCCATTAATTAGAAGATTGTGTTGCGTTTACATGAGGTCCTTTTACCATAAGTTGTCCATATCAACTTTTACTCTGATTTGGCAATGAGTCCAAAAAGTTTGCCATTTCAAATTTTGTCTCAGTTTCCTACAAACTATTCTTGCCCTCTACTCCTTGAAATTCTGAGGCAGTAGATGATATTTGAGAGTTGGAGTTACATTTTTTTAAAAACTGTATACTTCTGAGTCAGTTATTACTGTCTAATTCTCTGACTTGAATATTTTCCCCTATTTTTTTTGGAGGGTGGGAGATATTTTTATAAATGCTTTATTTCTAAAAATGAAGCATGTATTAATTTCCTGAGACTGCTATGATAAATCTTCACAAATTGGTGGCATAAAACAATACAAATTTATTCTCTCACATTTCTGGAAACTAGAAGTCTGAAATTTAGTAGGGCTGTGCCCCCTCTATTGCTCTAAGGGAAAATCCATCCTTTGCCTCTTCTAGCTTCTGGTAGCTGCCCTGGCGTTCCTGGGCTTGTGGTCACATCACTTCTGTCTCTACCTATATCTTCACATTTCTTTCTCCTCTGTATCTGTGTTGTTTCCCTTTGGCTCTCTCTTAAAAATTACATGTGATGGCATTTATAGCTCACCCTGATAACCCAGGGCAATCTCCTCATCTCAAAATCCTTAATTTACTTACATCTGCAAAGTTCCTTTTTCCAAATAAAGTAACATTTACAAATTCCAGATATTAGGACTTGATGTCTTTGAGTGGCTATTATTCAAACTACTACAAATTGTTTAACTGATATACTTACCTCGGAGGCATTTCTTCAGGGTAAGATACCCCATTCTGTCCTCATAGTGCACTTAGTGTGAATCACATTTTTTATTTCTTTTCTTGGTTTAAATTGTCCGATTTTTTGAAGTACACATACTTTTGGGAGTAAGTGTTATAAAAGTGAAATTGCTTTGTAGCAACTTCATTCACCATCCATATGCCTGATCTTTGCCTTTAATATCAAAGTGTCCCAGGAATTACTTGAAATACTGAACAAGACATCCCATGATGTATATCAGGTAAATGAACAAAAATGAATGTCAATCTTCAGTCCAGTTCACACAAGTTGAAAAAGTTACTGGTAGAAAATTGTGGAAGGTACAGAGAAACCACTTTCTATATATTTTGACTTAGAGGACATTCATATTCTTGAAAAAAATAGAACTATTGCTCTAGAAGTCACTTTAAGAGTGCCTTCCTCCTGGAGCTCCTGACTTTATGAAAGAGAAAAGAGTCTTATGGTGATTAAGTGGTTCAAAAAGGTAGTGCACCCAATCAGAGGAAGCAATAGGGCTAGAACCCAGGTTTGTGTGGTTCCAAGGTCAGTGCTCCCTCCAACCCCTGCTGGGAAAAGCTTGCTACTTCATTAGATCAACTTCTCAATTTCTAAAATTGCCTGACACATCAAGGAATAATTCTGATTATTTGTCACAAAGTAGGCTAAGTGTTACATTATTTTAATAAAAAAGTAAAAAGAAACACAAGAAAATTCACCAGAAATCTTCATCTAAAAGCTGTAAAAACACAAGAAAAAAATCACTATACTAAAACAGAAAAAAGTTCTTAATATTTTCCATTGTTATGTTAACAATGCACCAGTTTATCTATTCTTATCAAAATGTATGAATGCAGGACTCCCTTACCAATAGATGGGGCAGGGGAGCGACACAGGTGCTCAGTAAAGGTTAAGGAGCTGTACAAAATATAGTTTTACCTGTTAACTAATTTGAATATTTTTTTCAATTGAGTTAAAAAATGCCAAGAAATAGAGCACTCCTTGTCATTGTTTAACCCAATTAGGAAAAAAAAATCACATTGCTTGCAATAAAAGAGGCCAGTTGCTCTCCTGCTCTCATGAATACATTATTCCTGATTGATACACAGTATTGCTGTCAGTTATTAGATTAACTATTTGCAATCTCATAAATCTGAAGCCAAGAGCCTGTGGAATTGGAAAAGGTCTGATGGAAATGAGTCAACAAGAGACAAACCATGCCTAGCAGTGCTTCTCAAACCTTAAGGAGCACAGGATTCACTTGGGGATCTGGTTCAAATGCAGATCCCAGATCCTGTTTCATGAATCAGGGGTGGAGTTTTAGATTCTGTAGTTCCAACAAGTTTTCAGGTGACACTAAGATCATTAGACCATAACTCAAGCTTCAGCTATTAAGGTGGGAGATTCCACAAAAGGGTAAGAAGGTACACAGAAGAGTGGGTGAGCATAAAACAAAAATCTTTCCAGAGTTAATATACTGTGTGTCACAATTCTGCTGATGACCTGAACTGTCCAATGTATTTACATTTGTGCAAGTCCAATACCTCAGGTCTGAGCAAGATGCCCTGAAATTCCCTTCGACTTGACTGAATTTTAGACAGGCTTCTTTCATGATTCTGGGCCTCAGACCCCTATTTTTTTTAGATCATTTACTTTAGAAAACTTGTAATTGTAAATTCTTTCTCGGCCCCTTTGATATGTATGTAAATCTCCTCCCAGCCGCTTGCCAGTTTTACAACCCAGGAAATGTCTTTTCCAAGGACCTAGGGATCATCTCTTTGAAATGTAAAATGTAGAAGGATATCGTAACACTATCTCCCAGTCTCTGTGGGAAGGTAAGAGTCTAACTTTGATTGACACCAATTAGCAAACACAGATGGACTAAACACAGAGCAAAAATCTGCAAACTTTCTTGCCAAAGATAATAAGTTCCACTGCCTCAAACTGAAAAATCTCAAGGTCCCCCATAGTTAACAATGCTGCACATCTCTTTCTCTAACACTGGACATTATCATTTTACTGATCTCAAACAAAACAAACAAACAAACCCCAGTATTCTTTTCATGTGCCCCAAACCTGTTGCTTTGGTCTAATAGAGGAGAGCCACCTGGAAATTATTCTCCCCAATTACTAATTCATCACTCTTCACTTTCCTCTTCAAATGAAAACCCAAGCTCTCTAAGTATCAATTTATGTTGGCCTGAGAGATGTCTGAGGCCCCATATTCCAAATTTCCACTTATACATAACCCTGGTATCCTCCCATGTTTGTTTTATGAATCATCACAGCTGATGTATTAAAATCATTTACTTTATATGCACACAAGGATTACCTATCTATCTCTCTATAGATCTACCTATAAATTCTTGCTGATGTATTCATCTCAATATATGTCAAGGAAGGAAAATTCACAGTTGGAAAAAAATACCACTTAAACAAATAAACTGAGACTTTAAGTCTTTTACTTCCAAACACATGTGATAGTTTTGAGTTATAAAGTATTTTCTCCCTATCATGGTTTTCAGTATATTCTTGTATTTTATAGTACATTAAATACAACTAAATACTTGACAACTACCTATATAAGGTGACTAGCACTGAGTGCATATTATGAACACTTTCTAAACACTTTACTGCAATCCTTACTATAATCTATAAATCAGGTAGATTATTATTATTTTACCCATGAAGGATCTTGAAGAGCAGAGAGGTTAAGTAACTTGTCTAAGGTCATACACTGTCAGGGAGGTAGAAATTTTCCACTACCCTTCTAAGTTCTTCTAGCTGGTCTAAGAATTAAATGGCCGTGAGATAGGTTAACAGGAGAAAATCAAACGAAAGATTAATAACATGTTCACATGGGAGAGACCTGGGAAAACTGAGTAACTTGTCAAAATGGCCAAAATCCTCATTTTAAATACCATCTTCAGCTAAAGACAAAAGAGGATGTAGAGGTAGTGGTTTGGGACTTCAAAGGGGAGAAAGGCAATTAACAAGGAGATGAAAAAGCAAATGTTTAGTAGACAAATGTTTGCTGGGCCATGCAGAGACAATGGGACAGAGTAGACTCTGATCTCCACACCTGGCTCATATTCTTTGCAGATGTCTCTGGTGTTATCTCTATTCTAGCAACAGGCCCTTCATCTAAATTGTTTTAGGCAGTTAAGGGGTAGATATCAAAAAACTTCCCAGGTCTTCTGTTTCTTAAAAAAGGCAGTCTAAATTAATCCTTATACCAAAGAGACAAATTTTGGGGTGGCAAATTTTGCTTCCCTACCCAGCTGCTAAGTGAAGAAACTTGAACCCAAGAATTTAACTCTGTGGCTTAAGAGTTTAACCATCAAATATTTTATGAGGTGCAATGACCTCACATCTCTCAATTCACTGAAATTATTTGAAAACTGGAAAAGATAGGGATTGCAGCTAGACTTACCCCTGGGTACTTGAATTTTAACAAATGGTAGAGGACTAATTTGAATTGAAAGATGGCTTAAATTGTAGTCGTTCTTTGACTGCTGCCCTTGGTTTTCAAACAACTGATGAGAAAACACTGTACTATTATAACACACATTTAATGTAATATCAATGTGTAATATATAACAGAAAATTTGTACTAACCTCCTTCTCTATATATGTATATATGTAGATTTTATATATATATATGTGGATTTTATATCTATACACACACACACACACACACATACATATCCAATGCAGACATATATTCTTTCTGAGATCATAAATATTTTGTCATAAATCTTTGGGAAAAAAAAGTTACAACATTACAGGCAGTAATTTTATAAAAACTATGATTTGGAGCCCTATTCTATATTCTTTTCATCAATGATTAACTTAAGTGACATCTAAAAGATAATAGTGATGTCATTTTTACTGAGATATGTGAAGCATCTAATAATGCTTTTGTTGAAATTATATTATCTTAAAAGAACAAAAAGACAAGCCACAGACTGGAAGAAAATACTTACAAAACACATATCTGATAAAGGACTTGTATCCAAAATATATGAAGAACTCTTAAAATGTATGAATGGGGCTTCCCTGGTGGCGCAGTGGTTGAGAGTCTGCCTGCCGATGCAGGGGACACGGCTTCGTGCCCCGTTGCGGGAAGATCTCACATTCCGCGGAGCGGCTGTGCCCGTGAGCCATGGCCGCTGAGCCTGGGCATCCGGAGCCTGTGCTCCGCAACGGGAGAGGCCACAACAGTGAGAGGCCTGCGTACCGAAAAAAAAAAAAAAAAAAAAATGTATGAATGATGAGAAAACAAGCCAATTTTAAAAATGGGCAACAAATCTGAACAGACATCTCACCAATCAAGATGCACAGATGACAAATAAACATATGAAAAGATGCTCAGAATCATGTCATTAGTGAATTGCAAATTAAAAACAACGAGATTCCACTACACACCTATTGAATAGCTAAAATTAAAAATAAATACAGGGCTTCCCTGGTGGCGCAGTGGTTGAGAGTCTGCCTGCCGATGCAGGGGACACGGGTTCGTGCCCCGGTCCGGGAAGATCACGACATGCCGCGGAGTAGCTAGGCCTGTGAGCCATGACCGCTGAGCCTGCACATCCGGAGCCTGTGCTCCTCAACAGGAGAGGCCACAACAGTGAGAGGCCCGCGTACCGCAAATAATAATAATAATAAATAGAAACAGAACAAAAATCTGACAATACCAAATGCTAGCGTGGATGTGGAGCAACAGGAACTCTCATTCATTGCTGATGTGAATGCCAGATGGTATATCCACTTTGGAAGACAGTTTGGCAGTTTCATATAAAGCTAAACATAGTCTAACCATATGTTCCAGTCATCATATGCTTAGGTATTTACCCATTTCAATTAAAAACTTAAGTCTACACAAAAACCTAGACACAAATATTTATAACAGTTATGAAAAAAGGCAAAAAGGAAAGGTTGCAAAGATGATGTCCTTCAATAGGTGAATGGATGAGCAAACTGTGGTACATCTGTACTGTGGGATATTCCACAATATACATAAATTAGCTACCATACGATACAGCATTTCTGCTCCTGGGTATATATGTGGAAAAGATGAAAACACTAACTCAAAAAGATACATGCACCCCACTGTTCATAGCAGCAGTATTTACAATAACCAAGACATGGCTGCACTATCTTCTCAATTATTCTGTAAATCTAAAACTGTTTAAAAGAGTCAAGTCTATTGACAAAAAAAATTGTACTATAGGATTAGTAATGATAATGTTCTCACTATACATTCATTGCAAGCTTCATAGAATCTTTTTTGAAGTCCAGTTATAAACTAATTCTGTAAGAACAAGGTCAAATTCCCAATGCAAATGTAAATAGTAACCATTCTACTATTTAAAAATCTGCCCTGACAGAAATTAAATTAATTTAAGGCCACATTGATGCCACAGATAAATAACAGAAAATTAAAATGAACATTCTGAAATATTTTACTTCTTATATTTTTATTTTAAATGGATGAACATTAAAATAGATCTGCCTGCCAAATCAAATGATAATTTCTTTTACAAAATTAAGTAGCATTAGAATAGAATTTTAAGACTGCAATCATAAAAAGGAATAAACAGATATTTAATTTACAAGCAAGATCTTCCGAGTAAGAAAAAAAGCTTATTTCAAATTCTGGCTTCACATGACCTGCAGCTGAGTAATCTGTGTTCAGTTAACTAAACTCATAGTCTTATTTTCTTCACACATAATGTACAGATAATAATGTGACCTCATTTATGAATCTGTAATAGATAAATGAATGAATAGGCTTTAGCATGCTGCCTGGCATGTACTAAGCACTCAATGACAAGTCATTAAGTATTGTTGATATTATCGACAAAATATCTGATTTTCCAGATGAAAGTAATACCTGAGACTCAATTAGCTCTGCTTTTGATCCATAGAATTTCACATGAGGTAGAATTGTTGCAACAATACTTCATTTTTATAGGTAAGAAAATTGAAGATCTTATGTTTGAGCATTTGCTCAGTGCCACATAACTAGTTAATAATTGCTTACACTTAGTCATTTGTTTATTACACAGCCTTTTCATTTGTGCAAGTCTAATATCTCAGGTCTGACCAAGATACCCTGAAATTCCCTTCAGCTTGACTGAAGTTACAGTAATATTTTTTCCAACATCATCCCCTTCCAGAAGGCTTACTAAAAAAAGAGATTTTTTCCCCTCTCTTTTAAGTAAGGGCAGTTTAGTGGAATAATATTAGGATAAGTTGCAGCAAGAGAACCTGGCTATAATTCTTATCTTGCCACTTGCCAAAAATGTTTCCTTGCATGGAGGGTATCATGTACTCTCACTGCATCATCAGTTTCTTCAAATGTTTATTGGGTGATACTGTAGAAATTATTAGCAAGTGCATTTTGTGTGATTATTGAAAGGCTACAGTAAAGTGTGTTTAATAGTGGCACGAAAACCACAATGTGCTATATAAAGTATTATTATCATATCTACAACCCTATGAGAAGGAGTTGAAGGCAGATTACTGTAAAAGGAATTCATTGGACTAATAATTATAGCCAAAATAAGAGCGCACATTTATTTGAAGAATTGGAGGTGTTTCGGCTTGTTTTCATTTTTCCCTAGTGTTAGGAGCAATGAATAAGACTTAATTGTCATTTTAATTAAACAACATAGCAAATTACAACGACATTGTCAGGATTAGGGTTTGACAGCCAGAGGTGAAAAAAGTGTGCCTTAAGCTCCTGGGTGTAATGCAATATACACTGATAAAAATAGAAGTATGCATTTTAAACTTCTTTAACAGGGTTAAAATTAGAAGTATGCATTTTAAACTTCTTTAACAGGGTTAACAGTTAGCAAACTAACAACTATTTCCACTTCCTAAGTATAAAGGTTAATAGGTGTGTCATGTTTATATCTGCTTAAAAGTACTTCCATATGAACAACTTGACTGAAACATGTCTTTCTAATGTCAAGTGAAAGACTTGAGATATAAAAATGTAATGTAAAAGTAAACACAACTTGGCTTATTTTTGCTTCTGAAGGATGGTAGCTTAAGGATGTAGGTGATAAGCCTAATAAATAGTTAACTGTAAGTAGAGAAGAACTTTGCCTTTTGTGGCTATTGTTTCACACTGGATTAATTTCTGGTTTACAGACCCAGAGTACTCTATTATCTGACCTCTTTCATAATGTCTCACTCAGTGAAAAGTTACAACCTCACAACCTTTTCAAATACATACTCTAAACTAATGATCTACAGATCCATAAAGATAAAATAATGGTGGGGCACAGTTAGGCTTAGAGTAACTTTACAGATCAGTACCATACATTTCATACTGGGAAATGGTTTCCTTCATACATTTCCTCGCTATTGAGTCATTTTCTTTTCCTTTCTAAAATTCTCCCTTTATATAATTAAAGATTAGTTTTCAGATTGCAGTTGTAGATAATTTCCAGATTAATATTTCATCCCAGTGTAACTGATTCTTACCAGCATTCATTAATGATTATTTAAAGGAAATGTGTGCTCAGTGGAGTAAATGAATTCTTGTGAATTTTTGGAAGAATCACTTCAGCTAACTTTGAAAAAGGAGTGAGAAGGATGTGTTTTAAGCACACATTGCTTTAATCCTAGTAAGTTTATTTCATATATATATATACACACACACACATACTTACATACGTCTTAGCAAGTTCATTTATTGAGCAACCATTGGGACCACAGTATACCATTGCACTTGCCAAAAATATATGCAAGTCAACCACCAAATGTCAGCTTTCTCTGAGAGTGATAATGTATCCTCACACAATCTTAACGTTAATACCTAAAGACCTTTCAGCCTGTTTCTCTCATTCAAATAAACTTAGCAATAAACATTCCTAAACTAGCTGATCGATAGAGACTTGGTGATAAATAATACAGTCTTGTATAAATTATGACCAAAGAAAAATACTCTTGGAAATTAATAGATGTAGTAAGAGGTACCATATAGCCCATGGCAGCATGCTTCAAAATTTACTATTGAAAGCATGCTATAAATTTGTCACTGAACAGGAAGAAATATGGAATCAAGCCTGTGGAACTATAGGCTCCAGGATTTGTTGTGAAAATGAAAATTTTCAAAAACTTTTTTACAATAGTCTAAATAAAGTAAAAAAAAATTCTAAACACCTATATGAAATATATATTTCCCTACACACAAATCAAATTCTGAGAGAAAAATTTACAACATAGGAAGGAGGTCATAGTACCAAAGGGCTTATAAAAAGGGCCCATGTTTTGTAAGGTAAAACTTCAATATAATCAGTTAACTAAAATTTCAAAGGGTTATAAAAACATTTTAAGTAAATTACCCCCTGAAGTTTAATTTAGTGACAATACATTTATTAAACAAAGATATGATGCTGGATTTATATCACTGCTGTAACAAATCAGCAAAAACTTAGTGGCTTAACATAACACAAATTGATAATTTTGAAGTTCTGCAGCGTAGAAGTCAACAAGGGTCTTAGCAGGCTAAGATCAAGGTGTCCTGCAGGGCTGCACTCGTTCCAGAGTCCTGAGGGAAGAATCTGTTTCCTTGAGTTTTCTAGCTACTAAAGCCCTCCCGTGTTTCTTGACTCATGGCCCCTTTCTCCATCTTCAAATTTAGCAATCGCCGGTCAAGTTCTCACACGACATCACTCTGACTTAACTTCTGCTTCAGTCTTCTATTTTAGGAACTCTTGTGGTTACAGGACAATCTTCCTATTTTATAATCAGTTGATTAGCAAACTTAATTCCATCTCCAATCTAGATTCCTCTTTACCATTCAACAAAACATAAGTTTATGTTATGGAATTGGGATTTGAATATGTTTGAGAGGCCATTATTCTGCCTATCACAGATATATACAGAGTTTCACAATTAGCACTGAGTTCCATTTATGGATACACCATTCTTCAAAAATATTTAAATTTGCAAGTCCATTCTCACCATAAATAAGGAGTAAAAGGACGTACAATGCTTTATTTTTATTCCATTTACAATTTTTTTTGGATACTTACTTTACTTTCCTATTCACTGAAGGTTTAATTAGAAAAACAAAAATGGGAGTGGTAGAATGCTATAATATAATCATATGTGTATATATATATATATATATATATATATACAGTATAGGTACATATATATATATATGATAGAACTATATGCAGCTAAAAATTATGGAGCATGAAGAAAAGTGGCATTCTGCGGTCTTCTTGAACTGCACATTGTTGTTACAAATCCAAAACACTTGAGGATTTATGTTTTCTATTCTGCCCTGGTTCTACTCCAAAATGCTCTCAGTACTATCTGCATATCATATTTAGTTGCTGTTTCTATTCTGTATGTGTGCCAGCTTGGGAGATTAGACATCTAGGACTTAAATAAATACAGAATAAATTAGCTGCTGTTCTCAGAGTGCCCTAGAGTCAAGTAAGATTAAAAAAAATACAACTATGAAATAGTATGCTAAATTAATGTTTCATATATAATACCTCTTACTTCTCTTTCCAGTAATATTGTCCTGTCTAAATATGTCAAGAGAACATCTGATCACTTCCTTTCTCAAGTGTATTCTATATAACATTTTAATATTTAAAGCTATACCTGCCTATTTAAGAAGGTAAAGTTTAAAAAAAAAAAAAAAAAAAA
>NW_020185339.1:9954092-9990310 GCF_003031525.2 Neophocaena asiaeorientalis asiaeorientalis
AGTCTAGTGTTTCAGTTGTGAATATTGACATACACCATACATTGCTTAACACTTTTCTATTTGCAAATATCATTTTGAAAATACCATAAAACATCATCTCCATCCTCTGATGCTTAGGCAGAATTAAATATGATAATTTAATCTAAGTAGATGAGTATCTATTTTAATAAAATAAGGGAAAGTTTCATTTTTTTTTTCCCCCTTGATGGTTTGTAATATGGTGCAGAGTAAGGCAGCATGAACTAGGATATCAAGATAGGAGTTTTGAATGGGAATCTGGAAAACAGAAGTCATAAACAAGTACTGGCAGTAACTGTATTTACAAAGACAAGTAAATAAAACACTGGTTCTTTCAAAAGTATCTCTATCTATCTACCTATCTATCTATCTATCATCTCTCTCTCTCTCTCCTTCACTCTCTCTCACTATTATAAAGATTGGCTATGTGCCCCAAAACAATTTCTATAAGATTTAGTAAATCTATAATCTGTAATCTGACTTGTTAACATATTTTGGCCATTTTGTCATCACAAAAGTTAATTTTAAGTATTCATGGTTGAGTTCATTATACTAATTTTGCTTATTTAATTACCCAACTTGACTAATACTATTACTTTACTTATTAGTACCAGAAATAGTACCATGTGAGACAAAATATGTAGGAGGAAACTATGTTTTTACAAGTTGCACTGATGATCCAAGAGTTAAATACTGTGGATTAGATACAGCTGCATTATAATTTGCAGGCAAATTTTAAGTACTGATAGGGTCAGAGAAATAACTATAAAAATAGCAGGACCTGGAGAGCCAGCCTGTGGGGTACGACTCAGCATCCAGCCAGTACTTGGTGGTTGTGCAGGCAGTGTTGCTGCACAAAACAGATGAAATGTGGATCCTCTAGCAAAAGGAGCCTTGTGGCTGACAGGGTCTTGGTGCTCCAGCCTGCTGTCAGGCCTGAGCCTGTGAGGTGGGAGAGCTAAGTTCAGGACATTGGTCCACCAGATACCTCCTAGCCCCACGTAATATCAATCAGCAAGAGCTCTCCCAGAGATCTCCATCTCAATGATAAGACCCAGCTCTTCTCAACGACCAGCAAGCTCCAATGCTGGACACCCTATGTCAAACAACTAGCAAGACAGGAACACAACCTCACCCATTAGCATAGAGGCTGCCTAAAATCATAATAAGTTCATAGACACCCCAAAACACACCACCGGATGCAGTCCTGCCCACCAGAAAGACAATATCCAGCCTCTCCACCAGAACACAGAAACGAGTCCCCTCCACCAGAAAGCATACACAACCCACTAAACCAACATTACCTACTGGGGGCAGACACCAAAACAGCTGAAACTATGAACCTGCAGCCTGTGAAAAGGAGACACCAAACACAGTAAGTTAAGCAAAATGAGAACACACAGAAATACGCAGGAGATGAAGGAGCAAGGTTAAAACCCACCAGAACAAACAAATGCAGAGGAAATAGGCAGCCTACCTGAAAAAGAATTCAGAGGAATGATAGTAAAGATGATCCAAAATCTTGGAAATAGAATGGAGAACATACAAGAAACGTTTAACAAAGACCTAGAAGAACTAAAGAGCAAGCAAACAATGATGAACAACACAATCAATGAAATTAAAAATTCTCTAGAAGGAATCAATAGCAGAATAACTGAGGTAGAAGAACAGATAAGTGACCTGGAAGATAAAATAGTGAAAATAACTTCCACAGAGGAGAATAAAGAGAAAAGAATGAAAAGAATTGAGGACAGTCTCAGAGAACTTTGGGACAACATTAAACACACCAACATTCGAATTATAGGGGTAGTAGAAGAAGAGAAAAAGAAAGGGATGGAGAAAATATTTGAAGAGATTATGGTTGAAAACTTCCCTAATGTGGGAAAGGAAATGGTCAGTCAAGTCCAGGAAGCACGGAGAGTCCACACAGGGTAAATCCAAGGAGAAACATACCAAGACACATATTAATCACTATCAAAAATTAAATACAAAATATTAAAAACAGCAAGGGAAAAGCAACAAATAACATAGAAAGGTTGCCCATAAGGTGAACAGCTGAAGTTTCAGTAGAAGCACTGCAAGCCAGAAGGGAGGGGCAGGGCATATTTAAAATGAAGAAAGGGGAAAACCTACAACCAAGATTCCTCTACACAACAAGGATCTCATTCAGACTTGATGGAAAAATTAAAACCTTTAGAGACAAGCAAAAGTTAAGAGAATTCAGCACAACTAAACCAGCTTTACAACAAATGCTAAAGAAACTTCTCTAGGCAGGAAACACAAGAGCAGGAAAACACCTACAAAAACAAACCCAAAACAATTAAGAAAATGGTAATAGGAACATACATATTGATAATTACCTTAAATGTAAATGGATTAAATGCTCCAACCAGAAGACATACACTGGCTGATTGGATACAAAAACAAGACCTGTATATATGCTGTCTACAAGGGACCCACTTCAGACCTAGTGACAATGCAGACTGAAAGTGAGGGAATGGAAAAAGATATTCCATGCAAATGGGAATCAAAAGAAAGCTGAAGTAGCAATTGTCATTATCAGACAAAATAGACTTTAAAATAAAGATGATTACAAGAGACAAAAAAGGATAACTACATAATGATCAAGGGATCAATCCAAGAAGAAGATACAACGATTGTAAATATTTATGCACCCAACATAGGAGCACCTCAATATACAAGGCAAATGCTAACAGCCAAAGAAGGGGAAATCGACAGTAACACAATAATAGTAGGGAACTTTAACACCCCACTTGCACCAATGGACAGATCATTGAAAATGAAAATAAATAAGGAAACACAAGCTTTAAATGACACAAGAGACCAGATAGATTTAATTGATATTTATAGACATTCCATCTGAAAACAGCATATTACACTTTCTTCTCAAGTGCTCATGGAACATTCTCCAGGATAGATCATATCTTGGGTCACAAATCAAGCCTTAGTAAACTTAAGAAAATTGAAATCGTATCAAGTATCTTTTCTGACCACAACACTATGAGACTAGATATCAATTACAGAAAAAAGCTGTAAAAAATACAAATAGATGGAGGCTAAACAATACGCTACTAAATAAACGAGAGATCACTGAAGAAATCAAAGAGGAAGTCAAAAAATACCTAGCAAAAAAGGGCAATGAAAACATGGTGACCAAAACCTATGGGATGCAGCAAAAGCACTGCTAAGAGGGAAATTTATAGCAATACAATATGACCTCAAGAAACAAGAAAAATTTCAAATAAACAACCTTACCTTACACCTAAAGAAGGTAGTGAAAGTAAAACAAAAAAAAGCCCAAAGTTAGCAGAAGGAAAGGAAACATAAAGATCAGATTAGAAATATGTGTAAAAGAAATGAAGGAAACGAACGCAAAGACCAATAAAACTAAAAGCTGGTTCTTTGAGAAGATAAACAAAATTGATAAACCATTAGCCAGACTCATCAAGAAAAAAAGGGAGAAGACTCAAATCAACAGAATTAGAAATGAAAAAAAAGAAGTAACAATGGGCCCTGCAGAAATACAAAGAATCATGAGGGGTTTCTACATGCAACTATGTGCCAATAAAATGGACAACCTGAAAGAAATGGACAAATTCGTAGAAAACCACAACCTTCTGAGACTGAACCAAGAAGAAACAGAAAATATAGACAGACCAATCACAAGCACTGAAATTGAAACTGTGATTCAAAATCTTCCAACAAACAAAAGCCCAGGACCAGATGGCTTCACAGGCAAATTCTATCAGACATTTAGAGAAGAGCTAAAAGCTATCCTTCTCAAACTCTTCCAAAATATAGCAGAGGGAGGAACATTCCCAAACTCCTTCTACAATGCCACCATTATCCTGATATGAAAACCAGACAAAGATGTCACAAAAAAAGAAAACTACAGGCCAATATCACTGATGAACATAGATGCAAAAATCCTCAACAAAATAGTAGCAAACAGAATCCAACAGCACCTTAAAAACATCATACACCATGATCAAGTGGAGTTTATGCCAGGAATGCAGGGATTCTTCAATATACGCAAATCAATCTATGTGATACACGATATTAATAAATTGAAGGAGAAAAAACATATAATCATCTCAATAGATGCAGAAAAAGCTTTTGACAAAATTCAACACCCACTTATGATAAAAACCCTCCAGAAAGTAGGCATAGAGGGAACTTACATCAACATAATAAAGGCCATATATGACAAACCCACAGCCAACATCAGTCGCAATGTTGAAAAACTGAAACCATCTCCACTAAGATCAGGAACAAGACAAGGGTGCCCACTCTCACTGCTATTATTCAACATAGTTTTGGAAGTTTTAGCCACAGCAATCAGAGAAGAAAAAGAAAGACAACTAATCCAAATCGGAAATGAAGAAGTAAAGCTGTTGCTGTTTCCTGATGACATGATACTATACATAGAGAACCCTAAAGATGCTACCAGAAAACTACTAGAGCTAATCAATGAATTTGGTAAAGTAGCAGGATACAAAGTTAATGCACAGAAATCTCTTGCGTTCCTATACACTAATGATGAAAAATCAGAAAGAGAAATTAAGGAAACACTCCCATTTACCATTGCAACAAAAATAATAAAATACCTAGGAATAAACCTACCTAAGGAGGCAAAAGACCTGTATGCAGAAAGCTATAAGACTATGATGGAGGAGATTAAAGAAGATACAGATGGAGAGATATACCATGTTCTTGGATTGGAAGAATCAACATTGTGAAAATGACTCTACTACCGAAAGCAATCTACAGATTCAATGTAATCCCTATCAAATTACCAATGGCATTTTCAGAGAACTAGAACAAAAAGTTGCATAATTTGTGTGGAAACACAAGAGACCCCCTATAGCCAAAGCAATCTTGAGAAAGAAAAATAGAGTTGGACGAATCACGCTCCCTGACTTCAGACTATACTACAAAGCTACAGTAATCAAGACAGTATGGTACTGGCACAAAAACAGAAATATAGATCAATGGAGCAGGATAGAAAGCCCAGAGATAAACCCACGCACATATGGTCACATTAATTTTGACAAAGGAGGCAAGAATATACAATGGGCAAAAGACAGCCTCTTCAATACGTGGTGCTGGGGAAAATGGACAGGTACATGTAAAAGAATGAAAGTAGAGCACTTCCTAACACCATACACAAAGATAAAGTCAAAATGCATTAAGGACCTAAAAGTAAGGCCAGACACTATCAAAGTCTTAGAGGAAAACATAGGCAGAACACTCTATGACATAAATCACAGCAAGATCCTTTTTGACCCACCCCTTAAAGGAGTGGAAATAAAAATAAAAGTAAACAAATGGGACCTAATTAAACTTAAGAGCTTTTGCACAGCAAAGGAAATGATAAATAAGATGAAAAGACAACCCTCCAAATGGGAGAAAATATTTGCAAATGAAGCAACTGACAAAGGATTAATCTCCAAAATATACAAGAAGCTCATGCAGCTCAATATCAAAAAAACAACCGAATCCAAACATGGGCAGAAGACCTAAATAGACATTTCTCCAAAGAAGATATACAGATTGCCAACAAACACTTGAAAGGATTCTCAACATCCCTAATCACTAGAGAAATGTAAATTAAAACTCACACCAGTCAGAATGGCCATCATCAAAACATCTACAAACAATAAATGCTGGAGAGGGTATGGAGAAAAGGGAACCCTCTTGCACTGTTGGTGGGAATGTAAATTGATACAGCCACTATGGAGAACAGTATGGAGGTTCCATAAAAAACTAAAAATAGAACTACCATATGACCCAGCAGTCCCTCTACTGGGCATATACCCTGGGAAAACCATAATTCAAAAGAGAAATGCACCACCATGTGCATTGCAACAGAATTTACAATAGCCCGGACATGGAAGCAGCATAAGTGTCCATCAACAGATGAATGGATAAAGAAGATGTGGCGTATATACACAATGGAATATTACTCAGCCATAAAAAGAAATGAAATTGAGTTATTTGTAGTGAGGTTGATGGACCTAGAGTTTGTATTGCTTTGTGACCACCTGGGAGGGTGGGATAGGGAAGGTGGGTGGGAGATGCAAGAAGGGGAGATATGGGGATATATATATACATTTAGCTGATTCACTTTGTTATACAGGAGAAACTAACACAACATTGTAAAACAATTATATTCCAATAAAGATATTAAAAAAATAGCAAATAAGGCATCTTATCCTCTCTTCTTGAGTTGTTGAGTCATAGCTGCTTATGACAAAAACAAATTTCACTAATTTTAAGAAAAACTGAACTGTAATCTCTTCTATCCATGAAATAGCATCGGATCAGATAGTTTTATGCCTGTGACAAAAGATAGTTTAACTAATAAAACAAGAAAGCTCAATAGATCTTCTGGCTAGAACAATTTTTTGTTTTCTATTTAAAAGTGTTATTGTTGGGCTTCCCTGGTGGCGCAGTGGTTGAGAGTCCGCCTGCCGATGCAGGGGACACGGGTTCATTCCCCGGTCCTGGAAGATCCCACATGCTGCGGAGCGGCTGGGCCCGTGAGCCATGGCCGCTGGGCCTGCGCGTCCGGAGCCTGTGCTCTGCAACGGGAGAGGCCACAACAGTGAGAGGCCTGCGTACAAAAACAAAACCAAACCAAACCAAACCAAAAAACAACAAAAAAAAAGTGTTATTGTTTATATCCATATACTACTCTCTAGGTCAGGAGTTTGTGATCCTGAAAAAGCAATATAATTACATATGGAATTTTCAGTAGTAAAGTTTCTTGGTTTCCAACTGCACAAATTTTCATTCAATATATTTATTGAGCATTTACCATGTGCCAGGCAGTGTTCCAGTCAATTGATATATCAGAGAACAACAAAAAGAAAAAATATATATGTATATATTTGTAGAATACATATTCTAATGGGATAGAGGGATAATAAATTTTGGGTTGGCCAAAAAGATAATTCGGCTTTTCTGTGACAGGTTACGGAAAAACCCAAACAAACTTTTTGACCAACCCAATATAATAAATACAATTTAGAAAATGATATAAGGGGGAAAATAATACTATGAAAAAAATCAGATCAGAGGGAATGAGAGGTGTTTTAATTTAAATAGTTTACCAGGTAGGCCTCCTTGAGAAGAAAGTCTTACAGAGTACTGCAAACAAAGTTACTAAATCAGAGGCTTGTGCAGCAGTTATTAGGAATAGCAAGGAGGTTAATATCATTGGAACAGAATATGTGAAGGAGAGATTAGTAAAAAAAAAAAAAAAAAAAAAAAAAAGATGCATTTGGGGGATGGGACCTATGCATATGTATTTTAAGCAATAAAGATGATTCTGAAACACAGCCAGGACTGAAGTAGTGCCCTCTCTTATATGTTTTAATAACCTTTTCTAGTAACGAGTACTAATTTCCATTTACAAAGGGATGGATTAATGTTACAAAAAGATGAAGGAAACATCAAATTGCACAGAAATATTATTTAGGAATTAAACATTTCTGAAGTTGCACAATTAATATAGTAAGAGGCAAATATGGACTATTTCTGAACTGTGAATCCAGACACTGGAATATGTCCAATGATATTGAAAAATATATTGAGTATTGAAAAATAATCTGCTATGAAGGAAATAAGTATGAAGGAAAAATTTGGAAAGAGCGTGATGCTATGCTTAAAAATCTAACATATGAAAAGTTCATTCAGTAACTACAGACATTTCCATATTTTTATTTAACCAAATGTTCACTTGGGGTTTTGTTCCACTGTTTTAAACTCTAAGTAATTACTAAATACATGGTAGAGAAATGTGAATGTAAAATATAGGTATCATAAAAAATGCTAATTTATTTTCAGATATCAAATAATTCAATATATTCTAAATTTGACCTCTCAGTAAAGTCTTGGGTAAAATGTTAGTGATTATTAAGTTCATAAGTAGTAGTCACTCTACATTATCAGCATAATGCCATTCATTCTTCAAAACCAGCTCTTAATATTTTCCATCTTGCTTAAAACTACCACCAAAAATATTTAGAATTAGCTGATATAATCCCTAAATCTCTTTCCACCCACAACTTCCAAAAGACTATTAAATTCTATCAACACTGATTCAATACACTGGATCTGTGTACTCTCCATTGCACTGCTCTAGATGTGAGTGTTATCACCTCTCATCTGGACTATGAGTACAGATTTTAAGTGTATTCCTGACCTCTAGTACCATCCACTACCAATTACTCATATACTAGAGTCTTCTCTTCTAAGTGACAAATATACCCATAGTATTTCCCTCCCTAAATCCATTTGATTAGCTGCTATCAACTGCAGAATTCATACTTTTTTGTAGGGCACAAAATACTCCTACAGGTTCTAGAATTTGCTTGTCCTCTAGCTTTGTTCCTCGCAATGTCCATCATCTTCTCACTATATCCTTCAGCCATGCCAGATTGGCCCTTTTCTCAATGTGTCATCTGATCTCACACTTGCATGCTTTAAACAAGAAAACCTCTCTTCATAGAATTCTTTTTGGTCCTTTATTTCCCTGGTAAACTAAAACAACATTCAAGATCCAACTTAGATGTTACATTTCCAAAGAGTCAATCCCTCCCTCCTTTAGAGTTATATATATATATTTTATATATCTCCAATATAGGGCTTTATCACAAATTACTAACATTATGGTTTTCGTGTCTGCATTATTAAGTAATAAAGTGTTTTTATTTTTGAAGCATACTTTCTTAGTATTCTTTCTATTCCTATGTCTAATTGAGTCCTGGAAAAGTTAATTTAATAAATATTTGAAGGGAAATGAATGACAAGAAAGAAAAAGAGGGAAGAAGTAAAGATGGCAGCACATTGGTATTTATGGCTCTTTTTGAGGGCAACCATCCTATCTTTCTAGTTCTATTTCCATATTTCAAAATGGTTATCCCAGATGTAAAATAGAACTTACATACAGAGTGTGAAAATATGCACTAGCTTTATATTTTCAACTGATAATAAATTATCTAGGTTATAACGAAAAAGCAAAGCTGGAGTGCCCCCACACCCCCAATGTCAATGCAATCTGTTAAAGTGTTATTCAGAAGGTACGTGGAAAGATGGAACATTCCAGGCACTTATGAACTGTGATGCTACAAATCTCAATTACCTTATTTTACTTTTCAAATTTGAGTGTTTCTTCTATCTGAAGAAGAAAAATTATTACGAAATAAAAATATAAAAAATCAACTACTTACCAAAAAATTTGAGTCATAAAAAGAGAGAGAAATTCGTTTTATAAATTCTTCAACATTTTTGACACAGTGACCACCTGAGACTTATTGTCCATTTCTAGTGCGAGATAATGTCCTTTTCCGAAACCTCCCCGTTTTGGTTTGTCAGAACTATCAGAAAGTCATTTTGAAACCATCCTCTTCTTTTTTCCTTTACCTTCTGAAGCAACATTGAGTAAATTTAATTTTTAGAAATTAAAGAAAAGACTTCAAAGCATTATATATCTATAATTACTCCTATTAGTCACTTTCATCCATAATAAATATACCAAATTCCTTTTACCATTTCTCAAAAACAAGTTGTAGCTTGTGTTATGATATCCAAAAGTTTTTAACAAATTTGTCCTCTGAACATAAAGCATAAGAAGGACCTATATAAATTACTGCAGATAGAAATGTTCACATCCTTCAATGTATTCTGACTCAGATGGCTGACATCTAGGCTGTATACTCCCAGGACACTACAATAAAATTTAACTTTCAAACATTCAAAAAAAAATACTGTAGACAGTTTATTTTCTAGATAACTGAAAATTAAAGCCCCGTTTTATTTTATAGATTCTTTTACATCCAATATCATCTCTGAGTGTTTAGAGGTTTCATACATATTCATTTTCTTTTTTTAAGAAAACTCATTCCTCTTTTTATGATTGGTTGTCATATATTGTGAAGTTCTGCTTTCTTGAAACCTTGAATCACTTTAAATATTGACATTGGTGGAATCTTCCTTTTTTCTCTCAAGACATTTTGTTCTAAATTGCTGTCATCATCACTTTCTTAGACAATCTGATGTAAAGAGTTGCACTCAATAACTAGTACAAAAGTGACCTGGTCATTGTCTCCTGGTTTTTCAATGTTAGGGACTACTTTTTCCTTGTTTGTTGTAATATTTTCAATGTACCAAGTGCTACTGTTACTTCCTTTTATTCTTTAGAGAAAGGAAAATTCTTATAAGGTCATCCAGCGTACTATATCAGATTTGCTAAATTTAGAAAAATGAAGCTTCTATTGCTGTCCAGATATATACAAATACATGCATACATACATTCACTTTGTTTACAAATGATTTACATGTTGGGTACCAGTAGGTAGATATCTTATAATGAGATTGCTATATACTCATGGTCTTGTGTTAGATTTTACTAAAAATTACCGAGAGATTTATCAAATATTCTTTACTCTCTGCTATGCCTATTTTTCTTCATAGTGTCCAATATTAAAATGTTCCCATGATACGTTTCTCTCTCCATCATATTTCAAATTGAAACCCTTTTATTCATGCCTGTAAATCTCTTAATACACACAGGTTTGTATAATTTTTAAAAATATACAGTTGCCTTAAAAGGACTTATGGTAATTCTATAAATCATAATTTAAGGGGAAAAAATCTATTCTTGTTTTCAGGCACCACATCTAAATTTGCTCTCAGTACACATTCTCTTTTCAGTATCACTATTAAAATCTTTAACTTGAAGGAATTGATGCATTAGCTATGCCTCTAAATCTTTAAGTTTTGTATCTTGGCTTCATTCCTTACTTCAATCTTTCAAGAAAGATTTTTGTGTCAATTATATGGTAGATACTAATCTGTGTACATAAGAACAGGTAGAATGTACTCATTACTTTGAAATAGTTCATTTACAATATAGTGAAGGAAATATATCTATACAGAAACTGTAATTAGAAAGTGCAACGTTGTGTAATGCAAAATTTTTCAAGAGAGGCAAGCTGAAGGAGTGCTTATTCTGCCAGAGGAGTTGAGGGGGAAAATTTGAGCTAAGTCATCTCTGGTGGATAAGCATTCAAAAGGTGGAAAAAGAGGAAGCTGCTGTCCAGACAGCAGAAACCAACATGTCGAAAGGCATGAAAAATCATGGCGCCCTTGGAGAACCACAATTTGTACCATAAGTTGTCTAAAGTGTAAGGTTTATATATGAGCCAGGAAGGAGATGATCTTGGGAATAGTGATGGTCATAAGATGAAGAGTTTTGCATATTATGCTGAGATTTGACCTTATAGATGATAAAAGTATTGAAATAATTTAAGCAAGGATGTGACATAAACAGATTTGTATTTTAGAAGAGTTGTTTTTATCGAATTGGGAATAGATTAGGTGATTTAAGACTGGAAAAATAATAATGTACATACAAGTTGTAGATGAAGTTATGAGTGAGAAGATGGCTAAAGACGCAACACAAAGAAAAAAACAAAAAAGAGTTATCTTTAAAAAAAATACAATAATTTCAAGAATAGAGTTATCAGCAGGATCAAGCATTACAGAAAGGACAGAAAAGACAAAATAAGGATTGAAAACATTATATTGGAATTGGAATAATAATCCCAAAAGAGTGGCAGGAGAATAAGCCAGACTGGAGGGTTCTGAAATCTATATGAAAAGAAGCATTTTAGACAGGTGTGAGGACTACTCTTTAAACAATGAATAAATGAATGAATGAATGAATGATTCATTTTAGTAGTCTTTATTCCTATGAATTTTTAACTTGTTGATTTAGCAAATATCCATGCCAGTAGCTGCTTTAGACGTTGGGAATAGAACATGAACAGCAAAAAGCCCCAGCCCTAAAACCTTAAAGAACTTGATAATATAACGGGTAAAAAGCTCTTTGGTGTCTCTGTAATGCAGTTCGCTAAGTAAAAACAGTAGTTACTTGGGCTAATGAATCTTTCTGAGAAAGAAACTAACAGGGAGTAACTTAGGTCCTAAAGTGATGCAGTCCATTATCTCTCAGCAATGTGGCAATTACATTTTTATGCATTAAGTGGAAGAGGCATGTATCTGCAGTTAAACTTTTATGCATCACTATTTACAGAAGTGGAATAAATATCCATCAATGACATCATGTATACAAGAACATCCATCAAGTGTTAGAAAAAGGAAAGGAATATCTGTGATTAATTGTTTATTCTTCAATTCATCAAGTGGTAAAATAAATATGCTTCAGTTTAACTGCTGACACATACAGAGTAAGGAGTGGGATATTTGTTGGTTCAAATTGTGCATGTTACTAATTTCAAGAGCGAAATAAAAATCCATCAATGACATACCAAGTAACTGGAAATGCTTCGGAGGATTTGTCCAGAGATTTTATTTACCCAAATTGCCTTCTCAGAACTTGTTGTCACATCAAAAAAATCTGCCCTGATTCGTTGATACATCGAGTTCTGTAGGGAACTAGTTATGGGTCAAAGATTTGCACAACTGTTTATATGACATATGACAGCAAGCCTAATACAGTCCAAGTGCTATCATGTTATTTATAAGTAACTTTACAAAAAACTCTGTCATCAATAAATGTTGGTATTAATGTTAGAAGGGTTTTATTAATTAGATACCAAAATATTGTTTGAATTTTTGTAGAGGATCTGTCCACTTTACCTATATACTATGATTGGACAATATTTTACTCAGTTCTTTTGCACTCTGAATTACATTGTTATGGGTGACATATGTTACACTGAAAAGTGTACGGTTCCTCAAATATGTTCAATAGTACAAAGCTTTATAATATTTGCAGTCCGCTCCTGGAACACTTGCGATCATACCAACACGATTATTTCAAAACTTTATCTTGCTTTACATGATCAATAGTGTATAGAATGGATATCTTAGAAATCCAAGTTGCTGAGGACTGAAACTGGACTAAAACATAAATGTTTACCAATTACCTACTGTGGAATAACTGAACAATATTAAATAAAATGAGATTATTTATTACAAATACACATTGGTATTTGACTAAGTGTAAGATGACTTGATGTCCAAGCCTCCATGCTATTTTTTTTTTTAATTTGGATAAAAGAAAAAGTATTTTAAATATCCATTTGGATTGAGGACCAACATAAACTGTGCATGCTCTGTCTCATAAAAATAGGAAGCAAATTATCAAATCCAACTATTACTTGCTCTTTACTTTGATAATACAACTGTGAAAATGTAAATTATATTTTTGTTCACAAATCTCTTAAGAATCATTAGAATCACAATCTCTTAAGACTCAAAACACTAACTTCTCTGAATGACTCTTTTTATCACATTGCAGGAATTGGTAGGGGAGATCCGTTTCATTAAGAAAGAATTTTCATTTTGTCCTTTATAGAATAATTCAAGTAAAAGCCATTAATGATTGAAATTGTTTTTAAAAGTCAAGGTGAAGTTAAAAATCTTTTCTTCCTTTCTCCCCATTTTCTCAGAAATTCATCAAGATTCCAACTTCAAATCTGTCTAATTAGGAGCATAATATTCAGATCCCACTTGAGAGGCAAAAAAGAAAGTAATATACAAAAGAAGGAAAGACACTGTAGTCACTGTTTCCCAACCTTTTTCAGTTCACAGCGGGCAAGAATATTTGCATGGTACACTGAATAAACTGTTAAAGTGCTTACAGTCAAGAGCAACCAGTCAAGATTCAAATTCTAGGGATAAACCCTTTAATTGTCCTGACTTGAGGTTAAGTGCACTTTGACCAGGAGGAGAATAGGATGTTTAATTTGAAGGCTCACCAAGATTTAATCTAATAGGAGAAGAGTTCCCTAAAGTAAAATCAGGGTGCTTCTAAAATTAACAACAAAAAGAAGAATAGATGCCACAGAAGGAATGATGTTGTTAGAAATATAGCACATATATATTATTTCCATTTTAGAAATTTAAGAACATATACATACACATACGCAGACAAGACACACACTCATTTACATACATACGTATATGTGTTGTCCATATTCATAGTTTTAGCAAGTGATTAGAAGGTAGAAAGTTAGGAATATGTTTACTATTGCTATATATATATTTCTGGGGTTTTTTGCTGTTTTTATGTTTGTTTGTTTTTAATTGGAGTGTAATTGCTTTACAATGTTGTGTTAGTTTCTGCTGTACAACGAAGTGAGCCAGCTATTTAAAAACTGACTATATGCTTTCAAAAATGAACAAATTTAATATGGATATAGAATTAGACATAAATATAGGTATAGATGTACAAATGCCTGTGCTCATTGTAATGATAATTATTTCTCCTGCTTCTATGAAATCGGCATGTTCAACAGGGAATAGAAGTTTCATTAATTTTAAGACATGCTCTTTAAAAAAATAAACAGAGGGTGAATCCGGTAATTGCTAAATTGTGCCAAAAGAAAAGACCAGTAGCAGTTAAGTGGCTAGTTATTTTTTATTTACATGCTTTGAGATTAATATAAGAGCTCTAACATATATTTTCTCTTGTATAACATCTATTTTATAAAAATACACTAATTCTTTGGAAAAAACATGAAATCTCTGCTTATATTCACCAAGTGACTAATATTCATTTTGTTTTTCCATATCCAATAATTTTGATTAACAAACTAGGTCTTTAGAAAGCAGTTAAATGAGATGGCATCATTCCCATTTAATCATGACTTCCTTTTTACTTAAATACTCTAAGAAAAGGGCAGGAGTGAGGGATAAAAAAACTAGCAATGAGCAAACAGACTAAGATATATGGTAACAATGTTGCTTCAACAGGCTACTCGCAAAAACAAATTTCCCTTTTATCTGAAGAACTATATAGCTGGGCTTTCCTAAAATCCTGGCCCTCTCTTTCAGCAGGCAGAAAGGGACATAAGTTTATATTTAAAAATTCCCATATTTAAAACTTCACAGTTCATTATTCATCTATTCCCAAAGACAGATACCTTTTCATTGTGAAGGCATGTAAATAAAAGCTTATATTTTTACATGAAGCAGTCAGAAACTTTTGTCCTTATTATATAGTCCTGAAAGAGGAAATTAAGAGAGATACCATTGTTCTGTGAAGTCATCTGAACTAGTAGACCCAGGTATATAAACACTGCTCAGGTATCAAGTTTATGAGGCTACCAACATGGGTACATGTAACCACTATGGTTGTACATCAGAAAGAACAGAGATGTCAATTGCTAATTGCTAATTTTAAAATGAAAATTATCTAGGTTTATAAGTGATGTATGTATTTATGTATGTATGTATTTATTTTGTTGACTTTTTTCTTCCAGCTTTATTGAGATATAATTGACATTTGGCACTGTATTAGTTTAAAGCGTACAGCATAATGATTTAACTTCCATACATCATGAAATGATTACCACAGTAGGTTTTGTGAACATTCGTCATCTCATATAGATACCAAAATAAAGAAAGAGAAGAAAAATATTTTTCCTTGTGATGAGAACTCTTAGGATTTACTGTCAACAACTTACATATATAACATAAAGCCATGTTAATTACATTTATCATGTTGTACATTACATCTCTAGTACTTATTTATCTTATAACTAGTTTATACTTGGCTTTATAAACATTTTAGATCAACTATCATCTGTTGTAATTCGTAAATTGAATAGCTCAATGAACATTTGAATTATATACAAAGTGAACATAAAGGTGACCTCAGGTAGGCACATAGTTTCCTTTTTTTTTGTTATCCATTACTCAGGGTCTTGGGATAGTGATCTCAATAATGATTCCCCAATAATGCCTTGCATAGAAGTTAATATAATGAACCTGAATTGAAATTGGATTTTGTTCTACACAAGGACTACTTCAGGGGAGAGGACATAAAATGGGGCTTAATATCACTTAATAAGTATATATGTTTTTCTAAAATAAAGTGTAAGATTAAGACCAGATGGATGACAGTTTTAACAACTATGGACAGTTGCAGCAGAAGGCAGATGTGAGACTACCCACATGGCTCTAATTTTAAGAATGCAGGGCGAGAGAGAGGCATGGACATATATACACTAACAAACGTAAGGTAGATAGCTAGTGGGAAGCAGCCGCATGGCACAGGGATATCGACTCGGTGCTTTGTGACCACCTGGAGGGGTGGGATAGGGAGGGTGGGAGGGAGGGAGACGCAAGAGGGAAGAGATATGGGAACATATGTATATGTATAACTGATTTACTTTGTTATAAAGCAGAAACTAACACACCATTGTAAAACAATTATACCCCAATAAAGATGTTAAAAAAAAAAAAGAATGCATATTAGGTTTCTTTTTTCCTTCTTTTTTTTAAAGAAAGCATATTTTAAAATCTCACATTTAATCTCTTCTTCCACACAGGTTATAGTACAGCTCAGATGTGATACATATTTCTCTTCAGATGCTACTAATATTGTGCTATTTAAGTAGATTTTCTGACAGTCCTTTTTTGGAGCAGAACTGTTTTCTAATCTTAATGCTAGTATTTAAAAAAACTGTTTTTTCACTACTTAAAAACACTCATTGCTTGCTCAAGTCTTTGAGTACATCTAATTTTATTGCACTATAAAAGAAAATGTTTTTACTATAGCAAACCTCAACAGTCACTATACATTTAAGAGAAACAGGGCATAAAGTCTAATCCTGATTTTATTGATAGTTTGAGAAATAAACTGAATTCTTCTTGAAAAATAATATGAAGTCTCTCCGACTCACACCCTTCATTTTTTAGCTGAAATTAAATTTCTTCTTGGATTAAATAAGCAATATAGATTGTATATATGTGAGATATCATTGGGGCAGTAACACTCACTGAACAATTAATCTTTTATTTTTCATTGAGTTAGGTCTTGCAGTCTCTCACAGAAGAATTTTGAAATAATTGCGGTTTAGAACCTAAATTGAACATAACTTTAACCATAGTTCAAAACAGTGAAAGGATTGAAATAGTTAGAAAGAGCTTACATTTGGGAAAACTTATTTTCCCACAGCATATTTAATTTTTTTTTCCCTTTTAGCTGTCACTGTTATTTGTTCATCATATTCAACATTTAACCTTATGGTATGTCATTCCCTTTAACATCTTTATGAAACATTTTTTAAAATTTCATTTAGAAAAAAACTTTTTTTATGGGAGATTTGACTTTATATATTGTCAGACCAACATGCGGTATCATCTTCCATTCTCCCTATCACATTGATGGTCTTCACTGCTTCTCCCTTTCCTCATCCACTCGTGTGCTGTATTCCTCAGATATTCTGAAAAGTCTTTCTCATCTACTCTCAACCCTGTTTCACCACAAACACACAAACATACTCCTTGGAATTAGGGTCTTCCTTCTTTCTCAGTAGTTCCATCAATATTTATTAGTCTGGTTTTATATACCTTTTCAGGACTTTGAGTACACCTTCTAATGTGATAAACGGAGGGGTTACCGTAAGATACAATCTCTCCCTTTTAAAAAAGTCAGATATATTTGAATGGTGAGTGGCACACAAACAATAGATTAATCTCAAGTTTTAATTTTGTTCTTTTATAAAGTGAGACTCTTTAGGACTAAATCAAACAGTAATGGTTATTTTTTAATCAATAAAGCATTTATTGAACATTTACATTTAGTCAAGTATTGGAATAAATAGTGAACACAAAATGATGGTTAGGTGCCCTGATTTGAGAAACTCATGCTTTAGTATGTAGATCAATATGCTTAAAAGATTTATAAGGCAAAGTGAGTTATGTTTCTTTCTTACTTCTACTTACTGATATGGTTTATTTGCTAATTATTCACAAAGTAATCTTGAATGTGAAACTTTTCTTCATTTCTCCCATTCCTTACATAATTTGGTGCTCCTTGCCTTGTGCTTTATGGCACTTCTTTACTTTACCACTTATCACAGTCCCATAAATATCTGTGTTTAATTTACATGACCCTCCAGGAATTGTGGCTACTTTGTGTTACTCGTGTTTGTATTCAGATACTTCATATGGTTCAGAAGTATGTCAAGCTTCCAGTCTATGTGGCAGATGAAATTACCTTGGTTAATTTCATGCTCTAGAGCAGGAAAAAAAGTTAAACATAATAAAAATAAGAATTAATTTGGAAGGAAAGAATAGCAACATAATCTATCCTCAAAGGTTATGGGTTTTTTGTTTTTTTTTTTTTTTAATTCGTAGAGGCTATTTAGCCATTTGTTTTAAAAGTCAAGAGTAGCAGGAGTGGTGATATCCTTTGGGATAAATTTCTAACCAAGAAATACGGGGATGGAAATACGGGGATGGAAAGATTGATGGGCATTCTGAGCACAAAAAATATTTTCAAAATCATACATTTCTAATAAAGACAATCAAAAGATATATTTTCCCTAGCTGGTTGAAAAGTTCTTGGGAGATTAGGAGAAAATAAATACTTGGATTGGGCTTCCCTGGTGGCACAGTGGTTGAGAGTCTGCCTGCTGATTTAGGGGACACGGGTTCGTGCCCCGGTCTGGGACACATGCTGCGGAGCAGCTGTGCCGGTGAGCCATGGCCGCTCATCCTGCGCCTCCAGAGCTTGTGCTCTGCAACGGGAGAGGCTGCAACAGGGAGAGACCCATGTACCACACACACAAAAAAATAATAATTGGATTAATGTAGAGGTGAAGAATGAGTACAGAGAATATGAGAATATTTTATGATCGTTGGAAATCATGATGAAATCCTGAGTGCAATTCTGAGGGAATGGATAAAATTACTGTTTATTTAGTTTTGACTTGTAGAATATGAAGTGAAACCAAACAAAAAAAAGGTATAAAGACTGGAGGAATATGAAGGCATCAAGTAAATATAGGTATAATAACATAGATATGTCTGAATACAAACTTGGGATTTTTGTACAGGTGTAGTGCTCTGGTCTGAAAGTTTGTGCCCCCCTTCTCAATCCATATGTTGAATCTTAATGCCCAATGTGATGGTATTAGAAGGTAAGGCTTTTGGAAGGTGTTTAGGTCATGAGGGCCAAACCCTCATGAATGAGATTAGTGCCCTTATATGAGACATCTGAGAGAGCTCCCTTGCCCTTTCTGCCATGTGAGGATACAATGAGAAGTCTGCACCCTGAAAGAGGGCCTTCACCCAGCCCTGTTGGCACTTTAATCCCAGACTTTCAGTCACCAGAATTGTGAGAAATAAATTTCTGTTGTTTATAAGCTACTCAGTCTGTGGTATTTTGATACAGCAGCCTGAATAGACTAAGACATAGGTGTTTTGGTCACAGTGGAATTTTATCATTTATCAAGTGCTTTCAGGATCATGGTGGACTAGATTATCTGGAACATCCTCTTACTGCAAAACAACTAGACCTAGACTGAAATGTTTCAAATGTATTTCTTAACACTTAGGAATTTAAAGACAATCTTCAAAGATTGCCAACTAACTCTTTTCCCCTCCCCACACACACTCAATGAAGGAAAACAAACAAACAAACAGAAACTTAATCCAAAACCTGACCTTAAAACTTAAATTTGGGACCAGTGAGAGAACCGGTAGGAGCAGAATTTTTCTCAGAGCAAATACCAGTGATAACTCTTTGGCAGAGGTTGTAAACCTTGGACAGACTAGGAGGGCTAAAACTCAGATGCCCTCATTAAGCCACAATTTTAAAAGGATCTGGAGTGACTCAGGGTTGGTAGAGTCCTCAGAATCAGGCAAAATCAGCCACAAACCTCACAAATAAATATAAACTGACAATCAAAGGCCACAACCACCCAAGAAGATAAAGCATCATGAAAGTTTTGGCAGCAGTAATGACAACCACCTTGGAACTCCAAGTTTTACAAATGTTAGAATTGATAGTGGCAGCATATCAGATAACTATGTTTAAAAAGAAAAAGGAAACACAGAATGAATTCATAAGCTTAAGCAGGCTATAAAAAAATTATCTTTAATGACCAGGCAATCTTACAATCAACTAATTTTCAAAATTTTTCAACTAAATTTCAAAAATTTTCAAAAATTAAACATGATCATTGAAACAAAACACAAAATGAATGAATTTGATAACAGAACAAAAATGAAGAATAAATTGAAGAACAGAAATATCTAGCTAAAGGTAATTTTTTGAAATGTCAGCCAAAAGAGAAAAATAAGTTAAATACATGAAAGATAATTTAAGATATACAGTGGCTAGAATGAATATATGTTTAATTATAGTTCCAGAATACAAGTCTGGAGAGAATTGAGGCAAGACAAAACTTGAGGAAAAAATGGCTGAGAATTTCCTAATACAGAAATATGATAAAATTGTCAGGAAGCACAATATATCAAAATGGACATTAATTTTTTTAAAGTCCACCATTGGATGCAGCATACCAATATTTCACAAGAAAAAGAAAGCAATTTTAAAAGTAGGGAGAGACAAAATATTGATGCACCTACCAAAAAAGTAAATATTACATTAACAGCAGACTTCCAAATAATAACAATGTTATCCCAAAATAATAGAATTATTTTTCTAGAGTACTGAGTGAAAATAATCATCACACTAGATTTTTTACCCTGTCAAGAAATGTATTGTTTTCTCAGTGGTGATGGTGAACACACCTGTTGTAAACCAAGTCTCCATCTAAAAAAAACTGGAAAAGATTTTTTAAGAAAAGCTGTTTGTAGGCATTGGAAAACCACCAAGAGAACAAGGACTTATGGGGATAAGATTGAAGAAAAGGAAAGTATAAATTGATTAGTCCAGTATTTGGATCTACTTTCCCTTGAACCATTTGCTGATTCTCAGGCTAAAAGGCTGAGAGAGTAAACAGAAGTTCTGCAGTTGTCTAGGGCTGGGAAGGAAAAAAAAAGCAATGATCTAAGCCTATCAAGATCCAGTTGTTCTTCCAGAATTTTATTGCAAATATCTATTTCCAGGGATATAAAAATAGCTGTATAAAGATATTTGAAGCTATTCACACCAGCATTACTTGTAACTGTAATTTTAATTGTAAAAAAAACAAAAACCCAAGGAAGCAAAAAATTGGAAAAATATAAAATGTCTGTCAAAGAGAATAATTAAATTAATTACAGTTGTTATTGTCTACCCTGATATACCAACCTGTCTATAGTCTACAGTCTACCCTGATGTACCAACAAGTGTTTTGGGGTATTTTTATTTCTGAGACATTGTGCCAATTGCTTTATACAGTAGGTATACTTTCCCCCATTTTGTAGATGTGCACAATGCAGCTTAAATAGATTAGATTACTATTCTCAGGCAAACCTTCTTGTTAACTTCAAAGCTTTGCTATAATCCACTCTACCATTCTTTCCTGTATTATTATAGGGAGAAAAATACCTGTGATGGAATATTATAAAATATTAACTGTGGTTATATTAAGATGTTTAGATGGTAAATGATTTGTAATTTTGTCTTTATGTTGCATTATTTATTTTAATCTGAAAAAAAATTTTTAAGTAGTGCCTTATCTCTTACCATGCTTTGTGTTTCTTGAGAACAGGATCTATGTTAGAAGTGTCTTTTGTATTCCTCAGAAGGAACTGAAAATAAGATTAAATTCATATTAAGCATTTGATAAATATTCATTGAATAACAACATTGATAAAAAATTTTCATGACAAGACAAAATCTGTACACTGGAGCAAACAAAAAGAGCTCATGGTTATATAGTTAGAGACCTGGCCTGATTTTTATAACTGAATGATTTGTAATGATTCCTCATTGATAATGCAGGTGGAAATGAAAAACATTTATCAAAAACACCTTAGGGCATCACCATCAATTTAATATAATTAAGTATAGAATATTTCCAAAAGGTAACAAATCTAATCAGTGTTTTCATGTATAAGCTAGGTAATTAGGTGTCATATATCAACAGCTCAAGAAACATTTGTTAGGTGTGTATTATACATTACTCCCTATGCTTTAGCTGGAGGATGAAATGATGAATAAGTCTTTGTCTTCAAGAAATTTACAAGGAATATAGGCATGTAAAATTATGTATACATACTATAATAGTCATAAATCTAAGGACTTGCAATATGTTTGAAGAGGTGGTCATTAATTCTATCAGCAGTGAAAGGTCCGGACAGGAGAGTTAGGAAAGACTTGGCATCAGAAGTGATGTTAAGAGATGGAGGCATAAATGACTAGCTTTGTAACAAGAATTACTACAAGCATTTGTCCATTAATGGAGAATAAAATGTTAAGAGACGGAGGCATAAAATGACTAGGTTCAAGCAAGAACATGAAATTGAAGGACAACTTCTATCATTTATAATATTAAGAGATATCTATATGTCTGGATAGCAATACATGAGGAAAGACAGGAACAGAAAGGATGCTTATGACTAAAGATCTCAGAAGGGAGCTACTCATAGTTCTCAAGTAGAGGTCCCACCTTTTTAGAAGAAAATACAGACAATGTGTGTGGAGTTATATTAGGAACTTCCCTGGATCCAGTTTGTCATCAAGGAGGAGCAGGGGAGGCTAGACTGCATTGCTAATCACAGACACATTCCATATTTCCAGAAAACAATCTTTTGGTGAGCCAGAGTGAAGAACAAAATGAACGTTGCTTTTTTAAGGATTTTTATGTCTTCAGAAATCTATTAGACAAGAAAAAGCAAAGACAAAGAAAAAAACAAAAACAACACCCCATGAAACTTTGTGCCATAAGAAAGAGATACTCTGAAGCATGGAAACCCTACTTAACAGGAACATCCTGTAAAATAACTGCTCTAGGTCACTGCATTCAAAAGATACATAATAATTTAAAAGAAATAGCACAGAATCTATACAAAGATAATCCCATGTAAAATAAAATTGGAAAGAGAGAAGGAAGGAAGGAAGAGCAGACCAAGAAATCTTCCAAGTACAAATACTACCATGGGACATAGACTTTTACCTAGAAATCAAAGGGAGAAAAGGCACCTTCGTCATCTCAATGCAGAGGTTCAAGAATTTTGGAGACTAAAAGGCAAGACAATAGAAAGAATTAAAAACTAGTACAATTGAAAAATAAATTCATTTAGAAAAGAAAGCCTCATTGGTGGCTGTACAAAAGAGATAGGCATTGCTAAAAACTAATAAAGGAGACTTCCCTGGTGGCGCAGTGGTTAAGAATCCACCTGCCAATGCAGAGGACATGGGTTCGAGCCTTGTTCCAGGAAGATCCCACATGCCGTGGAGTAACTAAGCCCGTGTGCCACAACTACTGAGCCCATGCTCTACAGCTTGTGAGCCATGACTACTGAGCCCACGTGTCACGACTACTAAAGCCCAAGCACCTAGAGCCCATGCTCTGCAACAAGAGAAGCCACCACAATGAGACGCCCACGCACCGCAACAAAGAGCAGTCCCCACTCACTGCAACTAGAGAAAGCCCGTGTGAAGCAATGAAGACCCAACACAGCCAAAAGTAAATAAATAAAATAAAATTTTAAAAAAAGCAACAGCTAATAAAGGACATTGAGGTCAGGATTAAGAAAAGTGAACAAAATAAAGTAGAAAATGAAGATAAGGAAACAAATCAATAGATGCAAAAGACTTATAAAGGAGATCCAAAATATGCATACTTTTTCCCTTTATAAAAAAAAAAAATTCCAACCTAATAGATTTAAATACAATAAGAAAACTTTCCAGTGCCCAATAAACACCTGAATCTATAGTTTGAAGTGGGAAACCATATTCTAGGAGGAAAAAAATACAGACAAAATTATTAACACCCACATATAAAAAAGGAATAAAGAAAGAACTCTTCAGGTATTTAAACAAAATGTCATATTAGCTACAAGTGTGATCTCTGATTTCCCCACAGAAATATCCAGTACTTGACAACACTGGGATAATGACTATCAATTGCTCTAGGAAAAAGAGAACTATACGACAATTGCATATACCCAGCTAAACTTTGGTTCCAATGTAGAATTGAGAGTTCAGGGGGTTTTAACTCAGGTGGGACTTTCTTGAAACCACTCCTAGAGCACTAACTAAAATGCTAAAAAGTGAATCAGAAAACTATATCACGCTATAAGGAATGTAAGCCATCTAAAGAGGCCATGTGTAGTTCTGGTCCACAGTTCCAGGTGAGTTTTCAGGGAGTACTCAACATCAACCACCAGATGTATGTGGACACCTCAAAATGTTTCCAGTTCCCAGCTGGCAAATCAGTCCCAACCACTGAGTGTTCCCAGGTGAAATACTGTATATATGAAGACATCCTATTAAAATTCCTGACCCACAGAACCTATGAACTTAACAAAATGGTTGTTTAATACCACTAAGATTGTAGTGATTTGCCATGAATCAGTAGTAACTGAAATAGCATTAACCATTATACTGAAATTTTACCTTCCCAAACAGTAAAAGTAACACACATACACACAAGGAAATATAGAATATATTGTAAAAGGTTTAGAAATATAAATAATTATTTATATCTGTCAAAATGAACAAATAGTTCATTGTTATACTTAAATTATGCCTCATTAAAAATAAAACATAACTAAAAACGACAGAATTAAAGATATATACTTGTAAGTGAGCTAAATTCACCTATTAGATCAACTATTATATATGTATAATGACATGATAGTCAAATGTTCGATATTCAAATATTTTTTTAAATGAAACCCCTCTATATAAGTTGTTAAAAATGATTTCCAAAAATTATTTAAAGTACAGAATAGTGGGCTTTGTAGTCTACTACTTATTTTAAAACAAAACAATAACAAAACCCCCAAAATATGTTTATATACAAAGTATATCTTTGAAAAAGATACATAAATGATAACACTGGTTTCTTGCAGTGGGGCAAATTTGGTAAATAGAGTAAAGTAAATGAAAGGGAGGTTTACTTCTTAATGCATGTTCTTTTGTATCTCTTGTGTTGTTATTATGTGCATTTACTTGTTCCAAAAAAAAAATCTATTTAAAAAATAATCAATTCAGACTTACCTTGAGGAGATTATTAAGTTCTACAAAAGGAAATTAATTAATGGAACAATTAAAGAAGAGGATTACCTATTTAGCAAAAGGGAGTAAATTATTCACTGGAAGTGAAATTCAATATATAACCCATTCTATTTAATTTGATTGGTTAGTCTCTTCCAATATGTACTTACTTAAATTTACTTTCTGAGAGAAGACTCACTGGTTGCTGTCTCAAAGAATGAATAAAATTTTTACTCAGTTACCTTCTAATTAATTCTATGAGTGTCTTCAACAACTGAAGTTGAAAAAATCTTGACCCTTCAATAATAATCCATCTTTCAAATATAGTTTTATGAATGAAGTTCCTGCTGATATTAGCATCACAGATTCATATGTACACAGGGCTATGCACTATTAATGGGGGTATTTCATAAATAACTAAAAGTATGCTTTCTCTGATATCATTAAGAAAGTCTTGTAATCTAAAATAATTCTTAATTTGTCAGAACATACTTTCAGGTATTTATGAATGCAAGCAAATATAACATAATATAACATAACATAACATAGACAACATAATATGAATAATGGTTTCATTTTGCTGAAGTACATAATCTGAGAATCCTTGAAAATCCGGAATTTTAACTTTATTTTAAATGCAGTAGCTCTGAGACATTTTTGCCGTGGTCATATAACATTGTACATAATCTATAATCCTTTCTGCCTGTAACATATTAATCATGGCAGATTTATGATGCAAAAGATAATTTAGATAGCTTGCTCTTCAATTCACTGGGATAGAAAAACATTTTTAATACATCAATAGTCAGATGCCATGTAAGGCACTTAATTGAATTTTTTGAATGACAGAACAAAAAAATGGAATATTCTACAAAAGACAAATAGATACTAACTTTATATTTACTTTGGGATTTAACAAAGCTCAAGATGACTATTTTCCTTTAACCAGATTCATTTCTTACATAATTAGCTAAAGCCAAATAACTAATGGGTATATTTTAGAAGTTGTGAGAAGATAATTTTCTTTAGTAAGATAAAATTTTTCTTTAAATAATATGAAACTCTTCCTGCTGCTCAGTGAAAATATTTTCTTTCATGCAAGATATTTTCTCATAAAGGAACTTTTTCTTTCTTATTATTTCTAACATTTTCTCCATTGTGTTAAGATAAATATACACTAATGTGAAGGAACATGCTTCATGATTAATATTAATTAAATTATGAAGAAAAATTTCTACACAATGTATACTGACAGTCTCATCTGTACAGGAATTATACCTTTACCTGATTAATTAAAACCAGTCTTATTTGTGAAACCTAGCGCTTCTTCTCTCTTCTATATCAAGTGTGGATCTCAACTTTTTTTTCTTTTCTTTCATTTGAATATTTAGAAAATGTTCAGTTTTCTCCTCCCCATTCTGAAAGTTTTCTTCCAACAAACCTGTCAACTATTCATTTTTTTTTCTCCCTAACTATATCGTATTTTCCCAAATCTGATTCTATAATGGCTGTAGTTACATAACAACTACAATAACTTCCTGCCACAACATTTTATTACAATGGTCTTTTACATTTATGACTCATGCCTATATTAGGCTCTTCAAGAGCACATTTTTTTTTCTTTTGTGCTTGACACATTCCATTTTTAGTTCTCCACTGTAAACTCTCTGTTTAAAAAAAATATATAAAATAAAAAATATTTAAAATATTATACCAATGTAACACTGTCATCACTTTTGGCATGTCACCTATCTGTCATCCATTCTTCTTGTATTAAAACTTTTAATTTAAAATAAGTCTACAAAATAGCACATCCGATATGTATATTCTTTTATTATAAAGATATAAATAAGTAGCTAAAAGACACTTCTATTAGTAAGATGGATAAGAGGAAGTAATGCTGAGAGAAGTAAACTGAATGCTTTAAAATACATGGCTTTTTTGAGGCTGACATTTTAATAATACTTATTTGGAGTTGCATTGTCCCCATTTTCTTTACAATTCCCGTAAAGAGAGATTATTATCCTAATTAAAGCTGTTAGATGTTAGAAGAGAAAAATGTGAGCAAGCTCTTTCTTTTTCTTCTCCCAAGGAAACTAAGTCTTCTAAGTTATGAAGATAAACTCAGTAAAATTCTTCATAGAAAAGAAAATTTTACTTCCCTTAGAAACAACTTGAGTCTCTACCATGAAATTCAGAATCGATAAACCTGTATAACACTTCATGTTTAAAAACTCTTTTGGCTGAAGCTCTTAGGAAATTATTTCCTATTGAGCCAGTCCTTGAAAATGGATGTATTTTCTAGTGTTCACTGTATTTGAATATATGGCCCATAGTTAAGGCAAACAAAAGTACTAGTATTCAAGCCTAAGGAGTGAACATACTTTAATTTAGCACTCTCAACTTTTTAAATTCTCCAGTGCAATTCACTACAAACACTATGTAAATATGTATTAATTTATATCATACCTGGCTGTTAATTTCTCAAAATCACCTCCAGGATAGTACCAAAAAGGGATCAGAACTATTTTAGATACCAAAAGTCCATTTGGACACCTTTTAAATTAAAGTTTTATTGTTTGTGCACTGCAACTTGTTTAAAATATACTAGGAATAGTTTGTTTGTTTATTAAATACAGAAAAAAAACTTCTATGTTACCAGACCTTAAAAGACATATTTGCTCCTTTACTTCACCTTAAGTTCGAGCACAAGTCCAATCTCCCTCTGTCTCTCAAAATACCCACTGAGGCTGAGAAAAAGCTTTGAGATTTTATTTACAAATTCACAAATTTTTCTGTAGTATGTTAGTAAGTATGAAGATAAGATAAATGGTCTCAAACAAAAAATAAAATGCACTGACTAGTGAAATAAATGAAAATAAAAATTAAAACAGGCACAATTTTTTTAAAGCAGTAATGCAAAAAGAGTCAATATCTTCTTTTAGCCATCAAGCATCTTCCTCTTCACTATAGTTTTTAATAATATATATGTATATTTTTTAATTTATTCATTAGTCAATTTATTCCTTTATTCAACTATTAGATACTTGGGGCCAAGTGATATCGGGCAGTGTGCTACATATGCAGGGCTAATCGAGAAACACTCGTGATGTTTCTCAAAGAGCCAACCATCTAGTAGATTTCATTTATGAAATTTTGATCATTATGAAATCTTACATGTTAGACTTAACACTCAAATTGTTTGACCAAATAATTTTCCACCATTCAAATGTGGTAGTCTTTTGCATGATTGATAAATAATACAATTTTTTCACCTTTGGAAAAAAAGATTCAAGTTGCAAATATATAAATATGCACTTTTTTCTTTACCATGCATTGCTTAGTAAAGAAAGCCAAAGTTTATTGACTTTGGCTTCTGCCACATACTTATTACATTATTGCATTCAATATACATTCAACACATTTTTAAAATTTTTATTTATTTAAAAGATTTTAACTCATTTTTTTGCTATAGTTGATTTTTTCATTAAATTTTTATTGACGTATAGTTGATATACAATGTTCTGTTAGTTTCTGCTGTACAGCAAAGTGAGTCAGTTATACATACACATATATCCACTCTTTTTTAGATTCTATTCCCATATAGGTCATTACATAGTATTGGATAGAGTTCCCTGTGCTATACAGTAGGTTCTTATTAGTTATCTATTTTATATATAGTAGTGTGTATATGTCAATCCCAATTTATCCCTCTCTCCCCTTTCCCCCTTGGTAACCGTAGTTTGTTTTCTACATCTGTGACTCAATTTCTGTTTTATAAATAGGTTCATTTGTACCATTATTTTAGATTCCACGTATAAGCTGTATCATGTGATATTTGTCTTTCTCTGTCTGACTTACTTCACTCAGTATGACAACCTCTAGGTCTATCCATGTCGCTGCAAATGGCATTATTTCATTCTTTTTTTATGGCTGATATTCCACTGTATATATGTACCCCATCTTCTTTATCTATTCCTCCACTGATGGACATTTAGGTTGCTTCCATGTCCTGGCTAGTGCTGCAATGAACATTGGGGAGCATGTGTCCTTCTGAATTACGGTTTTCTCAGGGTATATGCCCAGTAGTGGGATTGCTGGGTCTTATGGTAACTCTATTTTTAGTTTTTTAAAAGAAAACCATCAACAAAGCAAAACGAAAACCCAGAGGATGGGAGAAAATAATTACAAATGAAGTGACTGACAAGGGATTAATCTCCAAAATATACAAACAGCTTATGTGGTTCAGTATTAAAAAAACAAACAACCCAATCAAAAAAATGGGTGGAAGATGTAAATAGACATTTCTCCAAAGAAGACATCCAGATGGCCAAGAGGCACATGAAAAGATGCTCAACATCACTAATTATTAGAGAAATGCAAATCAAAACTACAATGAGGTATCACCTCACACTGGCCATCATCAAAATGTCTACAAACAATAAATGCTAGAGAGAGTGTGGAGAAAAAGGAACTCTCCTACACTGTTGGTGAGAATGTAAATTGGTACAGCCACTATGGAGAACAGTATGGAGATTCCTTAAAAAGCATTCAACACATTTTTGTTAATCCCATTTTCCTTCAGGTACTTATCCAGGCCATAGGTGTTTATATGTGTAGTTGGAAAAAAAGATAGTATGTGCCTTCAAAGAGACTCAAATTTAAACCTTGAAGATGACTATATTCTAAGTGAAGAAACAAATGTAAAAATACTACAGTAATTTATGTGAATTATCATAGTGAAGATACATACAGAATGCAATAGGAACTTAGTGTGTCCAAGTAGCTCTGAGGGAGTCAGAGCAGGCTTCAGAGAGTGACTGATGCTTGAGATGACTCTTAAAAGATAAAATTTGAGTGTATCAAGTGGATAGAGTAGTGCATTCCAGGGAGAGAGATGGACACTTGTGGAGTTATGGCCTAAAATGATTCTTCAGCATTCCCAGTGATTGTGTCAACACCTATTTTCCTGTATTATGTCTCTGTAAGATAGCTAGCATGGTTTATGTTTCTTGAAACTGAAACTTAATCTAATATTCCAGAGCCAGCACATGTTATCCATAGATTAAGAGGTATGATATAATCAGAGAATGACATGGAGTTATTGATAATTAGAAGCCAAGGCCACATGAAGAAGCTGAAGTAGCCCTTTGAATGTTATGTAAAATCATGAAGGAATGTGTACACTAAGAATGAAAACTTGGACTTTATAGTAGGTGATAGAATGTCATTGGTGCAAGTCCAACATTTCAGTAACATACACAAAGATGCATTTAAGAATAAGACTTTGGAAGTCGCACTGTAGATTTTCTGAAGAAACACAAACCTGGAAAGCTGGTATGAAGACCAGCTATCATAACTATTCTGAAAAAACAAATGAAAATAAGCTCAAAATGGTTAAAGGCCTAAATGTTAGACCAGAAACCATGAAACTCCTAGAGGAGAACATAGGCAGAACACACATTGATATAAATTGTAGAAATATTTTCTTTGACCTATCTCCTAAAGCAAAGGAAAAAAACAAGCAAAAATAAACAAATGGGACCTAATTAAACTTAAAAGCTTTTGCACAGCAAGGAAACTTTCGACAAGACAAAAAGTTAGCCTACTAACTGGGAGAAAATATTTGCAAGTGATATGAACAATAAGGGGTTAAAATCTAAAATATATAAATGACTCATACAACTCAACATCAAAAAAAAAAAAGCCTAATTAAAAAAAAAATGGGCAGAAGACCTGAACAGACATTTTTCCAAAGAGAAAATGCAGATGGCCAACAGGCATATGAAAAGACGATCAACATTACTAATCGTCAGGAAAATGCAAATCAAACCACAATGAGTTATCACCTCACACCTGTCAGAATGGCCATCATCAAAAAGAACACAAATAACAAATGTTGTTGAGGATGTGGAGAAAAGGGATCACTTCTACACTGCTGGTGGGAATGTAAACTGGTGTAGTTATTGTAGAAAAACAGTATGGAGGTTTCTCAAAAATCTAAAAATAGGACTACCATATGACCCAGCAATTTCACTCCTGGGTATATATTCAACAAAACAAAAACACTAATTCAAAAAGATGCACCTCAATGTTCATAGCACCATTATTTACAATTGCCAAGATATGGCAGCAACCTAAGTGTCCATCAACAGATGAATGGATAAAGAAGATATGGTACATTTACACAATGGAATACTACTCAGCCATAAAAAATGATATTTGCAGCAACTTGGATGGACTTGGAGGGTATTATTCTAAGTGAAATAAGTCAGACAGAGAAAGATAAATACTGTATGATATTGCTTATATGGAGAACCTAAGAAATACAACAAACTAGTGAATATAACAAAAAAGAAGCAGACTCACAGAGAACAAACTTGTGGTTACCAGTGGGGAAAGGGGCAATATAGGGGTAGGGGATTAAGAGGTACAAACTATTACATGTAAAATAAGCTACAAGGATATGTTTTACAACACAGGGAATATAGCCAATATTTTATAATAACTATATATGGATTATAACCTTTAAAAATGGTGAATCACTATATTGTACACCTGCAAATCATATAATACTATAGATCAACTATGCTTCAATTTTTTAAAAAAAATAAGATGGTCTGAATGATGGCACCAATGGTTAGAATGTAGAGAGGAGAAGGCTTTTGAGACATATGTGAGAATTAAACAAGATGAAGTGAATATGAGTGATGAGGAAGAGATGTATCTCTAAAGAACACTTCCACTTTCCTTTCTGGCCTGGTGAGAGTGGAAATGGTACACTTTAGGTAGAGGAAGGCAGTGGTGATTTGCCAGTAAGGACAGAGGAAGTAGTGAGTGATGGGTGTGTAACTGGGGAAGATAATGATGAGTTCAGGTTTGATAATGATTCATTATTGATTCATGTTTTCTCTCTTACCCATGATTCATCTCAATTTTTTCTGGTCTCTCCAGTAAAGAAAAACAATGGTTCTGCCTAGGGGCAGGACAGGAATAAAGATGCAGACATAGAGAATAGACTTGAGGACACGGGAAGGGGGAAGGGTAAGCTTGGACGAAGTGAGAGAGTGAAATGGACATATATACACTACCAAATGTAAAATAGATAGCTAGTGGGAAGCAGCCGCATAGCACAGGGAGATCAGCTCGGTGCTCTGTGACCACCTAGAGGGATGGGATAGGGAGGGTAGGAGGGAGACGCAAGAGGGAGGAGATACAGGGATATATGTATATGTATAGCTGATTCACTTTGTTATACAGCAGAAACTAACACACCATTGTAAAACAGTTATACTCCAATAAAGATGATAAAAAAAAAAAAAAACAGTGGTTCTGTTCTTCAAAAAAGACATGATTTTCTTAACAACAACAACAAAAAAGGCAGATTCACAAGGACTTTAATGTCTGTGTTTTAGGTGTTCAGATAAGGAGTCACTTTCCTCACCATCTGTTTCACCTGCTGTCCGCGTGGAATATGCTGTTCTCCATTTCAGCTACAAAGTTGCAAACACTATTTTCACAGGGGACTCTGGAACTGATGTCAGGTCTTACTGAGCTTTTTACATTATGGCTCACCATCCAAATGGAAGTAAAAGTTTTGAGGGCTATTGAACAGTAAATGTTCCCCATGTATCACATTACAAAACAGAGACCTGTGTGAAAGAATTTGATGTCAACTTGCTGTGACAATGCAGTGTTCAATTGCCCAAAGAATGTCAAATTCTAAACCTATAGTAAGATTTTTGAACTACATTAAACAGGCAGTGACAGACACTGATGAAATGTTTTTTAAGGACATATTTAACTCAGCTTTTGAGATATGTTCGTTCATCTTTTTCCAACAGTCTTGACTTCTTTTGTTTTATGTTACATTCAGACATATTTAAGGGTAACTCTGAGATGTTTCAAAGTAAAAGAATGTCATGGAAAAAAATACAGGGTCTTTCTTTACGAATATAATCAAGCATCCACAAATCAGGTGCCCATTCTATACATAAAGAATAATAAGGGGTGCTGTTAAATTTCCACTTTAGAACACAGGACATACTAAATTAAGAGAGATATGGAGTTCAATTTTTGCTGTGAACAATTTTTTTCTTTTGCCTCTCTATCAATTCATGACTTCACTTTAAAAAGCTTCACCTTGTGTTTATAGCATCTTGATCTGCAGTGCCTTCACTAATGCAGAATTCAACATCAAAACAAATATGCCAGATACTTAGAAAGATTTTTTTAGCCCAGAGATTATCAGAGAAATGAGGCCATTCTAAAAGGGAAGATAAAATTCAATCAGTGTTCAACCAAACATGTGAAAGCAATTATGGGTAGAGGGCATCACAGGAATGAATGTTATAGCAGAAGAAAGGTTATAGGACCAGAAAGGAAAAATCAGCTTAAAATATGGAACCAAGGATGACCATTAAAGAATGTGTGATTTGGATAAAATGTTTATATTATTTCTTCCATCCCTTTTATGTTATGTTGAAATTGTGCTGAGAAAGTATGCATTATTTTGCTAACTCAGACTATTAAAATATCATTTTACTCCAAAAACATTTCCGTAATCTGAAAGGTTATTAGAAGACATAATATAAAATCTTAAGTATCACAGCCTAGTGGGAGCTAAGTTAGTGTGTGTGTTTAATTAGAATATTTTAAAGTAACCAATAGTTATTATAACAGGTAACTGTCTTAATTTACCTCATGATTATATTAACATGGACAATGTCAAAGACACATGTTAATTGCTACATACATGTTAGCTTAATTTTCATTATCAGAAATAATTTAACATAAATGTCAGAATGCTTTTCTCCGTTTCCCATGAAGTAATGAAGAACAATGAAGTAAAAGACATGTTAAATTTATTCAATTATAAATGTTTTTTGTCTTAAAAGATAGGTTTGAAAATTTTGTATTTTTTTTCTAATGCATATACTTTATCTTGAAGGACAAAACAGACCTCTTTATTGAATTGTAAAATAAATGGAACCAGGAATCACACATTAATGAAGAGGATTTGCTAGATTTTCAAGTCATAGATAATGGTCTGTAAACTATCTCATGTCTTAGAGTAGATGAAAAGTAAAGCCTATGAAGAGTCCATTAAAGGCCTTTTAAAACATTTAAAAAACTTTTTTTCTTGAATATACAAACACAAAAGTCCAGAAATCAGATGTGTACAGCCTGATTATCACAAATGAACACAACTGTGTAATCACCACAAAAGTTAGAAATGGAACATTACCAGTAGCTCCCTAAAATTTCCCTTTCCAATATCTGTCCTCCTGTCCTACCCAAGGTAATCACTTTTCTGACTGCTCACACCATGTATTAGATTAAGTATCTTTACCTTTCGTAAACATGGAACTATACCATCAACTTTTTTCTTTTTTTCTCTCACTACCTTTTTACTGGCTTGTATTTATTTGTGGAATGAGTCCAAGTTGCTGTATGTAGCAGCAATTCGTTCATTTTTGTTGATGCATATTAATCATTTGAATGCCTATATAAAGATTTATATACTTATTTTTTAATGGACATATAGAGACTGAAGGATGCCCCGCTTCCATCATATATTGAAGCTCTAACCCTTCACTGTGACTGTTTCTGAAGGTAGGATCTGTAAGAGGTAATTAAGGTTACATGAAGTCATTAAGGGTAGCGCCCTAATCTGATAGGACTGTTGCCCTCTAAGAGGAAGAGATCTCTGTCTCTGTCTCTCACTTGCTCTGGCAAGTGAGGGCACAACAAGAAAAGAGCCATCTGCAAGCCAGGAAGAGAAGTCTCACCAGAAGCCAAACCCTGCCAGTACATTGATCTTGGACTATCCAGCCTCAAGAACTCTGAGAAAATAAATTTTCATTGTTTAGGCAACCGAGTCTGTGTCATTTTGCTATGACAACATGAACAAACTAAAATAGACATGCAGGTTGTTTCTAATTTGAGGCTATTCAAAACAATTTCATGGGAATTCTTGTACATTCTTCTGCTTTGGCACAAGTATGCGTATACTTGTTATGTATATTTCAGAGGGTATGTGTATGCTCAAATTTAATAGATAAATTAAAAGATTTTATATATATATATTTTTTTTACATCTTTATTGGAGTATAATTGCTTTACAATGGTGAGTTAGTTTCTGCTTCATAACAAAGTGAATCAGTTATACATATACATATGTTCCCATATCTCTTCCCTCTTGCGTCTACCTACCTCTCATCCTCCCTATTCCACCCCCCCAGGCGGTCACAAAGCACCAGGCTGATCTCCCTGTGCTATGCAGCTGCTTCGCACTAGATATCTACCTTACGTTTGGTAGTGTATATATGTCCATGCCTCTCTCTCGCTTTGTCACAGTTTACCCTTCCCCCTCCCCATATCCTCAAGTCCATTCCCTAGTAGGTCTGTATCTTTATTCCTGTCTTACCCCTAGGCTCTTCATGACATTTTTTTTTTCTTAAATTCCATATATATGTGTTAGCATATGGTATTTGTCTTTCTCTTTCTGACTTACTTCACTCTGTATGACAGACTCTAGGTCTAGCCACCTCATTACAAATAGCTCAATTTCGTTTCTTTTTATGGCTGAACAATATTCCATTGTATATATGTGCCACATCTTCTTTATCCATTCATCTGATGATGGACACTTACGTTGTTTCCATCTCCAGGCTATTGTAAATAGAGCTACAATGAACATTTTGGTACATGACTCTTTTTGAATTATGGTTTTCTCAGGGTATATGCCCAGTAGTGGGATTGCTGGGTCACATGGTAGTTCTATTTGTAGTTTTTTAAGGAACCTCCATACTGTTCTCCATAGTGGCTGAACCAATTCACATTCCCATCAACAGTGCAAGAGCGTTCCCTTTTCTCCACACCCTCTCCAGCATTTATTGTTTCTAGATATTTGATGATTGCCATTCTGACTGATGTGAGATGATATCTCATTGTAGTTTTGATTTGCATTTCTCTAATGATTAATGATGTTGAGCATTCTTGCATGTGTTTGCTGGCAGACTGTATATCTTCTTTGGAGAAATGTCTATTTAGGTCTTCTGCCCATTTTTGGATTGGGTTGTTTGTTTTTTTGTTATTGAGCTGCATGAGCTGCTTATAAATTTTGAAGATTAATCCTTTTTCAGTTGCTTCATTTGCAAATATTTTCTCCCATTCTGAGGGTTGTCTTTTGGTCTTATTTATGGTTTCCTTTGCTGTGCAAAAGCTTTGA
>NW_020185339.1:9990919-10028419 GCF_003031525.2 Neophocaena asiaeorientalis asiaeorientalis
CACGGCTCAGAATAAAAGGGAGAAAAAGTAGAAAGAAAGAATTAGTAGAAGTAGAAGGAAAGAAAGAAAGAAAGAATTAAAGAAAGAAAAGAAAGGAGGGAGGGAGGAAGGAAGGAAGGAAGGAGGGAAGGAAGGAAAAAAGAAAGAAGGAACATAAAGTAAAATAAAACAGTAAGATAAAATAAAATAAATTTATTAAAATAAAAAATAATTAAGAAAAAAAAAACGGACGGATAGAACCCTTGGACAAATGGTGTAAGCAAAGCATTAATCCGCTGCTTCTGAGGCTGCTGGGAGAGATTTCCCTTTCTCTTGTTTGTTCTCACAGCTCCGGGGGCTTAGCTTTGGATGTGGCCCCGTCTCTGCATTTAGGTTGCCTGAGGGCGTCTGTTATTCGCTCGGATAGGACGGGGTTAAAGGCGCAGCTGCTTCCGGGACTCTGGCTCACTCAGGCCGTGGGGGAGGGAGGGGCTCGGAGTGCGGGGCGAGCCTGCGCCGGCAGAGGCAGGCGTGACGTTGCACCACCCTGAGGCGCGCCGTGCGTTCTCCCAGGGAAGTTGTCCCTGGATTCTGGGACCCTGGCAGTGGCAGGCTGCACAGGCTCCCTGGAAGAGGGGTGTGGATAGTGACCTGTGCTTGCACACAGGCCTATTGGTGGCGGCAGCAGCGGCCTTAGCGTCTCATGCCCATCTCTGGGGTCCGCGCTTTTAGCCACGGCTTGCTCCCGCCTCTGGAGCTCCTTTAAGCAGAGCGCTTAATCCCCTCTCCTCGCGCACCAGGAAACAGAGGGAAGAAAAAGTCTCTTGCCTCTTCGGCAGCTACAGACTTTTCCCCGGACTCCCTCCCGGCTAGCTGTGGCGCACTAACCCTCTTCAGGCCGTGTTCATGCCGCCAACCCCCGTCCTCTACCTGCGCTCCGACCGAAGCCGAACCTCAGCTCCCAGCCCCGCCCGCCCTGGCGGGTGAGCAGATGAGCCTCTCGGGATGGTGAGTGCCTGTCGGCGCCGATCCTCTGTGCGTGAATCTCTCCGCTTTGCCCTCCGCACCCCTGTTGCTGTGCTCTCCTCCGTGACTCCGAAGCTTCCCCCCTCCGCCACCCGCAGTTTCCACCCGCGAAGGGGCTTCCTAGTGTGTGGAAAGATTTCCTCCTTCACAGCTCCCTCCCAGCGGTGCAGGTCCCGTCCCTATCCTTTCATCTCTGTTTATTCTTTTTTCTTTTGCCCTACTCAGGTACGTGGGGGGTTTCTTCCCTTTTGAGAGGTCTGAGGTCTCTGCCAGCGTTTAGTAGGTGTTCTGTAGGAGTTGTTCCACGTGTAGATGTATTTCTGGTGTATTTGTGGGGAGGAAGGTGATCTCCGCGTCTTACTCTTCCGCCATCTTCCCGGAAGCCTCAAAAAGATTATCTTTTTAAACTCCCAGCATCAGTGTATGACTGTTAACAGTTCCAGTTGATTTACATTTTAATTACAACTTGCTACTGGCAATCTCTTTAGTTTTAACTGTTTCGGTTTGTATTTCCTGGTGTCTCCAGTGACTTATAGGGTGGAACACTTTTTCATGATTAGTGGCTATTTTGGATATCATTTTATGTGAGGAATCTTTTCAGTCATGTAGCATTTATTTTTTTCTACTGGATTGTCTTTCTCTAAATAATTTATAGTAGTTGTTAATATTATTTTTATTTCCTGTCAAATGATATTTTTTCCTAAAGGTCTTCTGATATAACTTCATATATTTTAAAGTAATGGCTCGTTAAAGTAAGTACTAGTAGCTCCTAGTATTTCCTTTTATGTCAAGTGATGGCATAAAAAATAATTTGTGTGTTCATTGGAGAAACTGCAAAGGCCAACGGTACCCTTAAAGTAGAGAAATTTTTCTTTATTTAGCAAAATGTCTAATGTGTAAAATGTCTAATGTGTAACCTGTGTGCTAAGCATCACAGTTTTCCCACCTGTGTGTAGATACACATCTGATATTTTATAAAAGGAGACGCCCTTTCCCAGGACTCATTTATTTCCACTTCTGCAGTCATTGTTGCCAAAGACTTATCCTGAAATGCTTAGTAAGAGTCTCTTTTACTGGCATGACAGTTATCAACTATTTGAGAGAGAGAGAGATAAGGTCCTAAATGAGTTCTCTTCTACACATTTTTATAATGAAATGGGACTAGTATATGACATTTTCTCTAGTAAGGTTTATTAACATATCAGAATTTAAATATGGAACCTTAAGTCCTAAGTTGAGCTTTGGGAAGTGCTTTTGCTTTTGTGTGTGTGTGTGTGTGTGTGTGTGTGTGTGTGAAAAAGGAAACTCCACTCTCAGAAAGAATAGATAGGAGTTCATTCAGTGCCAAGCTTACGTGGGTTTTAGCTATATGACTCAATCAAAGCCTTGCCATAATCATTACAGATGCTCCTGAAAATAGGACCTATTTTTGCTGAGTTCTCACTTTGAAAGATAAGATTATGGATAGAGAAATATACACAAGTTTCAAAATTATATGAATTATTGCTGTAGGCTGGAATTGAAAGTGACAAAAGATTTTCCTGGTTTTAGCCTGAAGGCTGAAATTTACAAAAAATTTAAACACTGCAGAATTCTTTTGAAGGCACTTCTATCTGACAAACTTACAATCAACATAAAGATCTTTAATTGTTTTCTTCCTAAAATAGTTAATAACAGTGTAACATACTTTGTAAGGATGACAGTTGGATTGAGGACAAAGGAAATGATTTCACCCCAGGATCCCCACTAACTCATGCCATAGTTAAAGGAGAGAAGTTTTAAGTGAAGTTTAGACTTTGATTATTATACATAACTAGATAACTTTCTCAAATGAGACTGCTTTTGTTGCTTGGTGTGATTAGAAGAGATTTTGTTATCTGAGTGTCCAGAAAATTCAGAAGTTCTGCTCAAAAATACATCTAAATCATGAGAGAGAACTAGCCTCACAATAGATTGAGCTTGGACAAGCAATATGGGTAGAGGAGAATAAAGGTTTTTTTGTTGTTGCAGATCATAATCCCACTTGACCCATCCCAGCTTTATATGCCTGGATCATCTATTATCTTTGTCAATCCTGATGTATAGATAGATATCATATGTGCTAATAATTCTTTCAAAATACTAAGTAACTTCCTACATATTACCAGGTAGTATTCTAGACCATGGGAAGATGATAATGAGAGAAACAAATATGAATAAAACAGGCATACATAAAATTTAAAGATGTAACTGTGGCATTGTCTATAATATAAGGATTTGACTTGTTCTTCTTGGTTATTGAAGGCATCCCTGAGAAAGTGACACATAAAGTGAGAGCTGAGGTTAAGGAAGTAAAAGATATTTAGAGTAGAATGGAAAGCATCTATAAAGTTTATGTTGTGGTAGGAAACATGGAGAACATGAGGAACTAGAGAAATATCATAGTGGGAAAAAGTAGAAAAGTGGAGGAGACTTGGCATCTGAAGCCTCCCAGGGAGTAGGCTGAGGCTAAATTTTTCAGGTCTTTGTATGCCTAGTGCAGGAGTTTACTGCTAAGAAAAGAGCGTTGGGAAGCCATTGAGATGTTCATATCAAACAGCTTAACATAAACCATACCATGTTTCCTATCTCACAAGTGAAATGACTGTCAGGTTTGGGGAACTAAAAATAAAATTAAGTCCAAAATTTTCTTTTGCCAGAGTCTCTTTTTTTTCTTTGCCTATTGATTAGATTAAAGAGATGATCTCAAATTGCACCATGTTCAAAGACTTTTCTAATCTCTTGACCACTTCACCAAACATGACCCTGGACAATGGCGATTAGAAATGCAATTACTATTTCTATTGTGAAAAGATTATATACTAGCCCCTATATTTTTTGTTACTGTCTAACTTCCATCTACACAATAGTGGTATAAAAAATTAAGTAATACTTTGACAGTTTTGCAAAGAGGAAGAAAGAAAATGGGGCTATTTTTCCTCTTTTTATTTTGTAACCATCTTTAAAATGACAGGCTAGAATTTATTGAACTTTTGAAAGGGGAAAGGGAATTACGTTGTTTGTAGAACTTCAGATATTTATCAAATGAGGAGGGAGCTATTTGAAGAGTAAAAAACAAAATGTTGGTTGTCTGAGGAGACGTGTACTGAGAAGATCCTTAGAGTTCAGGGATACATGCATCAAATACATTGATAGTTTGGGAGTTGCTAAAAATAGAATGTTACTACTATGTAACCTAGGATAATATTTTAGATACATTAATTGTCACTAGGGAAGAGAAAAGTCTATTGTCCCCTGATGTGATCTTAAACCTACTAATTTTTTTAGTCTATATAATCAGACTTTTAAATTTTCACCATTTATTTAAGACATATATAATCTGCACAAGTTTAGGGCATGTTAAATCTTTAAGATTCCCATTTCACATTGCTTAGAGAAAAAAGAAACTTATAGAAAGAAGATTCCTGGTATACTGTTAGAAATAAATCAACAAATTCAATTAAATTTTCAAGACATACAAAGCACAGTCAATCCACTGGTAATGATATAACACCATTTCGTGAGTGTTCATTTCTCATAATAATAAAAATCCCAGTGAACATATATATGGTGCATGGCCAAATTGGTTAGAGAGCTATATTTTAAATATCTAGTAATAAGACAGCATTCAAATTCTCAAACACTTATTGTTGCAGAGAAAGTGATTGGATCCTGATGTCTTTGAGAATCTACCTCTCTGGATAAGCCTCCTATTATTTAGTGACAAAAGACCCCCCCTGAGGTTCACACAGCTGTGACAAGTTTTATTGCCTCCGTAATATTATTACCCACTAAAGAAACCGCATCTCATATAAACGCATACATTTTAATTTACATATTATAAAATTAATATGCAATGTATACATATGTTAGATATTGAAACCATTCCATACTAATCTTTGATGGTGTATAATATGATAGTGTTTTTAATAAGATTTTTTATTAAATTAAATGGAATATTTCATTATTAATCACCACATAGTTGTTGGATTCAAACAAATGATCCAATATATAGCTTAGGGGAAATGAGCCTGTACAGATAATTCTGTAGGGAAGTTTGACTATTCTTGCCCACTTAAAATTTTGATTATAAGCAACAAAGGATTCATCCTACTGAGATTCTTTTTTTTTTTTTTTAAACATCTTTATTGGGGTATAATTGCTTTACAATGGTGTGTTAGTTTCTGCTTTATAACAAAGTGAATCAGTTATACATATACATATGTTCCCATATGTCTTCCCTCTTGCGTCTCCCTCCCTCCCACTCTCCCCATCCCACCCCTCCAGGCTGTCACAAAGCACCGAGCTAATATCCTGTGCCTTGCGGCTGTTTCCCCCTAGCTATCTACCTTACTACGTTTGTTAGTGTGTATATGTCCATGACTCTCTCTCACCCTGTCAAAGCTCACCCTTCCCCCTCCCCATATCCTCAAGTCCGTTCTCCAGTAGGTCTGCGTCTTCATTCCTGTCTTACCCCTAGGTTCTTCATGACATTTTTCCTTAAATTCCATATAACTGAGATTCTTAAATGAGGGCATTAAAATCTTAGACTTAACGAAAACGACAAAAGGATTTATCAAACCTGAAATTAAAAGCATTTTAAAAGAATTGTTCATTGAAATTCTGATACCCCCTTCCAGTTCATTCTCATAGGAGATTTGGTGGTGATCATTATCCAATATTACTAAGGAAATAGTTTTAGTGACTAATGTCCTTGGCTCTTCCAACTCTTTTAGTACTTTTCGTCAGTTGTTTTTCGTCAGTTTCCCCATTTCCATTGTACTGGAATATCACCATCATGCTTATAGGGTCCTTAGTGTGGCTAAGTTCATTTTATATACTGAATTTTAAACCAGCCAATTTATATATTGAAATTTGCTTCCTACACACAAATTCTGCAAAATGCCTATTTTATTTGTTAACTAAAGTAGCTGTCTAATCCTGGAGTTCTTTGTATTTTTTACCTGAATGCATTGAGTATGAGTTTTCTTCGCTTTTTATTTTCAAAAAACCTTGGTAGTATTTTCTTCATGTTCTGAGTCAGAACCAAAAATATGTTGAATAACAAGCGATTTCTATGTGTAGTAGAGATTGCTGATTGTGCACAAAAAACATTCTTCTCTTCTTTAATAATAGACATCCCTGAGTATTAGTTCAGCACGTGGCCACCTCTCTGAGGTCTATAAAATTCTGCCCAATGGGAAGTAAGCAGAGACAATTTATGACACCTCCAGATCATGCCCCAAAAATGGAATGCAGCATTCACACCTCTGTCCTTTTCTCCTTCTGAGTTTACTATACAGGCCTTCATTAAAGCTAATTTTTGCTGTTTTTCTTTCTTTGCTTCTTTTAAGTTTATTTTTACCAATTGTGTTACTCCTATATCCTTCTCCCAGACTTTTTTTTTTTTTCTCTTCTAACAGGTCATGCAGACGAAACTTTGAGACTATTTCTACTATAATTCTTACCAATACATCTCATTCATCAATTTGGAATTATTCTAATCTGAATTTTCTACCCGTCAGAGACTTAGTCAAATCTATCCTTCTTACCTCAACTGAAATATACCAAGTTGCCTCGATAAGGATATTAAAACATTATTATATTCTGTTACACATATTCCTATTATAAATATATTAGTATGCTAGAGCTTCCATAACAAACCCCACAGACTGGATAGCTTAAACAATAGAAACTTATTTTATTACAGTTCAGGAGACTAGAAGTCCAAGATCAAGGTGTCTGCAGGTTTGGTTTATCCTGTCTTTCTCCTTGACTTGCAGATGGCCAGCTTCTTGCTGTGTCTTTACATGGCATTTACTTTTTGCGTAAGCATTTTTGATGTCTCACTGTGTGTCCAGATTTCCTCTTCTTATAAGGACACCATCAGATTGAATTTAAGGTCCACCATATTACTTCATTTTAACATAATTACCTCTTTAAAGGCTCTATCTACAAATACAGTCACATTCTGAGGTACGGGGGATGAGGATTTAAACATGTGAATTTTGGGGGACTGAATTCAATCCATAGTAATAATCAATTAGGGTCATTGTTTGCAGCAAGAGAAACCATCCTGGGCAAATTTAAACAAATGTGAATTTAATAGAAAATAAAGTGAATGCAAAGTGTTGATAAGAAAACTAGAGAACCTGTTTTAAAAATGAACAGACCTGGAGGATCTCTGAAGAGTTAGAAAATAGATAAGTATTTTAACAGAAATACTCTAGTTAAGTACTGCCACTGGTATTAATGAACCTGGTATTTCATTTTTGTATCGACAGTGAAGAAGAAAGTGTGTTTATTTGTGTAAGCTTAGATTCACATTCTTATCATCTGGAACTGCTGGGATGCTAAGAGAAAAAAATGGAATATTAAAAAAATCTTCAAGTACTCATTCAGGTTTCAAAGATGATAGAGAAAAGATTTGGGATATTCATTTTGTTCAGTAAATGATTTAATTTCAAGGAAAATAAATTATCAGTGATTGATTTAAGCAAAAGAGAGATTTATTGACGTGTAAGGCATTTCTGGTAATCTTCAGAAAATTGGGAGAGCTAGGGAAGCAGTTTCAGGTGCCATGCAACCAGAATTACAGCTAAAATTGCACTTTAAAACTAGTCCAGGCAGGGATAAAGATGCAGACGTAGAGAATGGCCTGTAGGACACGGGGAGTGGGAAGGGTAAGCTGGGACTAAGTGAGAAAGTGGCATGGACATATAAACACTACCAAATGTAAAATAGATAGCTAGTGGGGAGCAGCCACATAGCACAGGGAGATCAGCTCAGTGCTTTTTGTCTACCTAAAGGGGTGGGATAGGGAGGGTGGGAGGGAGATGCAAGAGGGAGGAGATATGGGGATATATGTTTATGTATAGCTGATTCACTTTGTTATACAGCAGAAACTAACACACTATTGTAAAGCAATTATACTCCAATACAGATGTTAAAAAAAAAAAAAAACTAGTCCAGGGAATACCCTGCTACTGCCACTGATAACCCCTAGACACCCTAGCTTGCACTACTGATGCTACAATTAAGACTTGCACTGTCAATCTCATCATTGCGGTGACTACCCTAGAAATGGGATGCCACCTACATAACTCTCTGTACACCATGAAAATGTTCTTTTCCTGGTTTCACGAGATCATGAGCCAGAATTCAAGGGCTGTATTCTGATTGGCTGAATATACTCCTGCCTAAAGTGAGTTTCTGGCATATTTATATTTTAAAGAGGGAGGCAAGATGAATAGACACTGTCTTCCCCATGACCAGTAAAGCCAAGAAATTTCCCAGCTATAAGAAGGGAAATTATATGAGGGACAGTCCAAGAATTAAAAATAATCACTCTGTTAATCTAGCTAGACTATACTCAATAAAAGAGAGTTAATTCCACAAGAAGAAACTGAGATTTCCTTAGGAAGGATGAATAAATATTGGCAGCTAAAAAGTGTCTGCAGTGCATAAGAAAAAAAAATCTCAACTGGTTGCAAGAGCAGTAAATTAGAAAAATGGGTCAAACCAAGAATTTCCCAGAACAAACATTCAATCTCTTCTAGAAAAGAGCTATAAGGAAGAAAAAGAAAGAAAGAAAGAAAAAGAAAGAAAGATAGGGAAAGAAAGAAAGAAAGAGGGAAGGAGGGAGGGAGGGAGGAACAAAGGAAGGAAGGAAGAAAGAAAGGAAGGGAGGAAGAACACTCTAGGCCTTAATTCATGTCTATGGAATTTCAGTTGCGTTCCTAAAAAAAAAACAATACTTTCTCTCCCATCCATATTTATGGGAGAAATCTACTTTTAGCATTGGTAGACTATGTAATTCAGACCAAGCTACCCACTGAAAACAATTATAAAAGTTTAACAAAATGCTTTATGATTCCACTTGTAGTTATCAGAGAAGAGCACCAAAAAGGCAATTAAAAAGTGCAAAGTAAACATCCAGGAAAAGAGAGAATTTCGGAGAGATCAGCCTGGCATTTTATAGCCAGGATTCACCCTAGAGGCATCTTCCTTTCCATAAGAGGACAGAGCTACTGATTTACCTGTAGGCTAAGAAGACAAAAGTAGTAGATAGAGACCCATCCAGAAAGGAGTCTGGATACTGGTACAGAAAAGCCCAAGGCTTTGGGTTAGAATCAAGAAAGGATACACCTTGAGATAGGGATAAGCCTGTGATAGACTGTATATCATCTCAATCTGTGAAACTGGATCAAGGTAACCTGAGATTGCTGGTAGCCACAGATACCAGTGGAAATAAACATGAATCATTTCTCTGAGAGAAAATATTATCCTAAGCCTCAAATAATTTACCAAATGTTCTTATATAATGTCTGAAACAGTAAAATATAAACAGGCACATGATAAGAAAAGCCAGTTTGATAGAAAACCAAGGGAAACAATACATACTAGTAACAAATTTACCAAAAAGTACAGATAATGGAGTAATCAGCACAAACTTTAAAAATAACTGGGCTTAAAACAGTCAAGAAAATAAAATACAAGATTGAAAATTTTGGCAGAGAAGTTGAAATTTTTAATAAGTACCACATTATGATTTTAGAATTGATATATAAAATGACTGAAAGTAAGAAGTCATTGGATGGGTTTAATAGCAGATTAGCTACAGCTGGAAAGAAAATAGTTAAACTATAAAGTAGGTCACAAGAAAATATTGAGAAAAGAGCCTGGGAAGATAATAAAAGGAGGGAAAGGGGAGGATGATAATAAACACAGGATAGAGAATGAAAGACAGGGCATATGGTGAGAATGTCAATATGTGTGAAATAGGCACCCAGAGGAAGAGAAGCAAGTGAATGGTGCAGAAGACATATTTAAAGAGAAAGTAACTGAAATTTTTCTAAAATTTTAAGATCGTTAAGCCACAGATTTAAGAAGTTCTAAAAAAATCCAAATCAGATTCATAAAAAGAAAGAAAGTAAAACAAAACAACACATAGACACATCATAGAACTACTGTTAAAAAAAATGATGAGAAAACCTTAATAGTATACAGTGTATTATTTACCACTAAGTCAGTGAGTACTTTCAAAGAAATCATAAAAACTTCTGGATACAAGAAGGAATAATAAACATTTTAAGTGTATATCTAAAGTATAGTAAAATATAATATGTAGTAAAGTATTATCTAAAGAGGTTTAAAATATAGAGAGAATTAAAATTTAAAATAATAATAGCATATATGTCAGGAGATAGTGAGTGGAATTCAGTTGTGCTAAGTTGTAGAAAGAAATTAAAGTAGTAATTCATATTAAACTTATACAATTAAAGGATAAAATGTTGAAATCTCTAACTACTAAAATTTAATCAAAAGTACAAAGCGAGAGAGAGGCATGGACATATATACACTACCAAACGTAAGGTCGATAGCTAGTGGGAAGCAGCCGCATAGCACAGGGAGATCAGCTGGGTGCTTTTTGTCTATCTAAAGGGGTGGGATAGGGAGGGTGGGAGGGAGACGCAAGAGGGAGGAGATATGAGGACATATGTATATGTATAACTGATTCACTTTGTTATAAAGCAAAAACTAACACACGATTGTAAAACAATTATACTCCAATAAAGATGTAAAAAAAAAATCAAGCTTGTTGTGCTATGCTAAGATATGTGATCTATTGTAAAGAAGGTAAAAATGTGAGAAACAAAGAACATAATACATTTGCTTATCAGAAAAATATGACGTTCTTAAAAATTTCCATGAGTCCAGCCCAAATTCTTAGAAAAATATAAGACAATTTACAAAATTTACCCTGACAGTAAAGTCCCCACATCTACTAATTTAGCAGTTAATTCAAGTATTCACCTAGTCATATTTAGAGAGTAAGTGAATATTTCTGAAGTATTAAAAATTCATTAATTCAAATTCAGGAGAAAAAATTAAAAAGACTTCACTATGACAAATTTTTATGTGTAATAAAACTAGCCAATATACATACTTGCTTAAACCAGAAGAACAATTAGAGATGTAGAACTAAGTTGTAAGTATCAAACTTAAAAAAAAAAGCAATAAGGGCTTCCCTGGTGGCGCAGTGGTTGGGAGTCCGCCTGCCGATGCAGGGGACACGGGTTCGTGCCCCGGTCCGCTGAGCCTGCGCATCCGGAGCCTGTGCTCCGCAGCGGGAGGGGCCGCAACAGTGAAAGGCCCGCGTACCGCAAAAAAAGAAAAAAAAAAAAAGCAATAATTATATAATCCAAAATTCCACACTATGCAGGTTAAAATAGAAATAAGACTCCATGCTATGCAGATCAAAAAGTAAGTGCAGTAATTTAACTTAACTGCCCAGAGTTACTTGAACCCTGAAAGACGTAAATGCCAAAAGTAGCAATGATTTTGCCTTTAAACTCTGCTGTCCAGGAAGTGTATGCCTTGTTGAGTGACTACTTGACAGGTTGCTGGATTTGTTGGTGCCTAGAGAAGTAGCCCATTTCTCCCAGGCTTACTGCTGATAAACTGGCACTGATCAATCTCCTTTTACTATTTTGCCATCAATTTCATTACACTGAAGTTTTACTTTTGAGTTTTCTATTAATTTTTTGAAAACCTCTCTTCTCTGTTAAACATTTAAACAGCACTTTTTTCTTATCTTTGCTTATTATACTTCTTGTCCATGCCATACCATTTTCTCTCGGCAGTTAAACCCAGATATCAAAAAATGTTCTTTTGTATACAAAATATGATATTTAATAAGCTATAAATATATATCAAAAATACTTAAAATACTATGCTCTTTACTTGGTTCTTCTATCTTCACTTATTCATCAGTGCATTATCTACCACCAAAACAGTAAGTATTGTGTTAACAAATTAATGAGACTTTGAGGAGGAAAAAATGTACAAGAGCTTATCTAAATATTTCATTATTCAAAGTTAAAGCATAGGAAGGAGTCCATGTATTTCAATTATGCTGCTATTACTCAAAATATTTTTAGAAAATATTATAAATTTTCAAAAAGCTATGTTGATATGAGCATGTAACTGGATAATTTTTCAAATTACTCATTTGTGTTTTCCTCCTTCCTCTCTGTTTCAAACAAGTAGGAAGCTTTATTTCTTAGGGGAGGTATGTAGCAGTATCTAATTAGAAGTAGTCATCGTTCCCCAGATCTATGGAAAACAGTATGGAGGCTCCTCAAAACAATTAAAAATAGAACTACCATATCATTAAGAAATTTCAGTTCTGGGTAATTTTACAAAAGAATTGAAATCAGGATCTCAAAGATATATTAGCACATCTATGTTCATTGCAGCATTATTCACAATAGCCAAGATGTGGAAACAACCTAAATGTCCATAGGCAGAGGAAAGGATAAAAAAAAATGTGATATGTACATACAATGGATTGCTATTCAGCTGTAAACAATAAGGAAATTCTGCAATATGGGACAACACAGATGAAACTTGAGAACATTATGCTAAGTGAAGTAAGCCAGTCGCAGAAAAGCAAATACTGCATGATTCCACTTATATGAGTTATCTAAAATAATTAAATTCATAGAATCAAAGAGTGGAATGATGGTTGCTGGAAGCTAAAGGAAAGGAGGAAATGAGAAATGAGCAATCAGCAGGCATAATGTTTCAGTCAAGCAAGATGAATAGGTTCTAGAGATCTGCTGTAAAATATTTTTCCTTTAGTCAACAATAATAGGTTGTACACTTAAGAGGGTAGATGTCATGTCAAGTGTTCTTTCCACAATAAATTAAAATAAAATAAAATAAAAATAAATCATTCAGCTAACAAATTTTTTAAAAAAAGACTTTATTTTCACCTACACCAGGAAATCCTAAGCCTATTGGAGAGAATAGAGTTTGAATATTTTCTGCAGACCAGAAGCAGTTCTTAAATTCCTCTGAGCTTTGGAAAGAGTAAAAAGTTCAATAATTTCAGAAGAGACAACATTTTGTTCTTTGATTCTGGCAGCTCTCCAAGGGAGGAAGCAACATTATAGAGAATACATGACCAAATAATGCATCTAAGAGAAAAGAGACACAACCCTAAGCCAAGGTTACCAAAGACATCCAATTTCCTGTGCCCCAAACTTGAACGAAAACAACAGAATGAGTAGACCTGAAGGAGCCATGCCAGGAGACATTGTTTGTCTGTCTCAGCGTAACCACACTGAGCTAGCGAAGAACTTCGCCATATACCCTTGTGCTTTGTGAAATCCCAATAATTTCGCACATCAGCACAGGAAGAGGAAGTTTCAGTACCATGAGTTTCCAAATTCCTGCCAGTCTGTAGGTTCTGAAACAAAATTAATCTGACTTATTGAAAACAAAAATGTGAAATTACTTGAACATGAGTTTGTTGACTATGATATTATAACTAGCACAAGCTTAAAACTTTGTTTTATTTCTAATCAAAGGAAATGATTTGGGCTTCTCTGGTGGCGCAGTTGTTGAGAGTCCACCTGCCGATGCAGGGGACACGGGTTCGTGCCCCATTCCAGGAAGATTCCACATGCCGCGGAGTAGCTGGGCCCATGAGCCATGGCCGCTGAGCCTGCACATCCGGAGCCTGTGCTCCGCAATGGGAGAGGCCACAACAGTGAGAGGCCTGCGTACCGCAAAAAAACAAACAAACAAAAAAAAAACACTCCACAAACTCAGGATCATCAAGTGAGAGAACATACAAGACCTCTATAATGAAACAGCTCTCATTTTCAGCATAAGCATGATCTTAAGGCTCAAATTTTGATAATATGCTCAATGCTTTTGAAGTTCATGTATAAAATTATTAACTTTGGGACTATTGTTGGTAATATTGCAGGTCTGGAAAAGCAGATTGAAACTATTCATAATATCTTGCCTATTACAGAAAACAAATCCAGATAGATGTCACAGGAGATAGCCATGAACTGCATGTTAACAATGTATTAATTTTATTATGTATAGGTTGGCTGAAAAAGTAAACTAAAAAAGCCTCATGAGCATATGAGAACATCAGGGCATCTCTCACAATGGTGAATGGTGTATTGCTGAAAGATGATTGCATAGCTATTTCCAATAACCTTTGACAAAAAGTATTAAACAGAATACAGCATGACTACTTGAGCTCATGAAATGATGCAAAAGAAGAACATGGGCAACAGCATTTTGGCAAGCATCCAAGAAAGAAATTGATGAAAAAGTAGCTGCTTCTCTGGTATGCCAGCTCTTATGGCATGAAAATATGAAAGAGATACATACTAATGAGAAGACCAGCAGCTGTCATACTTGGGAACAAGTTGGCGCACACACACACACACGCACACATACATACACAAAACAGTTATCAGAGACTTGAAATTGCTGTTTCATGGTCTGGAACCACCAACATAAGAAGAGGTGAGAATGAAACACAACATAGTAAGCATTCATAAAGGTATAATATTGACAAGTATAAGAATGAGAAGTATAATTTTTAACAAAATATACTGTTTATGTGTATAAAATAATTTTCCTAATTTATATAAAAAATTTAGATAATTAACTTACGCAAAGAGTACCCATTGAGAGGAAATGTTTGCTAACTTTAAGTTCTTCAAATTAATTAACCACGTGGATATTTATTGTGTTAAATGATCTGCCAATGACAAGTTGGATCCTGATAAACTATTGAGGATCACATAAAAAGTATTAAAAATTAACTGAAATAATTATTGTCCCTTAAAAAAGAGTACAGTTACAAATGTTAAAGTCTTAAACATAGCAGATTAAATCTAATAACAAACCCTCAGAAACATCTGTGATAAATTTAGGCTGCAATTACCTTGACAAGATGTCTAGAAAAGTGATTCTTCATTTTGCTTACCTTTTGTAAAAAACTAACAGCGATGTGGTTTTGAAAGGTCTACATTTTTCTTCTTGAGTAAATAGTTTGTATCTGATCTTTTATACACATATCTGTGAACAGTCTGATTTATCTGCACATAAATTATAAAGAGCACTGTATATGTTACATATTGATATTTGCATCACATTTGTGGGATTAATTTGCTCATCAACGTAAAATCAATGTTTACTTTTCACCCATGTTATTGCTAATAAACTTTTAAATGAAGCACATAAATGGTATTAAAACCCATTGTCATCACAATTCAAGCCATATACACCATAGAATTTTGGACAATGTTTATTAACTCTTGTGACATAGTGATTCACTGTTTACTATACCTTTTGAGACTACAAATACTATCATTAAAGCAAATAATGCTTATAAACCTATTTATAAGCCAAAGAAACAACAAATTAAATATGTGAAATAGAATATAAACCATAAGTAAAAAATACTATACAATTCATTTGTGATTCCTTTTATTACATAAAAGTTTTGATAAAGATATTATATTCATTCCAAACTCTCTTAAAATCTACTAGTACCAAGTATAGTTATATTACATATATCATATTATAGAATTCATTATAACAGTACTTAAGTTGATCTTGATTTGTGTACCACATCTTACATCTGATTCTGGGCAAATCACACAATATTTGTTTTCTCAGTGATAATACTTGAGATTATTTCTTATATTCTCTTTCACATGGCTGTCAAAAACATAAATATTTAAAGCACTATGAACATGAAATATTTCATTAGCTTTGTTAAGAATCTACAAATTTTAGCTAAATACATAATGATTCTCAATGATAAACTAATTACATGAAAAACAAATGACCAAGATGATGGACAAGCTTAGCCTTTATGTTTCTTTCCATCTTACTAATCTTTATCTCCCAGAGGATAGCTGCTATTTGGAATATGAAACAGAATGGTTTATTTCTAAGCATCCTTCCAAGTTCTAGTATGTTCTCCTTAGAAACCATGTGCCACTAAAATCCTTGGAAAGAGAGAAAGAAGGAAGGAAGGAAAGAAAGAAAGGAAGGAAAAGAGAAAGGGAGGAAGGAAGGAAGGATGGAAGGAAGGAAGGAAGAAAAAGAGAAAAAGAGACTACACTGAGAGAAAAAAATCTACCACATAATCTACCGTCTGGAGAATGTAAACTCCATGAAGGCAGAGATGTTTAAATATTTTGCTTATTTCTGTAATCAGGGAATGTAAAAATAGGTTGGTATATAGTAGGGTATAAAAGGAATATTTGTTGCATAAATAAATCATTTGATTATATTTGGATTATATCTAAGAAGTATCTTGAATAGGTAAATTATAGAGACAGAAAGTATATTAGAATTACCAGGAGTTACTAGGAGGGAAATTGGAAGTTATTGCTCAGTTGATATAGAGTTTCTTTTTAATTGATGAGAATGTTTTGGAAATATATAGTGGTTGTGGTTGTAAACCTTGTGAATGTGATTAATACCACGGAACTGTACATGCAAAAATGGTAACAATGGCAAATATTATTGTATATTTTACCATAATAAAAGATTCTTCAAAATTATAACTCTAGGGCTTCCCTGTTGGCGCAGTGGTTGAGAGTCCGCCTGCCGATGCAGGGGACGCGGGTTCATGCCCCGGTCCGGGAGGATCCCACGTGTCGCAGAGCAGCTGGGCCCGCGGGCCGTGGCCGCTGGGTCTGCGCGTCCGGAGCCTGTGCTCCGCAACAGGAGAGGCCACAGCAGTGATAGGCCCGTGTACCAGCTATGTGGCTGCTTCCCACTAGCTATCTATTTTACACATGGTAGTGTATATACGCCAGTGCTACTCTCTCAGTTCACCCCACCCTCCCTTTCCCCCCCGTGTCCACAAGTCAGTTCTCTATGCATCTCTTTTTCTGCCCTGCAAATAGGCCATCAGTACCATTTTGCTAGATTCTAAACATATGTGTTAATATACCATATTTACAATGTTGTGTTAGTCTCAGGTATACAGCAAAGTGATTCAGTTATATAATGGAAAAGAATATGAAAAAGAAAGTCTTTCTGACTTACTTCACTCTGTATGACAGACTCTAGTTTCATCCGCATCACTACAAATGACCCAATGTTGTTCCTTTTTATGGCTGAGTAATATTTCATTGTATATGTACCACTTCTTTATCCATTCATCTGTCGATGGACATTAAGTTGCTTCCATGTCCTGGCTATTGTAAATAGTGCTGCAATGAACATTATGAATTATTAGAAGGTATTGAATATAGTTTCTTGTGCTATACGGTAGGGCCTTGCTGTTTATATATTTTGTATATCATAGTTTGTTTCTATGACCTTTTTTTAAAGGTGTGTTTTGATAACCAGAAGTTTTAATTTTGATGAATTCTATCAATATTTTTATCTTTCATAGTTAGCATGTTTTGGTTCTCTCTATGAAATTCTCTTCTACCCCAAGGTTATTAAGAAGTATTTCTGTGTCTTCTTCTAGAAGTTTTCTTGCTTTACCTTTTACATTAAGTCTAAATTTCATTTTGCATAAATTTTTACACAACACTTGATGAAGGTGTTGAGGTTATTTTTTTCCATGTGGCTATCCAGCAGGTCTAAAACCACTTTTTGAAAAATATTCTTCTTTCTCTATTGAATTGGCTTGGTATCTTCATCAAAAAACAATTGATCTTATATATGTTCCTGTAACTTATTTGTTTCATTGATTTTTTTTTTTCATCCATACTCCAAAAACACAGCCTTGATCACTGTAACTTCATTGTAAAGAATATTATGATTTGAAATCAGGTGGTGTTAGTCTTTCAACTTTTTTTCCTTAAAATTATTTTTGGCTATTTAAAATATTTTAAATTTCCGTAAACATTTTGTTCTCAACTCATCAATTATTGCAAGAAATAATGTAGGAATTTTAACTTGAAATGCGTTTAATCTTTTAAGATCAATTGAAATCTTAGCAACATTAAGTTGTTTAATTGATGTGCATGACACTACTCTCATTTATTTAGATCATCTTTAATTTCTTGTATCAATCTCTTATAGTTTCCCATGTAGAAATTTTATACATCTTTTGCTAAATGTATACTTATTCATCATGGATTTTGATGCATCTGTTAATGGATTTAAATATTTTATAATTGCTGTCAATATACAAAACTACAATTTTAATATATTGATCTGTGGTCTTGCTATACTTACATATTAGTTCTAGTAGTTCATTTGTAAATTCCTTGGGATTGTCTATGTAAGCAATTGTGTCATTTGGGAATAAGAATATTTACCTCTTCCTTTTCAATCCGTATGCCTATTCTTCCTTTTTCTCCCTTTATTGCACTGATTAGGACATTTAATACAGTAGTGAAAATAAGTGAGAAATTGTGAGAGTAGATTTCTTTTCCTTTTTTGGGAGATTTAATATAAAGATGTTCATTATTTCACCATTAAGAAACTCTTCATCTTAATGAAGAGCTTGCCTTCTATTCATAGTTTACTGAGAGATTTTGTTATGAATCTACTAAGATAAACATATTTTTCTTTATTTTCTTTCATTTGATGCTGATTTGCCTTGATTGGATTTTTAGTGTTGACCCTGCTTTCTCGGGCTAATCCCATTTGGTTAGAGCACATTGTTCTTTGTATATATTGCTAGAATCAATTTGCAAAGATTTTGTTAAGATTTTTTTCTGTTTGTATTTATGTGGGTACTGGCCTTAATTTAATTAATTAATTTATTTTTGGCTGCGTAAGGTCTTCGTTGCTGCGTGAGGGCTTTCTCTAGTTGTGTCGAGCAGGGGCTACTGTTCGTTGCCGTATGCCGGCCTCTCATTGCGGTGGCTTCTCTTGTTGTGGAGCATGGGCTCTAGAGCACAGGCTTGGAAGTTGTGGCATACTGGCTTAGCTGCTCCGTGGCATGTGGGATTTTCCTGGACCAGGGATCGAACCCATGTCCCCTGTATTGGCAGGCAGATTCTTAACCACTGTGCCACCAGGAAAGTCCCCTTCATCAGGTTTTGATAATGCTGTTATGTTTCCCTCCTAAAGTGAATTGTGAAGGTTTTTTTTTCTCCTCATTTGAGAGAGAATTTATATGATTGATATAATTTCTTACTTATATATTTCATAGAATTCACCTGTGAATCCATGCCCTAGACTTTGTGTTACATTTTTTGGTAATGTGTTTAGTAGATATAGAGATGTTTAGATTTTCTGTTTATTTTCATGTAAATTTTGGTCAGTTATATTTTTCATAGAATATTTATTTCATCAAATTTATTCAAACTATTTCCTTAATATCTTTTTATATTCTGTAGAATCTATGGTATGTCCCATATTTCATTCTTGATAACAGTATTTTTTGGACTTTCCCTCTTTTTTCCTTGATCAGTCTTGCTGCTGGTTCATTAATTTTATTGTATTTTCCAAAGAGCAAACTCTTGAATTTGTTAATTGCCTATATTTTTGTTTTCTATTGCATTGATTTTTGCTTTTATTTTTATTACCTACTCCATTTACCTATTTTTGAGTTTAATATGCTTATCTTTAGCTTTTAAGGTGGTGAGTTAGATCTTTTGTTTAGATGTGATTTAATAGAGGTATATAAACTTAAATATTTCACTGTAAGCACTGCTTTAGGTATATGCCATACATTTTGATATGCTGTTTTGTCATTATCAATCAATCAATTAGAAATATTTTCTAATTTCCCTCGTGATTTCATTTTTTATATTAATTGGTTATTTAGAAGTATTTTATTTACCAATATTTATGGAATTATTTGCATTAATGTATTCATTATGTTATAATGAAAACATATTTTGTAATACTTTAACTTTTGAGTTCATTGAGACATAGTATGAACAGGCATTAATGGGGATAATATTTTGTAAATGCTGGTTAGATAAAGTTGGTTGATACTATTTATTACTGATTATTTTTTGTCTTTGTATTCTATCAGTTGCTAGAGGCAATGTATTATAATTACTAGTGCATTATTTATTTGGATACCTGAGCTTCTTTCTCTCAGATTTTGCTTGATGTGCTTTAAAGTTCTGTTATTAAACAAAAGCAAAGAAAATGTAGTCTTTATTCATAACACTGTTCTTTTGTTTGTAATGTATTACTTTTCTCTCATTTCTTTCAAAATTTCTTTTTATTTTTGCACTTTAGCTATTTTAAGTGGTGTGACTCTAAAATTTATCTTGCTTGGGGCTTGCAGAGTTTTTTAGAATTGTAATTTGATGGTTTTCATCACATTTGGAAAATCTGTCCCAATTTCTCCACTCTCTTTCTTGGACTCGGTTCTACATATCTTAGAACATTTGATATCACTCTGCAAGTCACTGGGATTCACTTTATTCTTTAAGGCATTCTTCTCTAGATATTTATCTTCAAAATCAACCCATTTTTTTCTGCCCTTTCTTTATTTCTGCTAGTAAGTCTATCCAGTAATTTTATTTCTCATGTTAGATATTGCAATTTTAAATTCTAGAATTTCCGTTTGGTTTGCTGCTATTGATTTTTTCCCATTTATATTCAGTCAATTTAATCAAGTTTTCATTTAAGTAAGTTCCTGAACATATCAATATTTGTAATATCTTCTTTAGACCTTTGCTATTTTCACATCTGGGTTACCCCTTAGTCTGTTTCTAGGGACTTTTTTTTTTTTTTTTAAGAACAGTTGGTCACATTATTTTTACTTATCAGCACATTTTATAAGTTTCTGTTCGATACTGGACATTATAAATAGCACTTCATAGAGTTCCTGGATTCTATTATCTCCTGATAGTGTTTGTTTGTTTAAGCAGATAATTAACTTGCTGGAAATTCATCTTGAACTTGTGGAGGCTTGTTCTAATACTCTATTAGGGCAGACTGGAAAACTCAAGGATTTTAGCAAACACCTTTAGCTTGACCAGACTCAAACTCCAACTCTGTCCTCTCTCCTTTAGGCAGAAGATGAACTCTCTCCTTAGTCTTTTAGTCCTACAGATTTTGCTTTATTTTGTTTTCTTCCACTTGGCTTTTGAAATGTCCCACATGCATGTTTAGTTCAGAGGTAAACCATGGCTTTAAAGAAGTTTATAGATGTTTTGGGGTCAGGCCCTGCTTTGATTTCAGCTTATCTGAGGTTTATCTCCTTTATTTCTAGACACTCTGGTTGCCTAAAATTCTATCTTGTGAAATCTTAATCTGATAGGACTATAACTTTCTGCTTGAGCTTTAGCCTCCATACTTACACGGGCAAGGTAATACCTCCAGGGGAAAGATATGTATACTTGGATCTCATCCAGGTAACTTATGCTGTGGATGATTGAATCCCTGAAGTTTTTTCCTTAGTTGGATAGCTCTCCAGTGCTTTTTTATAATAGTTCCCCCACCACCAGAATTAATAGCTAGTGTCTTTGGACTAGTTATTCCAATGTAAGCTACTCTGCTGGGATTCACTAATGTATTTTAAAAGCGCAGTGTATAGGCATTGCCGCATCATTCACTTACTATGTTTCTAATTCAGATTTTTACCAAACATTTAGACATTGATAAACCACAGGGAACAAATATTAAGGGTTGAATTTCAAGAAAATACTCAAAAAAAGTCTAGTAATAAAGTATTCAATTACTATGTGACATATGTGTAGCTGAATTCATTGTCAATTCCTTTTAAAAACTAGCTAAAAATGACCAATTTATATTTTAGTACTACTCACTTTTTTTAATTTAGTGACTTGAGATCTAAATTTTAAAAGACCGCAAAATGATGACAGCTTGTTTTTCAACTTACAGGATATTTGTTCTTTCTATATACTCGGCTCCATATGTTCATAACACATCCAGAAATGATCTTAGGAGAATGGGTTAATATTAAAGAAAAAAAAAAAAGCAATAACAACTCACCAGAAATAAGTCTGCTAACCACAGTAGGATTGTTAAACTTCAGTAATACCTATAAACTTTTAATACATGTTTACCTTTCAATAGCAAAGAAAAATGTGGGTCTTACAATTTAGCATCCAAAAAGTACTTGTTTTGGATACTTTAAGTTTTTTTCTTTTAATCTTAAGGAAACAAATGGTTGAAGATAGTTATATTTGTTCATGCAGTAACCATTTGATCAAATATCAACATTTTTCCTCTTGCAAGGTCTCAAAAGAAGTATGAAAAGTAGTAAACTTAGTTAAGGAAAGTTTCTTCCTAATATCTATCCAAGTTGACTAAATACTCATACAGGTTCTCTTTTCATTGTTGCAAGATGGCTACAAAAGCACCAGATCTCAAAATCTCATATTTTTTCCAGTAGGAAAGGAAAAATCCCTCCCTAAATTTCAAGCGAAAGTCATTGTTTCTAATTAACTCTTATTGGTCACGTAAGCATCTTTCTAGTCATAGAAGTCAAAAATAATGGTTTGATTGTAAGAGACACTTTATATAAACCTTTCTTGTCAAAAGGCGTGTGAAACTTCATCTAAAATACACAACTGAGAATGGGTACAAGCATGATTTTCTTGAATGAAACTGGTGAGAAAACTGTTTACTGGGCTGTAATATAACTAATACCCAATGAACAGTCAAATCAATCTAGTGTTTTTCAACTTTGGACCCCATCTGGAAAGGTTTATGATCAAGCCTATTACAGATGTGATTTTAGTTGAAATGCATTGCCACACCATGGATTCTATAAGTAAAAGTCTACCAAATTCAGGTTTCTATTTTAAAAAAAAGAAAGAAAGAAAGAAAGAAAAAGGACAAGAATAAAAGCATTACTTCAACTCTTATAGCCCATGAAGTTAGAGACATTCTATTAATAATTGGTCTCACATTTCATTACTCTTAAGCTATTTCCCTTCTTTTATATTATACATATTAAGCTTCTCAAACTGTGCACAGCAAAAGATCCCCAGATATAACAGAAATGCAGGTTATAATCAATATGTAATTCTGTTCTTTATTCTTTCCCTTTGATGTAAGCAGGTTGGATTGGGGGATGGAGAAGCTCATGGTAGGGTTATTTTGAGGTACCTTTGAGCTGCTTATTAGCAGGTCCTGTTAGCAGCTTCGTATTACCAGCTTTCCCAGGCAGTTGTGACATGTTTTGAAGATAACTCTTTGTTCCATTGAAACCATAATGCCTACTTTAATCTGCAGTGAATTCAGAAAAAGAGAAGAAAAGGCCAATTAAATTGTAAAGTACCTTTAAAGTCACTGCCATACACCACTAGCTTTTACACCTTAGACAATATTAAATTACAGAGCCTTTAGTGAAAAATAAAATTTTACTTTGAAACCAGTTTGGCAGCAGTAATATGTGCTTCCATACAATAATAGGCACCAGAAGTATAAGCAACACCAATAACCCCTTTAGAGTTAAAAAATAACCCATAAATGAAATAACTTTAGAGAAGCCAATGTTTACTATAAGTACATTAACTAAAAGAAAGATCAAATATTGATGTGTCAAACAATTTAATGACAACTTATTGTGTGCAATCAGTACACCAGGCATTACAGAACTCCATTGTCTTTCCTATTCATTAATGTAAACCATTATACGATGCTAACTATACTCCAGTCATTGCTTTATAAGTGTTGTATGTAATAACACCTTTATTCTTAAAATGAAGAAAATCTTGTTACTACTCTCATTTTACTGTGAAGAAACTGAGACTTAGAGAGGTAACAAAATTCTTCACTGTTGACAATGGTTATTACAAAATATGACCTGTATACAGCCGGCTCTGGTATCTAGACTATTAACCCCTGATCTACCCCAACTCTATTTAAAGAATAATACATGTATTTCTTAACCTTTTTTGGTGAACTTCCCTCTCTCTCCTTTTCCCACATCTCTGAAGTGGTGCTTTACTGTCCCCACTTAACAGTTCTCTTTAACTTAGCCAGGTTTCTTACTAGCACCTCCATAAAAAAATTCAAATATTCTTTCTCCCCATCTTATGACTTTGCTCATAGGATTCTCAGAGTACTGAAACATCTTCCATTCAAGTCTTATTTAATGAGATCCTATTTAATGATCCAGACACTGTGCAACTCCTATTAACAATCTATCCTAGTTTATTCCTTCAAGATTTGGCTAGAAAGGAAAAATCCTTGAAGCAAGCCAAAAGCCTTGCTTTCTCTAGGAAGCAATATGTAGCATCTTTTATTCTTTCCTCACCCTGACCGTTCCTGAGTGTCATGTTAGTATAATTTTGCATTGAGTATTATGGATGTCTATTGTTCCTAATGCATACACACAGAATTTTATGAAGAAAGGAGCATAGTATTTAGAATAAGAAGATAAAAGCCAAAGTTAAGTAATATTGTCCAAGTCATTTATTATAATTGAGACATTTCTTCTTGCCACCAAAATGTTAATAACAGAAATTATAACATGATCTTAATTCATAGGATATTTAGTGTGATGAAATATGATGATTCAAATAGAGATGCTTTATAAAACCATATAGAATAAAGAGTTTAGTTTCCAGCCTTACCCTGGACCCAAATGACACCCACATTACCCTTAAACAGTCATTTGCAATTGACCATGACCTGTTCATAAATCAGTGATATTGCAGCCTAGTGTACATTTTAGAAGCATTTTGTTAACTTTAGCTAGTGTGGTTTGTGAATGAGTTTCAGGCTATCCATGTAAGAAAGTTTACGTGGAGGAAGTTTTTTTTCTTTTTTAAAAGAATAAAACCAGTGATTCAGTGATTGCTGTTCCTGCAGCGATTCCTCATCATCCTTGTCATCCTCGTCATCCTCCTTCTTTTCCACAAGTTTATAAAGTTATAATCGCTGTGCATTAAACTACACATATCTTACATATAAAATGCTCTATTTTTATATACATCTAACAAATCATCACCACAATCAAAATAATGAGTATAGAGGTTACCTACAAGTTTCCTTATGCCACTTTGGTATCTATTCTTCCCTCCGCACTTCCTCTGTCCCCAAACAAACATTGATCTGATTTTTATAACTGTAGACTTGGTTTGCTTTTTCTAGAATTTCAAATATTTTGAATCCATTTCTTGTGCACTCTTTTTGTCTGGTATCTTTCACTTCATGAAATTATTTTGAAATGTTTCCATGTTGTTGCAAGTATTGCTAGTTAATTCCTTTTTATTGTTGAGTAGAATTCCATTATATGAGTATACCACAATTTGTTTATCCATTCATCTGTTGGTGGCCAGTAGGGTTGTTTCCAGTTTTTAGCTATTACAATTAAAGCTGCTATGAGCATCTGTGTGCAACTCTTTGTATGAGCATATGCTTTCAATTCTAGGTATTTCAATTGGATAAATACCTAGGCTGTGTTATAAGATAGGTATTAAAAACTAGTTTGTTTTGAAAAAAGACAAAAAACTGCCAAACTGTTTTACAAAGTACAGTTGACATTGAATAACATAGGCTTCAACTGTGCAGGTCCTCTTATCATGGATTCTTTTCAATAAATACCTACTATAGTACTACACGATCTGCAGGTTGGTTGAATCAGCAGATATGGAACTGCTGATACAGAGGACCCACTGTAAAGTTATATGCAGATTTTCAGCAGTGCAGGGGATGGGCGCCCCTATCCCTCCTGTTGTTCAAGAGTCAACTGTAGTTGTGACATTTTACATTCTTACCAGCAGTGAATCTGAGTCAAATTGTTTCATATCCCTACCAATAGTTGGTATGATCTGTTGCTTTAATTTTACCATTCTAGTCAATGTTTAGTGCTATCTCATTGTAGTTTATATCTTTCATTTCCCCAATAATGAATGATGTTGAACATAATTTCATATGCTTATTTATCATTCTTATAGCTCTGTTGTTGAAGTGCTCATTCAAACCTTTGTTTTTTTTTATTTTTAATTCTTAAGATTTGAAAGTTCTATATATATATTCTAAATTCAATAATTGATGTATTTATTTTGACAATATTTTCTCCCATTTACTGAATTTCCTTTTTATTTTTGAAAAGCAAACATTTTTAATTTTGGTGACATATCATTTACCATTTTTTTCTTCTTGTGGTATTTTGCCCTATTTAAGATATCTTTGCCATGCTCAAGTTTACTAAGATGTTTGCTCATATTTTCTTTTAGAAGTTTTATAATTTTAACACACATTTAGGTATATGCTCCATTTCAAGTTAATTTTTTATCTGGTGAAAGTTAGTAGTTGACATTCCCACTTTTCAGAAATTTTTCCAATTATTCTAGTACGATTATTTTTTAAATGAAGATCATTTCCTCAGTGACTTGCCTTGACAACTTCTTGAAAATTTAATTGGCCATGCACATATGGTCTCTCTGGTCTCTCTGCTCTACAAGATCTATATGACTATCTTTATACCAATTCCACACTGTCTTGATTACAGTAGTTTTATAATGAATGTGAATATAAGACAGTATAACTCCCCCTCATTTTTTTCTTTTTCTTTTTTTGATTTGTTTTGGTCATTTTTGTTTCTTTGCATTTCCATGTAAGTTTTACAATTAGCCTACAAATTTCCCAAGAAAAGTAAAAGGCCTTCTGGGATATTGACTGGCACTGTGTTCAGCTTAAAGATAAATTTTGGGAAAAAATGACACCTTAATATTGATTTTTTACATCCATAAAAGTAGTATAACTCTACATTTATTTAGGTTTTGTCTAACTTATCTCAGCAATGTTTTTTGTCTGTTTTCACTATACATGTCATGCACACGTTTGTTAAATATTCCCTAAGTACTTCATATTTCGGTTGTTATTGCAGTTGGTATTCTGACATTTTTTATAATTTAAAATTCTGAATGTTTGTTGGTCACAAATAAAAATGCAAGTTATTTCTGTATATTCATATTTTATCCTAAAAATTTCCTAAAAGTACTTAATGGTTCTACTAAAATATTTTGTAGATTTTTAAGGATTTTCTACATAGATGATCATGTTCTCATATGAAGTGGATTTTTTTCTTCCATTTCAATATGGATATCATACAGTCCTTATTCTTCACTGATTGTACTCTCTAGAATCTTCAGTAAACTGTTGAATAGAAATGTGAGAGGACATGTTAGCTTTCTTTTTGATCTTAAAATTAAATTAAAATTAAACAAATGTCTCAGATATTTTATGCTGTACCTGACACTTCAATCAAATATGATCTTTTCTCATCTTATTTCTTCAGAGTTAGCACTTCCACTGACCTTGGCTTAGGTCTGGAATCAGACTTAGGTTTATCACCTTCAGTGAGAATTGCAGGAACACGTATGCAGTTCGTTCCCTGCTGAGAAAAGAAATTCACTTGTATTATTTTATACTTTATTTGCTGGTTTTCTTAGAATGGATAATTCTTGATCATTTTGAGATCAATTAATGTTAATTAATATTCTTTTCTCAGTAAACAAATTTTAAGTGTAGTTATTAAATGGATGAATGCTATGGCCAAACCAGATAAGTATGAACCTGAGTCTGTCACTTAGTTGCTATGTGACCTTGGCCAAGCTACTTAACCTCTCTTTGCTACAGTTTCTTCATCTAGGAAACAGTATAGTATTGTTACTTACCTTCTAGTATTATTATAATGATTAATTATATTAATATATAAATCACTTAGATCAATGTCTAGCATATATTGACTGTGATAGAAGTGTTAGGAATTTTATATTTTTAGTTGTATGAATTTGGTGAGTTCTTCAATCTCACAAAGATGTAATTTTTTCATCTCTTAAGGAGGGAGTGAATAATAGTAGCTATCTTAGAATTGTATCCAATAATACGGTATGTCAGCCATTTAGCACATAAGTGATCAATAAGTTAAATTTATTTTTATTATTGGTACTATACTTTTTAATTCTTATCATGTTACTTGCAGCAGTAATACTTCATCTAATTTACCCTAATTTACACGAGCCAATACTGGGGTGTAAATTTAAAAATAATCCCCCAAAATGATTTTTAAATGAAAGATTTCTTTAAAAGAAAAATTATTCATTTGTTTGGCTGCACCGAGTCTTAGTTGTGGCACGCAGGATCTTTATTTCCGTGTGCAGGATCTTCATTGCAGCATGTGGAATCTTTAGTTGCGGCATGCAGGCTCTTAGTTGTGGCATGAGGGATCTAGTTCCCTGATCAGGGATTGAACCCAGGCCCTCTGCATTTGGAGCGTGGAGTCTTAACCACTGGACCACCAGGGAAGTCCCTAAATGAAAGATTTCTCGATGGAGGGGTAAGGATTCAGGTCTGATATCTGACACAGGTTTACAGAATTTCACCAGGATTTTGGCCACTGAAGTTTGATTTTTATCTTGGGAGAGTGGAGTTGGGAGCACGGTATGATCTATACCAAAGGATTTCATACAATAATGCAATTGTATTTTTAAAAGTACAATTTTTGCATTCCAATCTGAAGAGAGTTACACATTTTCCATTTGAACATCCCACTGGCATTCTGTGTCAAAGTATGCCATAAGGAGGCAGGTAAAGTTCTATGAGATCAATACTCTAACACTTCTCCATTATTTTACTTTTAATATGTGGTTCTACATGCAGAATACATATAGTAGGTTTCATATCACAATTCTTTTAAAGAAGAATGTATATTACACATCTATTCATTAGGAACACTAAATGTTTTTGACTTATTGATTATTATACTTCAAACTTAAAACATGTAGAAGCCAAAATGAGTCCCAGCATAATGAAGCACCTGCTCTGTAGCACCATTTAATATGTATATAGCATATTTGGAATCATTTGCTTATATGTACTTTTCTTCAGCTTTCATATAAATACCTTTGAGATATTTTAGTTTACTTTACATATTCTGTCTCAATACTTTCCTGATTTTAACTCTCAAAAATGATGATCCCATTCTAAAACCTACTCTTGTCTTTTCACTTAAAAAATGATGCTGACCCTCCCTATCCTACTCCTCTAGGTGGTTGCAAAGAAAATAAAAGTAGTGGACTACAAAAAAAAAAAGACTGCTGAAAGTTTTATGTTACCATTGAAGACTTAGCAGTTTTTCCTAAGCCTTCAACAATGACTAGTGGGAAAATATAGTGCAGTAGTACGCAAATGGTGCAGTTTGTTCAGTGTAAATAGGCGTTCATTATTAGCAAAAGAGTAAAAATTAAACCTTGGGAGTAAGTGCAGCTAAAATTAGTCTTTTAGGTGATTTACAAAAGCTAACATTATTATCATATTCTTATTATTTTTCATCATGGTAATGTTTTGAAATTAATTTTCATTTTTACCTGCCTCTTTATTTCTGGATCGATGCCAAGAGATATGCAGTAAAAGACCCAGAAATTTCTTGAGACTCTATTATCTCCAGTTTATTTCTGCCAATCCTATCCATCTTATTCAGAGCAATATTAAATATTCCAAAAGATTTGCTATAACTTATAAATAAGCACTTTAAATTTCCCTTTAGCCTTCTGTAAGCCTCAGGGTCTTCTGAAGTAGACTTTTATATAAGTTCACATTGTATTCATAAGATGAAACTAAAGGAAATATTCAAACTTACTTTTAAATTATGAACCTATGCAATCAATGTAGTAAACTCTTGGACTTAAAATATATATATTTTTACACACCTTGCCCATTTATATTGTATGACAATGTTGATTCTGATCAACAAAGTGACTATATTTATAAAAAGATAAATCAAATTTTAAAACCAACACTTTCAAAATATTGGACCCTAATTACTATTTGCAGGTCACCTGAGAAATGTGTGATCAGAACTTAACCTCAGAGTGACTTTCAGAGTGAAACACTCAGAAGCTGCATAATGGAGTAGAACATAAAAGGCTAGGAATGTGGAGAATTAGCTGGAGCAATAACTCTATTAGGCAATCTCTGAAATACTTTTTCTGTGTCCTCCATTGCTCTAACCAGATTTACTCATTCTTGAGATTATCTAAGTACATATAAACATCACTCTCTAAATTAACTAAATTCATTTTAATTGCTTATTGGTAGTGCAATGTTGAATGTAATACCTTAGGAGAATCCTATTGTAAATATTTTGTTAAAAATAATGTTCCTACATGAATGGATGCTTTTTGTTTGTTTTCTTAATCTATATTCCTATGTCCTTGATTTCCTAAAAAAAAAGTACATCTACATATAACTTTGCCTAATTTAATTATATTTCTTTGATTTTCTGTTACTTACGTGATCATAATTTTCCAATGCAAATGTCACCTATATTACGAGTTCTTAGAGAAAATCACATATGGTCTAAAAATATGATTTACAAGTGCTTGGTTGGGAAATTTAAAAAGATATTTAAAACCCAAGTGAGGTTATAAACAATATCAGGGTAATTCAATTTTTGACATTATAAGTTTAGTGTAAGTTTATATTGCTCATTTCTTTTAATAAAAAATACTTCTAATGTATACCTCTTAATAAGATTGTTTCTAAAAGAAAACCACAGGCTCTTTACTGGTGAGACATTCCTATTTTTTTTTTTATAGCAACATGATATGATATGTTTAGAGCCTACATGCCTTTACTCATGCTGCTTCCTATTTCAGAAATATATTTTCAAAATCAACTTTGCATTTTAAAATCCTATGAAATTATTTAACTACCAACTTAGGCATACTCTTCTTTCTTAAGTGCTTTACAGAACCCTCAATTAAAATCAATTAATTCTTTATTTTCATAGGAATTTGTATCTCAATTTTAACTTTTTATCTCATTTTTCTCAGTTACTCAGTTCTGTCTACCTAGGTCATTATTGTGACTTGAGGGCATAGATTTTTTTTTAATATCCTCAAGGAACCTAGAACATTGTAGAAAATCAATAAATGTTAAATTATATGTACATAAATCATTGCAATATGATGCAATAGCAGAAAACCCAAACCTTAATTTCATTTTTTTCTCTCCCTTTTTCTCTTTGTTTTTACAAAGAATTTTTTCACAGCTTTGTTAAGGTATAATTTACATACCATAATATTCAACTATTTTAAGTGTACAGTTTAATAAGTTCAGTAAATTTATACAGTTGTGCAGCCATCACTGCAATTCAGTTTTAGAATACTATCATACCCACAACATCCCCTTGTGCTCTTTGCAATAAATCCTCACTCCCACACCTAATCCCAGACAACCGTATACTGGATTCTGGCTCTATAATTTTGCCTTACTAAGATTGATCTATGTTATTGCATGCATTAGTAGTTTCTTCTCCTTTTTTACTGAATAGTACTCTATTATGTTAAAATACCATATATTGCTTACCAGCTGGTGGATGTTTGGGTTGTTTTGAGATTTTCTGTTACTATAAATGATGCTGCTATTTATTTGGTGTAAAAGAATTTAGTGGAAATTATAAAATATAACATTTTTATTTCACTAGAGTAGACTATGAAGAATAGGGTGGCTGGATTATATGAAAAGTGTATACTTAAGTTAAAAAAATAATAACAAACTCTTTTTCCAAGTGACTATGTCATTTTACTTTCCCAGCATCAAAGCTTTAGAGTTCCAGTTTCTCCACATTCTTACCAACAGTTGGTATTTATTCTCTCTTCTTTTTGTAAAATGAATTCTTGTGTATGTTTTGCGTTATCTCATTGTGATTGTAATTTGTGTTTCCCTAATGATTAATTATGTTGAATATCTTTTCATGTGTTTCTTGCCATTCAGTTATCTTTTGGGGGGAAATTGTCAATTAAAACATTTTGTTCGGACTTCCCTGGTGGCACAGTGATTGAGAGTCCAGCTGCCGATGCAGGGGACACGAGTTCGTGCCCCAGTCCAGGAAGATCCCACATGCCGCGGAGCGGCTGGGCCCGTGAGCCATGGCCGCTGAGTCTGCGCGTCCAGAGCCTGTGCTCCGCAACGGGAGAGGCCACAACAGTGAGAGGCCTGCGTACCGCAAAAAAAAAAAAAAAAAAAAAAAAAAAAAAATTTGTTCACTTCAATGAGAATTTTTGAATTTGTATTTTTGAGTCTCAAGTTTTCTTTACATAGTTTGGATACATAAGATACAGATAGGTTTTACAAATATTTTCTTCCAGTCTGTTGGTTATCCTTTTTTTTTTTCACTTTCTGTGTCAAACCTAAGAAATCTTTGCTTATGGCAAAGCCACAGATATTTTTCATTCGTGTTTCCTTTTAAAAAAATTCATACTTCTTACATTTAAGTATGTAATTCATTTTAAATTGATTGTTCTATATGGCGTTAAGAAAGGATTGATATTCATTCAATATATACCTATATTACTACAGCTTTTGTTGAAAAGAATATTCTTTCCTCACTTAATTACTATGGCTCTTTTGTCCAAAGCCAGTTAACCATATGTGTGAGGGCCATTTTGGACTCTTTACTCTGTTCCATTCAACTATATGTCTATCCTTAAGCCAGTACTGAATTTTTTTGATGACTTTAGCTTTTATAGGAAACTGAGAAATCAGGGAGTGTATGTCCTCCACAATGATATTTTATTTTCCAAATTGGTTATTTTAGGTTCTTTACATTTTTGTATAAGTTTTAAGCTCAGCTTGCAAATTTCTACCCCTTCCTTCCACCCCCCAAAAAAGGCTACTGGAATTTTCTTTGGGTTTGTATTAAATCTATAGCTCAATTAGGGAAGAATTAACTCTTTAGCATTTTGAATCTTCCAATTCATGAACATGGTATATATATCCAGTTATTTGACTTTTTAAAGTTCTGTCAGCAATGTTTTGTACTTCTCAGTGTATAGGTCTTACTCTACTTTCACTAAATATATTCCTAGTATCTTATTCCCTTTTGGTGCTATTTTCAAAGGAATTATTTTTAAATTCATTATCAAGTTTATTTTGCTAATATGCAGAAATACAATTGAATTAGGGGTATTGATCTTATAATCCTGCAACATTGCTAAACTTATTTATTTGTTCTAATGACTTTTTTGTAGGTTAATTGTGATTTTCTACATAGAAGAATATTTTGTCCGCCAAGGCGATAGTTTTATTTCTTCTTTAACCATCAGCACATTAAATGTTTTATTCCAGTGCCTACCAGCCTCTATTCTGGTGAGAAGTCAATGTTTCCATTTTTCCCTGTCTGCTATCAGTCATTTTTTTCTTACTACATGAAGGACTTTTCATTGCCTTTGAATTTGAGCAGTTGACTATTGTGTGTCTCTGTGTGGGTCTGTAAGTTAGAGTTTTCATCAAATATGAAAAACAATTTTTGGCCATTATTTCTTTATTTTTTTCCCCTTTCTCTTTCCTCCTTTCTGTTGCATGTTGAAATGCATGAAATTGTTCCAAAGATCTCTGAGGAACTATTCATTTTCTTTCAATATTTGTTCTCTCTGTCTTTGGAACGGATAATTTTCATTAATTTACCTTCAAGTTCATGGTTTTCCATGTTCCATTTCAAATTCATGGATGAAGTCATCTATTGAATGTTTCATTTTAGTTATTATAATTTTTATCTCTAAAACTTCCACTTGGTTCTTTTTATACTTTCCATTTCTCTCTTGAGAGTCTCTATTTCTAGTCTCATTGTTATCATATTTTCCTTTAAATAAATAGTTACTTTGAAGTCTTCATTCAGTAATTCCAACATAAGGACAGATGGGATTATTTTAAGTTATGTTTTAAGGTTGTTTTTGTTTTGTTTTGTTTTTTTTGTTTTACATTTTCCTTTTTCTTTGTATATCTCAGTTTTTCTTAAACCTGGATATTTTAGGTGGTATATTATGGGAACTCTGAATTCTATTTTATTTTTCTGAGTGTTCTTATCTTGATTTTAGTCTCTTGTCAGGAATTAGATGATGTAACCAGATTCCCTCATGGTGTGCAGCTATAGTTATCTTTGCCCAGCTTTCCCCTTTTTTCTCTTTTTTTGGGGGGGCAGAAGGACTTACACCTATTTCTGCACAGTTTACTGATCAGCCAATGATTCAGGCAGATGTTGTGCTCATAAACCTCAAGTCTGGAACGTTTGTACCTTTAGCAACCCAAGCTATGTGTGACTTGAGAAATACCTACAATGTCAAAGCCAGTTTTAAATCTCCCTTGGCCTCTATTCTTCCAGGTTCCTTCCAGGTTGCTTTACACTTGCATAGTTTAGAAATCATCTAGAAATATTTGGAGACCTCATATCAACATTTCTATCTTCTCACTTCCAGAATCTCACTGTTAAGTTCTGGCTGCTGTTCCTCTTACCATAGACTCAGCCTGTTACCTCAGGATTGGAAAACTTTGTTTTCCCTGTAGCTACTAACCATGTCAGCCACATTTAGCCAACAGAACCACAGGTTTTTGCTACTCTGTACTGACTCTCAACCTTCACTTGAATCTGAAATGTCCTATTTCAAAGCTGCTGGGTTTTGCAGTCAGCAACAAACAGTTAAAACTAAAACTTTCTCTGATCAAGTTGATGGGAAGGCCCAAAAAGAAGGCTATAGATTTATTACTGTTCTCACCCAGTAACATTGGAGTTTTGAAGAATAATTGCTTCTCAATTTGTTGTCTGCATTTGGTTGATTTTTAGGACTCTGAAATGATTATGACTTTGGGGGGCAATTTTTTCAATATACTTGTTTTCTGCCGAGGGGGATCACCTGATCTTCTCATATTACAACTATCAGAACTTCTGATGGAGTTTTATTTTTATGGAAATCTTACTAAAAATCAATACAATCATGTAGAAACTATAACAATATGGATTCTATCATTCCTTAATGGGGTAACATTGCCCCAAAGTGGTGACTTATAAATAAAATAATACATAATAAATATATAGGCATCATTGAATATCCAAGTACCAGGGTTTTATAAGCATGCATGAGTATGTGTAGTACTTTAGCAAACTAAATAATGTAAAGGTATATTACTGGAGGTAAAATAATTTACATGTATGATAAAATAGTATAAAGATACTTCTATGGTAAAACAGTGTGAAGACAGTTCCAGAACAAGTGACTACATTAATCTGATCTCACATCAGAGCAAAACTGAAAGTAGAAATTACGTGTTGAAAGCACATCACTTGTCACCCTTTGAACAAAAACAAAGAAAAGTTATTTTCCTGCTAATGCTTAAAAAAATCACATTAAGACAAGTACTGTATAAATTGACATAACTGCAAAATTTATAAACCCAGTTTCTCATACAAAAGAATTTTTAATGTTGAATGGTATCAAAAAGTACCTTACTGGGCTTCCCTGGTGGCACAGTGGTTGGGAGTCCGCCTGCCGATGCAGGGGACGCGGGTTCGTGCCCTGGTCCGGGAGGATCCCACATGCTGCGGAGAGGCTGGGCCCATGGGCCATGGTCGCTGGGCCTGCGCGTCCGGAGCCTGTGCTCCACAACGGGGGAGGCCACAACAGTGAGAGGCCCGCGTACCGCAAAAAAAAAAAAAAAACAGTACCTTACACTTAAGATAATATAAGATTGTATTTGATGCAAATTTGTGACATGAGCAGTATTATTTAAACAAGATATACAGAATTTTACCCAGGTGCCTATAATGTTGTAATTTTACATCACTATATTACCATGACTCAGAACACTGGAAGCCATGAACTTCTCCAAGGCAGTGCCTGAAACTGCCAATATGACTTTAGTTTTATTCATGTACTCTCTCTATATTAGTTCAGGCCAAGAGTTCCATCTGTGACATGACGTAAGTATGGGCTTTGCAACTAGGCAATCAAAATTAACCTAAATTGAAAAGCCTTATTGCAATACTTTTTTTCCCCTTTTTAAAAAAAATTTGAAACTTGCCAGGTTATTTAAATATCTTGGCCTCAATTCTAAGAAATGTGGAGTTAATAATATTTACCTAATAGTAATTTTTAAAATAGAAGCAAGACATTATTTTTAAGTTGGCATATGTATAGGAGATTATTAAATTCCTCCTGTTCCTTGGTTGAAAAAAAGGAAGCTAAATCTATGCAGTTATACCTAGAGAACAAATCAAATCAATCATTAAATATAAGATGACATTTTTACCTGACTAAAATGGAAAAGGAGGATTTTTAAAACTTTCTCTCATTTCAAACACTGAATCTCAGAACTTGAAACCCCAATTTATAGGGAGAGATCTGAATGTATTATGTTTATCTGTTAATTTTTTTTGTCTAGAAAGAAGTAAATTGTCATTTGAAAGTCTACTTGTTTTTCAAGCACTGTGGGGGGGGGGGAATGACAAAAAGGAAAATGTAGTTTCAAATCTCTTCCAGATTATAATTACATTAATCTTTAATATCTAATTATCAGATAGAAGGAGAATGCGATAGAATTCAAAATACTTAAAAGACTATTTTTTGTTTCCATTGGCAACTGTCTGATATAATAAAACCCTTCAGGGAAAAGTTCTGACACTGAAAAGACTAATCTTGGAAGTGGAATGGATTATTTGTTAGGAAGATTGTTCCCTCAAATGCATTCTATTCAAGTATCTTTGTTGAACCTCTGTGCTGTGTGTGACCAGACAGGACTTGACTCTCGTGAGCCAGAATCTGTGTAAAGAAATTGACTTTGAGATGAAGCCACCACTTCCAGGAATATCGCTTTCAAATCTGTTCTTGTGGTAGACATGAATTGAAAGATGTGATTGGGGAAAAATTGATCTTGAGTAAGAATAAACAGAATGTTTGCTTGAACTGTTGAGTATGGAATTTGGAAAGGTTTGCATATGCCAAGTGAAAAGGAAATTCTAAGAGAAACAGTGCATTGTTTTTTAGAGCCCTGGGGGGGGGGGGGGAATGACAAAAAGGAAAATGTAGTTTCAAATCTCTTCCAGATTATAATTACATTAATCTTTAATATCTAATTATCAGATAGAAGGAGAATGCGATAGAATTCAAAATACTTAAAAGACTATTTTTTGTTTCCATTGGCAACTGTCTGATATAATAAAACCCTTCAGGGAAAAGTTCTGACACTGAAAAGACTAATCTTGGAAGTGGAATGGATTATTTGTTAGGAAGATTGTTCCCTCAAATGCATTCTATTCAAGTATCTTTGTTGAACCTCTGTGCTGTGTGTGACCAGACAGGACTTGACTCTCTTGAGCCAGAATCTGTGTAAAGAAATTGACTTTGAGATGAAGCCACCACTTCCAGGAATATCGCTTTCAAATCTGTTCTTGTGGTAGACATGAATTGAAAGATGTGATTGGGGAAAAATTGATCTTGAGTAAGAATAAACAGAATGTTTGCTTGAACTGTTGAGTATGGAATTTGGAAAGGTTTGCATATGCCAAGTGAAAAGGAAATTCTAAGAGAAACACCTCATGGGAGATCTAAGATGAAAATAGCTTTGGGAAAATAATCCAGTTTAACAATATTTTAAAGAAATAAAATCTAGGAAGTTTAAGATCTTGAATTTTTTTTTTGCACCTTAACTTGCTAGAGGGGCAAAGAATTCATCAGAGTTTTAAATTTAATTATTTCTTAGTATATCTATGCCATGGATAGTCAGTATAGAGAATTCACAAAAGACAAAGGCGAGGAAAGTTGACTTGTGGTCTTGTAAATGACATAGAGATCAAAGAAAAGTGTGTTAACTGAAAAGCAGAAACCATACTGTGAAAATAAATGCAATTTCATGGAAATTTTCCCCATAATTTAACTTGTGCAAAAACTCATTAAAAGCTTTGCTTACGTATCAATGATCATATTTCTAGCTATCTTAAAGTTAATTTTT
>NW_020185339.1:10033419-10112628 GCF_003031525.2 Neophocaena asiaeorientalis asiaeorientalis
TTTACTCATGTAATTGCACTACCTTCCTTTTGGTGTTTAATGTACTTATCCTTCAAATCTGGGTATACCAAGATATGTGTATGGCATTTCATTTCCTTCACTCAAATTTCTAATTAAATGGTAATGGGTTGGGACAATAAGAGTGACTGGAAAAGTACTTCTAAATACAGGTGACTCTAAAGTGTGTTGAAAATACTAGAATAATCTACCCGGTAAATCAGAAGTATGTAAGCAGTCTGGACTAGCATGAGGTAAGAAAAATCAATAATAGTGGATTGTAAAGTGTCATTCTTAATTGTGAGGAGATTATTTATTTAAGAAATATTTATTGAGCAATTACTGAGCAGTGCGCTAGAATTTCATTGGTGAACAATATGAGGTATAGAAATAAATAAGCAATTGCAATGTAATGAGATAATGAAAATAAAAGTGTGATATATGAGCATATATGAAGAACAAGTAGAATAAGATAGCTTTCATTTTAAAGACACAGAGGAGGTCATTTCTAACAAATGCAATTGGTACCCTGACTTACATCACTTTAATGCTTGCTGTTAGACTTGCAACTAACAGTATCTGAATCTCTTTGCCAGAAGTCTTTCACATGAGGGGATGAAAACCACTGTGGCAAGATCCTAGCAGGCTAAGAATATCAAGGAGTTAACAACGCTTCCCCCCATTCCCCAAGAAGCAAACCTCAATCAATGTCTAACAGGGATTAAGGGCTAAAGATCCCAGTTCACTTACCTCTCCTGTGGAATAACTGAAGTGTGTATTTATAACATTTCCCAAAGTGTTCTGCAGATCTAAGCTCTAGTCACTCATAATGGCTACTCACTTGAAAATACATCTTTATTCACTGTCTTCTCTTTCTTGTCTCAATTACATTACTTCAGTGTTTCTTGCACCTCCCAAAGAAGCCACTTTCCCTCAAATCATCACTTCAGTATCTGCTTTTCAGGAACACAAATTCAAGCACCCCCTAATCTAACAACTTCAAAAGAGGAAAAATCTCTATTTTAAAAAAAATTTTTATTGGAGTATAGTTGATTTACAATGTTGTGTTAGTTTCAGGTGTACCGCAAAGCGAATTAGTTGCACATATACATACATCCACTTTTGTTTTTAGCTTCTTTTCCCATTTAGTTCATTCCAGAGTATTGAGTAGAGTTCCCTGTGCTATACAGTAGGTCCTTATTAGTTATCTATTTTATATATAGTAGTGTGTATATGTCAATCCCAATCTCCTAATTTATCCCTTTCCCCCTTTCACCCTGGTAACCATAAGTTTGTCTTCTACATCTGTGAATCTATTTCTGTTTTGTAAATGCCATTTGCAGCAACATGGATGGATCTAGAGATTGCCATACTGAGTGAAGTAAGTCAGACAGAGAATGACATATATGATGTCGCTTATATGTGGAATCTAAAAAAATGGTACAAATGAACTTATTTACAAAACAGAAAAAGAATCCCTATTATAATGAGAATTTACAGGTGAAAAAACATACTAAACATTTACATGATACAAAGCTACACATCTCTCTTTCTCTTTGTCTTGTTTCATGAATTTATTGATATTTCCTTTTACTACAGTGTGATAATAAAATTGAGCCAAAAAGATATCATACTTTTGGATGGTAGAAACAGCAAAAAGAGTGTATAAAGAGCATATCTGGGCTGTCTTGGGTCACTTTTAGCAGTAATTTGAAAACTAGCTAGAATTTTACCCCAATTGTCAAAGTTTCTCTTTAGAACAAATGAAGAGGTTTTTCTTGATTTGGGGATTTTAAAAATAAGGGCCTTGATTTCCTTCCTTTTAGCTAAATCACCATCACCCAGTGATTTTCAATGACATTTAAGTATCACCAAAATTATCTGGTTATCTCAAAGGATGTCACCAATTCATTTGGTGGGAGGGAAAAGAAAATATATTCAGGTAGTTTTCTAAATATTTGGGTGAAATAAGGAGGTTAAAATATAAAAAGGGAGAGAAAACTTAGAAGTTGTATACTCCTATCCTTTACTTCCTCTGCACACCCTTAGCAAATGTTTGAAAAGCTCAGAGACTTGGATTATATTGTCTCGTAAGTCTATTTTATTGCCAGATAGACAATGTTAACATGTCTACCAACTGGTCCCACTTCTCCCCCTAAAGAACCATATTAAACTGTGTTTCTTTTTTTTCTGGCATTACAACCCATCCAACCCTGAATGAAGCTATTTAAATTCCACCTGAGGCTTTTTGGGGAGATTATATTTTATAAGAATTTGAAACTGGAAAATACTGAGAATTATAGGCATTAGTATCAAACACATATTACTTTTTATTCAGACTTATCAAGGAGAAAATATATTCTTTATCACTAATGAAAATATTCCTCCTGACAGATCCTCAAATCCAGGTTGAGCCAAGGATTGTGAAATTTGCCAAAATATAATTTTGAATTTTTTGTCAAGTAAACTTAGAATTGTTGAAATACGCATAGTAAAATCTTATACACACATGGTTCCAATACTTCCTTGTGTACATTTAAGTGGCATAAAGAAAAGTGTAGAAAAAAATAGGAATTACATTACCATTTGAAAATTCGTGAGTAGAGTGGAAAAGGAATTTAGCTGCAAAGATCTGCTTCAGCTCTGCAGGGGGATGGTAGATATTTTTCTAGATGACTCAGAAGATTTTCTACATAGTCTTAAGGAATTCCTCTTATTAACCCTTGGCACATGGACACTGAGTGCCCAAATAATAACAAGAGTAGAAGCAACAAAATGATTATAAAAATGGCTAACATTTATTGAACCCTAAATATGTGCCAAAGAGTTTTCGAAGTCCTGTATGCCTATGTATGTGTTACTCATAAGGAAACTGAGACACAGAAGGATTCATTATCTTGCTCAAGGTCACACAGCTATTAAGTGACAAAGCTAAGATTAGAACCCAGACAGTACAAATTATAACCATTATGCTACTCTAAATGCAGTTATATTACAACAGATATTTCAATAGTATAAAAATTATAACAAAAAAGTTTTCATAGTAAGACATAAAATTGAGCAGTGTCCTGAACCCGTTATCTCTTTCCTCTCACTGACTCCATACAAAAATGTGAAAGGAATAATACAAACATTTGGAGTTACTTTGGAAGAAAGGAAATTAGGTTTGCTTGAGAGAATGTTAACTTGTCAGCATATTGTAGACATAGAATCTCCAGAGGACTGGGAAGTGCAAAAATATTCCACCTTTGGCTTTAAAGGAAGAGATTTTCAAACAGATGTTCAAACACATAGTAAATGCGTGTTTCTCAGATTTGATGTTATTCATTAATGGTAAAACAAAGATACTGGTAGGAAAGACGTTCTTGTATGAATTATCAGAGGTAAGAAGCCTAAGATCACAAATCTGACTGGATTCAAATTGTGACAGGAATTGGAAACATTTCTTGAGGTGAAGAAAAGAGTTTTATTAAAATTAATGAGTCTTATGCCAATGTTGAAAGAATTGAGGTTGTGTCTGTTAGAGCTGTAGCTGAGTTGATCTGTTCTTTCCCAACTCCTGAAATAATATCAGTTACCATGGCTAAATCAGTGGTGCAGTTAATAATGTGGAAATATATCCCCCAACACGTCCCTACTGACATTTGTGGACCAGCTGTGCCACAACCAATTCATTTACTAGACTCTGACTTGGTCTAAATGGCAAACCTATAATTAAAGGGAAACAAATTATAAAAATAAAATATTGACAATGTTACCAGTGCTCCCACCCTAAACTTTTCCCTTAAAGAGAAAAAATGTATGCTGTAAAACTCTTCTTTTTCATCTTCAAAGGACAGACATACTTAAATAGAACTTATATCGAGGCAAAGATAAGAGACCAAAGCAAGAGAAGAAATGAAAGGATGGCACAGAGAGTGCTGTGTTCAGTAAACAAAACTGTCAGTCAATATGGACTTGTTGCTTTAATGAATTGTCAAGTGTCATTATTAAAAGAAATGAGTGTCTGTATTTCAGAATGTAAAATGAATTCTTTTCCTACCAATCCAAGAGACCTCTGACAACTCTCACTTTTAGCTCTATCATTATTATGTGCATCAATGTAAGCATAAGGCGTATTTTCACTTTGGATAACATTCAAATGCAAACACATGTAGTAAACCTTTCTTAGGCTGGCAAGGTACAGTCCATGTTTACTATAATTTTATCTTGATTTCTGACCCATGCATTACATACCCCTTGGTAAGCAAGCTCACTTAACCCCACCAAAAGTAAATCCAAGAGTCTTGGGTGAAATCAGCCAACTTCAGAGCAGGAAAGACAGAGGCACATTGTAACACCGAGGCTATAGGCTTTGCTGTCAGGGAAACTAAGATTTCTCTGTGATATTGACCTACTTATTTAATCATGGGTTTACATTTACTCAGCCAAAAAACGGAGATAATATTATCTATCTCATGGATAGATATTGTGAAGACATTCATACATCACAGCTGTATATGTTCAACATTGCTTTTTAGCATATTCACAGTTTACTTTCACCTTAAAAAGACTTAGGAATGACGATACAGATGATGATCCAATAATCAAATGAAGATATAGAGCTTTGTATTGTCTCTATTTTATAATATTTTAGCTCATCATTCTAACATTTTTTGAATGTTTGGAAATTCAGTACTACTTTTTCACCAACCTAAGAGGTCAATATACCCAGCAGGGCTCCTACAACAAAGGCTTTTACAATAGCACATTTTCAAATGAATGAATGAATAAGAAACTGGAAAGGGGTCTTAAGGATTGTTATAAACTTCTCACTTCATTCTAAGTGGAAAGAATTCTTTATGAAGAATCATATCAATTTAAGAATCCCCATTTCAGTAGTCAAGATTTGGCAAGTGAATAGAATGAGAAGAAATAGATGTTTTAACTTGCCCCAACATAAACAGAGCCATATTTTAACATTCCCTACAACTTGGTAACATGACTTTCAAAATTAAAAAAGAAGTTTCAATTCAGGAAAAAGAAAAAAGCAATCTGATCTAATGAAATGTAACTCTACCTAAAACAAAAAACACTAAAAGAATATCTTTGTTTGCATATTCAGTTTAAGTGGAAAGTAGTATGGCTTATCATGTGTTACTCTTCATAGAAAGACATAGTGCACTTTCAAGTTCATGACAGTGCTTAGAAATCATTTTTTAATAAATTCTTATTTTTATCAATATAATTCATAAACATAATATAAAAATAGCAGTATACATTTTACAAGTAAATTCTACAGAGACAAAAATATAGCTGTGATTCTCATGTCTTAGCATTATTACTAAGCTGCTGTCTTACATTTAGTAAGTGTCCAGAATTCCTGGGAGTAATTTTCTACAGTTTTCCTATCTTGTTCCCTCACTCTATTTTCAGCATATTATCCCCAAGCATTCAGTGAAGTCCTGAGTGTAAGAAATGGCAGTTAATGTAATTTTTCTCTATGGCTACAGGTCCTTGGAATTTCAAAACATGAACAAGGTCACACTCAGTCAATAAATTCTAAATTTTTGACTGTTTTTTTCCCTATCCCATTCTGTGGTAAATTTTTCCCCTTCCTGCTGCTTCATCAAGAATGCAAGCAAGTCATGATTTCTCCCTCCTAAAAGGAGTTTCCACATTCTGCACTTTAATTCACATGGATTTCTTATTGTCCTCAGCTTTCTCACATATTCAAGACAACGATGATGCTCTAGCTTATATCATCTGTGTTAGAGTGAGATCAATAGTTTCTTGCAGCTCTCTATGTCCTAGTCAGAATCAGAAAGTTTATCTTCACTTTTGATGATTATTTTCACTGAAAGTAGAATTCAAGTGTAACAGGTATTTTCTTTCAAACTTTAACAGTGTAATCCCACTGCTTTTAGCTTTCATCATTTATTTGGCAAATTATCTGTCAGTGTTATTTTTTTACTCTTTTGAAAGTAATGTCTCTTTCTTCCTCTGGCTGCTTACAAGATTTTCTTTCTGTTTTATTATGATGTGACTCCCTTTCTCTTCCTTTCTCTCTCTGATTTTCCTTTCTCTTCCCCTCCCCCTTCCCCATTTCTCCCCCTCTCCCTCCCTCCACTCCCCTCCCTCTTCCCCTTCCCCTTCCTCTTCTTCTCCTTCTCTTCTTCTTCTTCTTTCTTCTTTCATGCTGCACATCATTTATAGGTCTTCTTGAATCTAAAGGTTCATGTCTTTTACCAGTTTTGGACAATTTTTGGACATTCAACTCTTCAAATATTGCTTCTGCTTCATATTTCCTGTTCTTCCAGGATTCTTTTCACTATGAGATAAAGAGTATATTTTCACTGTTTCTCACATGACTCAAATTATTTAGTGTATTTATATTTTCCCCAGATTTTTGGATTTAGCATATGTTTTGCTATCTTTCATTGCACCAATTCAGTCTTGTCTTGTATATATTTTGCTTTTAGTAATTTTAGTTACTGTATTGTTAAGATCTAGAATTTCAATTTGATTTTTTTAGATTCAAGTTTTCTAGTGATATTTTCTATTTTCACCTTTCTATATTTCTCTAGCTTATTAAATATATTAATCATAGTTGTTTTAAAGAACTTCTCTTTTAACTTCTTACTACGAATAACTTAGGGTCAGTTTTTATTGTCATATGGTAGTACACTCCTGTTTCTATGCAGGGGAAGTCACCAGTGTTAAAGTGAAAAATGTAAAATCTCCTTAAAATATTATCTTTACCCAGAATGTGTTCTCTCTCTGTTCTAGCCCATAGTGGGGGCTCATTTCCTTAATTCAGTCTAGAACTAAAATAGATTAAACCTTGGTAGGAATTTTGAAAAATCTTCATCTGCCTCAGATTTACCTCCTACTTTTCTCTAGGGCTTCCCCAGCTATCTTTTTATCCTCCTATTTGAAAATCACAAAACTATTCTTGGATTAGTTTGGTTTCTTATGCTGCATATCACAAAGCCCAATTCTAACTAACTTAATAAAAATATGGAGTAAAGGACAGATGAAGGACCAGGTTTTCAACAAAAGATAAGCAATACCCCATAAATTAGGTTAGTAATGAGTGGATGAATATTAGCAACTATTTAGCTATCTGATTAAAGTGTCTTGACATGAATCAACTAAAATACCATTCCTCATTTTAAAAATTTTGTTTCACTTTATATAAGATACCAATTTCTGATACTGAGAAGAAAAAAAAAAAGCCCAGTTTTATGAGTTGGGATCAGTTAGTAAAAAGTTTGGCAGGAGAATATAGAACCTCTGAGAATATATGTAGAAGGCACGTAAATTTGGTTTCTGATTGACTAGGAAGTGCTTTATAAATAAGTAGAAGATAAAAGCACAAATATTAATATTTTCTTTTATTATCTCATTATACAAATGTTATTGTGCATAGTGAACCATTGTGCATTCAGGGCTTTAAAACAGAAAATAAAATACCTATTATGTGAACCCAATATAAAGCTCAGCCTTATTTCCAGGATGGCTAGTTACATTTAATACTTCTGGATGACTTGCTAGGATCCAGAATTTTATGGCTTTGATGTATGTGAGAAGTTTTATCTGTAACAACAGAGATATTTTGCTCAAAAACTGTTTAGTTCTTCATATGATAGTTTTAAGTTAATCAACTAGAAAAATAATAATGTGAATATATCACACTAATATTTAAAAGTATAAAGAAACTTTCACTTTTTGCAATATGAATCATGGAATGTTATTGCTAGAAGGGACATTAGAGACCAAATAACCTTAGCATATCATTTTACATTAATTATTCTGTGTAAAAGTGCCGAGTTAGCATGAACTGTGTATAGAATTGGTTCACTTTTGGTTTTACAAATTCTGACTTGTTGGGCCTTAGGTCACAGTAGACGACCTATTTGTTTAATCAGATGGTTTCTCATTTAGTAAATAAATAGTAAATTTATTTTTAACAGATAAATGTGAATTTTTTATATGACTCAATAGAGTTTCATAGCGAAAGCAGTTGAGCATTATCATTAGCAGCTAGTACACTGGCAGTACCACACATTGATACTTGTACCAATGTTGCCTGATATCATGAAAAACAAAACACAGGTAAATTATTTATAAACAATATGAGCTTTTACATAGAAAAATGATACTAATAAGCATGGTAAATGATAAAACTGAATAACCAGTATGCCATAGTCACCAAACTTAGTCATAAAGAACTCTGCTGTCAAAGCTGTTAGAGTTCATCATTAGCATAACAACAATAGCAGCACAGAATATCAGGTTACTCGTCCAAGATCACACAGCTGGTTAAATAGCAGAAATAGAAAAGGCATTCTCATTCTCAGACACTGTGCTTTTCTTCCAAAAATTTCTGTCATAGGAGGGACGCTTTTCCAGCAAGGAACATTTACCTCACTTCTTCATATTATTGGTATTTTCAAAAGAAGCGCTTTATCCTTGTCCTTGAAGTGTTTACAGTCTAGCTGGAAGATGGCATATAAATGTGAAATGAGTTAAAATTATTAAAGTAACATCTTCATAAGTGGAAATAAACATAGTAAAAAGTGATGATGTGAGAAATTATGCAGAATAATCAGGTACTTGTGGAGAAGACAAATTTCAAGTCAGGTTTTGAAGATGATGAAGATGAATGAGTGGAGGTATTAGAAAAAAAATTCCATGATTAAAAACACAAAGGAATGAGGAGGAATGAGTGTTCCTAAGAACTTAGTAAAACTATTCCAGAGGTGAGGATAGACAAGTGGTAAAGCAAGCATTGGGAGCTAGAAAGCTATTCAGAAGGCCTTGTATTTGATAGACTAGGAAATACTAAAGCCAAACTGTAGTTTCTTTTGGCATTGAGCGCGAATTGTCTTCTTGCATTTATTCCCCCCTTTACTCCCTTCAACGACGGGGCTCCCAAGTTTCAGTTACCACATAATAACCCAGAAAGATATATTACTTAGCCTCTTTTAGCATAGGTACACCCATATACTCTCTTTGGGCCACTGGTATATGTGATGAAATCAGGTGAGCAACTTTTGGATCGTCACCTTAACTATAAAGGCACCAACAGTGGATTTCCTCATTCACTTTCTTCTGGTCTGGGCAGAGATATGAATGCTAGCCAACAGTGATGATATGACCAAGTACAGAGCACTTGAAGATGATAGAGCAAGATGAAAGAAATCTGCATCCCTAAATGTTTTCTTGGAACAGGTCATTTCCACCAGTTCTGGAAAATTCATTTTTGTACTGTTTTGTGTGAGGTAAATTCCTACATCATTCAAACCACTAAATGTGGGGTTTCTTGTTCTAGCAGTATAGTCTGAATTCTACTTCCAAAATTGGTACCTGGAAGAGGGGCTGTGCCCCAATAAAAATTAAAAAAATTGTCTTGGTACGTGACAGCTGGTAGAAGAAAGGATATAGTATATGCTGATATGCTTGTGACACTTGTCCTGAGGAAAAACATTTGGTGAACTATAACCTGTAATAATTGGGAGTCACAACAAATGCCTTTGAACTTGTAGCTGTGGGGTAAGAGGATGGAAAAACACAGAATTCTGATGGAAAAATGCAAAATTCTATAAAAAAGAGATAAGCCCAGGCAAGAATCTGTCAGTTTGCAGGCAGAGATGGAAGCAAGAGTCTTTCTGCCTGTGGCCTGTAATCTAAATTACTGAGAATCAGCAGACTCAGAGAGATGGAAAAGCCAACTTCTCTGTTTTCTAAACAGCAGGAGATAAGACTGTCATTCAGAGCCTTTCCTGGTCAGACACAGTCAGCCTAGATTCAAAAATAAGATTTAGGGTGCATCCTCCCAATCAAACCTATTGTTTCATTGGTAACCACTCCTGAACTGAGAGAGACAAGGATGGGAAAATTAAAGGTGCTAATAATGGTTGCCCAATATAATGCAGTTACTTTTCTCACTGAAAACAGAACGCAGTAAATAAATGGGGAGTGGAAGGAGATAGCTTATGAGCACTGATGATCTGCAAAGACAGTGGGGGACTCCTAGCTGAATTTTTATTAAAAGCCTATTCGCAGAGAGAGATATCAGAGAATACAAATACATTTTTTTGTTTCCTTTTTGGTCCTAAAAATCATGTTCTATTGTTTGAACTTTATCACGTGTGGTATAGAAACTATCTTCATCAGAACCATGTGAATTGCTTGGTAAAATGTACATCTTTGGTCTAACCAACATCTAATAAATCAGATCTCTGCTGGTGGGCTACTAAAACTTTTTTTAAAGATATGCCTAGTTATAAATGAATCTTTTAAAAAACCTTAACCTCTTTTTCCTTAAGTTTTAAATAATGGTATGAAAGTTAACCACTTCAGTAAATGTTGACATATGAGCCTTTTTGTTAAATATAGAGTTATCTTTGAATTCAAATAATATTTTATACCAAAAGAGAATTAAGTTAAAAAAGAACTTGGTTATGAAACATGTCTTTGAAGAATCAATATTAAGCATAGTAAACACAGAAGTAATCTTTGCTGGTAGCACATTATAAATTTTTCATGACAATTTTTGCCTAAGCTAATTTTTAATTGCATTAGTATGCCCTTGTGCAATATGTATTCAACCTGCCCAGTTAACTAACTTATGAAATCAAATATTACTTGAGATAAAAATATAACTTTTTATAAACAAGACTATCATACTACAATTAAATATTAAAATGTCAATCAGGTCATTTTCTTGGTAAAATACATATCATAGCTATATTATATGCTTAATGTATTTACCAAGAGAATGACCATGTATCTTAGATCAGTTCTGCATCCTCAGCTTTGGTGTGATTGCCATGCTCATTCCAAAGGCCATTTAAAAAAAATTATTACACTGTTAAGACATGTTCCATTTTAACCAAATTAAATAAAGCATTTAACATATTTTTAGCATTATGAAGAATTAGCTGGAATTTATGTGCAGATGACTACATACTTTGAATATGGATTTACATTAATCTCATAGCAACTCTACTGATAAGTAAGAATGGCAACACCCAACTCTTTTGAAGGCTTTTTTTGAGCTATTTCATATCATTACAAGATCTGAACAAGCACAGGTACTGAGTACCCTAAGTACTCAAAGGGTTCCCTTACAGAGTGGCAAATATTCTAAACCGACCTTAAAAGTAAATAGAAAAGTTACCTGATAAGCAAATGCATGATTGACTATCACCAGTGGACAATGCTCCTTTATATGGAAACAACAGTATGATGGTATGTTAATGACTTCCCTTACTTCTTGGAAAACATGGTAGGAGGGACAGTAGTGTTATATCAATTACCAAGAAAAAGGGCAGGGGGAGACAGAGCTAAATTTAAGTAAAATAAACGAAGAGATAAATGAATAGACGGTAAATAAAAATAAATATGTAACATTTGAAAAAATATAGCTTTGTTCTTGAAGAAAAGAATCAGGCTGGGCTGGTCAGACCCTTAAATTGAGCAGTGAAGTGACCTAAAGGGCAAATGTCCTGGAGACTGGCAGAAATGAATGATATCACACTCAACAGTAAGTGGGCTACCGGCTTTGAGTCATTTTTTGGAATGGGCAGAGGGGGCAAAATTTGATTTTACATCCAATAACTATTTTTATTTAAATCTGTAATTATTCCTATATATTTTCATAAGATTAATATTTAATGTGGGAGTTAAATTTAAAATAATTTAAAAGAACTTTGAAAGCTTGAAATGGACTTAAAAGGCTTTCCAATAGCACATATAGTTGATAGAGTGGAAAATAGTTTCTGACATCTTTTTTTTCACTCTCCAAATTCAGGTTTTAGATTTCTAAAAAAATCACACCATGGAAATGCAATGTATATTTTCCTACCATACTTTCAAAAACAGCATCTCCTAATTTTTGGTATGTTTCCAAATGTGAGATCATCATAAAGTTTGTACACAGTTGTAAAATTAAAAATTTAATGGCATGCTGCAGAAAAATCCTATACCATTTAAGGCATATAGCTTTTCAACTTTGAAGTGGTATTAACTTCAGAGCCTTTGCACATTTTTAAAAATCTATTGAAGTGATTTTCTATGGGTCTCAACATTCAAAGTAATATATCATGTAGTTTTATCAAACATGAATACATACCTCTTTAAATTTAACTCAGTGTTTTCAATTTAACAGTTACTTAAGCTCACAAGGACTTTTTTTGTTCCTGCATTATGCTATAAAACTCGCAAATTACAAAGACCTTGCCTAATTATATTGCTCTGAGATCTTCAGAAAAAGTTATATAAATGATAATTAGAAAATATTTTTATTACTGAAAACATTTCAAAACCATACACTCATAAGACTTCAAAAAGTTGTTATTCTAAATATGTTTTTCAAAGCAATACAAAATAATGTTCCCACCATATGATTTTTTGTATTGAAATATTACAACCTCATGTGAAATTGTCAGTGCATTTCAAATGTAGGCATTGCTATATCAAGACAGTAAGATGGTCACACAAGGAATCTGACTGATCTCACTGACTCATCTCCACAGTCTTGGTTAATAGGAACTTCTCTGCTCACTCAGTCATACTTTCATTAATGGAGTTTGCATGGCCCTTGTGGAATTACTAACAGTGGTGACATTCCTTGCCTGACTTAGGGGCAAAATAGCTCCCATATTGGTTCCATGACAGATTTATTGGACTACCTAGGGGCATTTGTTCTAGTCCAATGTGGTTGATCAGCCTCTTCACAGATCTGAAGACTGGTCAAAGAAAGTAGAGAGACATTAAGAACAATCTACTGCCTAGTTATTTACAAATATATGTACTGTGTTTCCTGAATTCTGTTTCACTTGTTCAAAAATCCCTCAAATTCTCAACACTCAGTCATAATCTTAGTAAACGGTCATTAGTTTCCCAGTCTTGTAAGCCAACAAGATATCTGAGGTCACGTAGTAACACTCATTGTCATTCTATTATGTACAACATTAAAATCTTTTAGCAGTATTTAAGATGTAACAATATATATTTCAAATTTAACATGTACCTGTGGCTCTGAGGTTATTTACCTAAAATGAGGACCCATTTTAACCCCATATTATTTTCTTTAACATTTATTTCACCTTGTTGAGGGATTTTCTTTTCCCAAAACATTGTACTTCTACACCAACTTTTTTTTTCAATGAACACTATAGTTGTGAAATGAAAGCAATAGGAAAAGATGGTAATGTTAAATGTAAAACATTTGTTTCTAAAACTCTGCCATTGTATGGGAACACAATATCTGGAAGTAGACACAAAGTGTGTGAACCAAGACAATCATTAACCAACAAAATTGGAGACATATTTTGATTCTAAACATCAGAACAAAACAAACTGTTCTTTTTGTACCCATAAGAAATTTTGTTCTAGAAAGGTTCCGAGGCGATCTAATCCTATTTCTCGACAGCAAACATAACATAGTTTAAATTTTATTCTTCTGAGAGATAGTTTGACAGAATTTTCCGTATGAATTTTAGGAAAACTACCTTCAAAAGACAATGAAATATAAAATTCACTAAGTTATTTTTAATTAACTTGCCTGGATAATTTCCTGGTTTTATTCTTCTGAAGGCATAACCATTCCAAACTGAAGCACACATATCACAGATTGACTGTAAATTTTTACTTGCTATTTGTGTAATTTCAGAAATTCAAGAACTGGTGATTCTAGATAGTAGAAGTTACATACATTTATGATACTAAATTGTAGTTGTTGCGGCAGCTGGGACATGTCCATGTGCTATATTTCCATCAACTGTATTGCCAAACAGATTCCAGTGATATGGAGAGCTGCACAGGAAATGAACTCTAAGTAGACAGGTTGTATGAGAGAGTCAGAAAAGAATTTTGCAACTTATTGAACAAGTAGATTCAAAACAATCATACCTTCCTCACTTCTTCCCATAGGCCTGTATGTAAGGAAAACTGGAGGAGACAAAATGTTCTTAACAATATTCATGGCAAGCACATCCCTAACATCTGTGCATCCCAGAACAAAAGTGAAAATGGAGGCTCACAAATTGTAAGTCTAAATGTCAAAAAGTTATATATCAAGCTGAAAAATTGTTAGTAAAAGTTATTCTATCTTCTTACTTTGATACAAATACCTTCATATGTTCCGGAAGACCAGGTTTGAAAGTCTCCTTGGAATTCTGTACCAGAATCTGGCCTTCCAGACAGTGCAACTCTGGGCTTCTACCCACATTATGTTCCACCTTCATCACCTATGTATTTCTTTTTCCCTTCACTAACAGCCTCCCTTTTTCTCCACCGTGAATGGTCTCACCATCATGCATTGGTACTCCAGGTCTCAAGTGCAATCTTCATCTACACCCTCTGCAAATATCTACAGGCCAACCCATGGATTTAGGGGTGTGCACACCAGTAAATGGTCCACACTTGCAAGTTAAGATGCAAGACTGAGACTGTGGGGGACCTAAATCTGGTTCATGGCTGTTAGGGCAGGGGATTCTGTGGTTCTAGTACCTAAAGTGAAGTCTAGGAGTAAGAATGCACTTTCTGGGCTTCCCTGGTGGCGCAGTGGTTGAGAGTCCGCCTGCGGATGCAGGGGACGCGGGTTCGTGCCCCAGCCCGGGAAGATCCCACATGCCCACATGCCGCGGAGCGGCGGGGCCCGTGGGGCATGGCTGGGACAGGAGAGGCCTGCGTACTGCAAAAAAAAAAAGAATCCACTTTCTAAATGGGCATGAGCTCGTCTCTGAAAATTTCTTACCCTGTGGAGAGACTCAGAGAGCCAGGACAAGATCATCTAAAATTAAGGTACAAAGTGAGACCACGTTGCCCTGGTTTAAGGAGAGAAATGTTAATTTTATCTCCTTAAAAATTTTCTTAAAGATATTTGGATCTCTGATATTACAAGATATTACTGAATAGAGATCAGTTTTTATCATTTTTTTTATATTAAGACTTCTTTAGAGCACTTTTAGGTTCACAGCAAAATTGAACAGAAGGAAGGAACAGAGGTCTCCTGCATACTCCCAGCCCCGACACATGCATAACCTTCCCCCATTATCAGCATCCCACACCAGAGTAGAACATTTGTTACAACTGATAAACCTACATCGGCATATCGTAATAACCCAAAGTCCATAGTTTGCATTATGGCTCCCCCTTGGCATTATACATTCTATGTATAATATGCAATGTCATGTGTCTGTCAGTACAGTATCACACGTAGTACTTTCACTGCCCTGAAAATTCTCCGTATTCTGTCTATTTATCTCTCCCACCATCTTTCCATAAGCTTATTTGCCATATGTATATCTTCTTTGGTGAGCTGTCTGTTAAAGTCTTTGGCCTAATTAGCAAATGGGCCAAAGACTTTGTTTTCTTATTGTTGACTTCTAAGAGGTCTTCGTTATTTTAAATAACAGTCCTTTGCTAGATATGTCTTTTGCAAATATTTTCTCTCACTCCATGACTTACCTTCTCATTGTCTTGACAGTGTCTTTCAGAGAGCAGATGCTTTTAAGTTTAAGAAAGTGCAACTTACCAATTACTTCTTTCATGGATTGTACCTTTAGTGTTGTATCTAAAAAGGCACTGCCATACCCATGTAGGTTTTCTCTTTTGTTATTTTCTAGCAGTTTGTAGTGTAAGTGCCTGAGAGTTTTGTTTTCTTTAATTGTAATGTAAGTATCTGACTTTAAGCTTTTGATTGCCAAGGCATTCACTTCAAAGACAGCTATCTCAGATAAACACATTGCCAGCTACAGGACTAGATAAAGAGCAGGCTGCCCCACCTAGAAGTTTTCTTTGTTTTAGTGATCTCTAGATGGCTTAGATAACAAACTGGCCATTTGCTTTTCCCTTCTCATGCTTTAATTCCTGCTCTTGTGTTTCAAATTCACCAGTAAAGAGTGAACCCGCAAAATTCTGGCCCTCTACCCTTAACCCCAGTAGAAATAGAACCCCAGGCCTGCACTAGTGCATTCTCTCTCTCTCTCTCTCTCTCTCACTCTCTCTCTCACTCTCACTCTCACTCTCTCTCTCTCTCTCTCTCTCACTCTCACTCTCTCTCTCTCTCTCTCTCTCTAGCTCTTGTGTTTCAAATTCACCAGTAAAGAGTGAACCCGCAAAATTCTGGCCCTCTACCCTTAACCCCAGTAGAAATAGAACCCCAGGCCTGCACTAGTGCATTCTCTCTCTCTCTCTCTCTCACTCTCTCTCTCACTCTCACTCTCACTCTCTCTCTCTCTCTCTCTCTCACTCTCACTCTCTCTCTCTCTCTCTCTCTCTCTCTCTCTCTCTCTCTCTCTCTCTCTCTCTCTATCTCTATCTCTCTCTGTATCTCTCAATCTCTCTGTCTCCCGCTGTGATCTTGCTGTGTTCCCATACTGTGTGATGTGTATTCTCCAGAACCTATGAGTAATAAACTTTGCTTTGTTTCAGAGTTCCCTGATGGTTATTGCTGAGGGTCTCTTGCAATCATAATAAGAACCACAAGGGTCAGTCCAGCCACAACATTGGTTTTGAAATAGGAAATGTCTGTGAGGCTCACCAAAGGCCCCAGGCAAGGGTACATAGACATTTCTAGCCAATAGCATCACTAATGATAGGCTGAGACTGCCACAAAGCAGAGTTTTATAGTTTTATGTTTTACAATTAAGTCTATGATCCATTTTGAGTTAAGCTTTGTGAAAGGCGTAAGGACTGTGTCTAGGTTCATTATTTGCATGTGGATGTTCAGCTGTTCTAGTACTATTTGCTGAAAAGACTATCTCTACCCCTTTTGTATGCATTGACTATATTTACATAGTCTATATCTAGGCTCTCTATTCTGTTCCATGGATCTATTTGCCTATTCTTTTGCCAATGCCATGCTCTCCTGATTACTGTAGCTTTATAGTAAGTCTTGAATTTAGGTTGTGTCACACCTCCAACTTTGTTCTTTTTCTTCAGTATTGTATTGGTTATTCTGGATCTTTTGCTCCCCATGAAAACTTTAGAATCTGTTTGCCAATATCCACAAAATAACTTAATGGGATTTCAATTGAGATCACATTAAATCTATAGATATGTTAAAAAGAACTGACATCTTGACAGTGTTGAGTCTTCCTATTCATGAACATGGAATATCTTTCCATTTGTTTAGTTCTTCGATTTTTATATATACTTTTGAATGTAGGAAAAAAAAAAAACTGTGCCACATACTTAAAATGCATAATTTTAGCTTTTTATTTTCAAAAATATACCTCAGTTGAACTCAGCATTTTCTTATGTTATGCTGCATCTGAGATCTAATGAGTACCCTATCCATTTAGCTCCACCTAAGCCATGATTCTAGCTATTCTAAAAAGTATCAGATCAGAGTTTTTTCTTACCATTTGATAAAAGCTTCTTATTTGGGTATTTAATTATGAATATCTTATAAACCAATTAAGTTCAGCATGATGGCTATAAGAAAGCCTTACAACAAGGTGATGTTTTATCTAAATAATTTTTGTTGGAAGAGGGCATAACTGTATGTATTATAAGATGCCCCTAACTTTCCATAATGCACCTAAAAAAATATCTTCCCCACCGACAATGACTCATTATATGCAGAAGCAAGACATGGGCATTATTAGTAAAGCATCCAAAATATATGGGAATGTTGAAAATATACGCAGGGTATTATTATAAATATCTATTTGACCAAAAGAATCATAGATTTTTTGCTGTCATAAAAGACCTTATATATAATTTATTTCAAATTTTCTTATTTTACAAATGAGTTTTGAAATTAAATCCCAGAGGTATGATATCTGGGCCATGTACCATTGATTTTACCAAGATTTTATGTTCTCAATCAAATATTTAATAAAAAGTATTTTCACTTTGTTATTGATTTCTAATTTTATTTCTGCATAATATAAAGAAGAAAAATATGAAGACATTTAGACTAAAAAATCCGTGAGAACAGAAACCCCTTTTCCATCCAGTGGTCCAGCACCTTTAAAACTTATTCTCCACTAGTATAAGCAGTAAAAGTGTAGTATAAATGACTATTTTTTAATAAAGAATCTTGCATTTTAATCTTAACGTCACCATTTATTAGTTCTCAGATAGTCACTGTTTTATAAATAGATTATTAAGGCTTCCATTTTGTGCCTGAAAAAAAAGGGAAGTAAAGCAATTTTAGAATTTTGTTAATAGCAAGGATCATAGAATATAGACTAACCCACCGATGTGCTGGTAAATGTTTAAAATGTTATGGATTGGGGTGGAGTGGAGTGGGCTCTACTTTGTGCCAATTTCCATGGTGTAAATACCCCCAACATGGCCCATTTTTGATTACCAACATCTGCCAACTAGCCAGTAAAATTCTTGAAAATTTAATAATTTGGTCTAGTGATCCAGTATGAGTAACTTCCACTACACTACACAATGGGCCCAACCCTTTCATGATGTGGGTGATTTCACCTGCAATGCCAAAATGTATACTCTAATAAAATATTCCTCATTTGTGGGTTGCTCTAATATATGTATGAGAAAATTTTTCCTAATGTGTGAAATATACAAATCTTAGCTGTCAATGACTTTTATTTAATAATTATATAAATTAGCTATATGGTTCCTTATACTAGCTTGTTCCAAAAAAGAAATTTTGAAAACAATATATGAATTTATCCTATAAATTTTAAGCTTCACAATTTAATCTGAAAATTTAAGGAAAAAAGAGAATAAAGTGCTTAGTCTATGGTTAAGAAATAGTCATCAATTCTTTAATAGTTTGTGATAAATTTTATTGAACCTTTTAAATAGAGTTGTGAAAATTGCTGTCTTCTTTATAACATGGGAGAAAAGTGACTTCAAGTACATTCTTAAACATAGCAAGTGACTTGAAATATTTATGTTTATAGATAAATATACACAATCTTTATTTACTGGGATAGAATTTAGAGTGGCATCTTGTTTTAAAAAACTCATCTGATTTTGTATTTCCAGATTGAAAGTGAAAGTGATTTAGCTTCTCTGTTAGGATTAGCAAATGTGGCATTGCTTTTCCATTAGGATTAGCTGTCAACCATCAGCTGTAATACTAGAAAAATCACAGCTCTACTCTGAGCAAGCCCAGAAGATGATGCCAGGAAGTTACTATCAGGTTCTATCCAGGTATACAGAGCCAGAAAACTTTACAAAGAGGCAGAAATCTCTGTTGGGTGTTTGGCATGAACAAGTTTGTATCACACTTCCAGTGAAATTATTTTGATCTAACTTATTTCATTTAATGAAACACTCTAAGGTTTTTTACTTCTCTTTATCTAAATATGGCTCCTTTGCAGATAGAAACATCTAAGGGGGCATTGGTTGTCTTTGCAAATACAGAAAGAATCTCTTAAAAATGTCATTTCTGTTTAGGCTTCTGAGATTTACAACTCAATATCTGCTTAAAATATTCACTATGTGACTTAGAAAAGAAATATTATTCTAGTATTATATGAAATTATATAAAAATATTTATACAAATATATAAACTTTTATATCAATTTATATGTCTACATGTATATAAGTATATATTCTGGTGTATGTATATGCACTAGGACATATTTTCCATGGCTGATTTTTATTCAGCAAGAATTTGCTGACTATTTAGAATTTTCAAAACATTGTGCTATGAGCTGAAGGAAAATAAAAATGAATAAAACACTCAAAAAGAAAGGGATATTATCTTCTAGTAGAGAAGACTGTCACATACATGGGAAATTAGATTGATATGAAGCAGTGGGGAGGAAAAGAGGAGGACAGAGTATCAATGACCATGCTAGAACCCAATTTATTCAACATCACAACTCAGCAGATTGTAGGTAGACAATTCTATTAGGTATGGCAAGGGTAAAATGGAAAGTTTATGCTTAAATCCTTTTCTGGAGAGACCCTTCACCAGACATGGGATAGCTAGACAAGGGACGAAAGTTTTTGAAGGGAAATTATATAATACCTATCAAACCTTAAATGTACATTTACTATAGCAAATTTACATGTAGGAACCCCCCTCCCCCCCAAAAACAGGAAAAAATGGCATGTTTTTCCTCTTGAGAATACTCAAAATGGCATTGTTACAATATGATAAAATTAGAAGCCACCTACATAACTTTTCAAAAGAGGAAAATTGTTAAATGCCATATGTTACAACCATACAATAGAATTAGCTGAAAAAAAAAAGATTTTGTTTAAAAATGTACCCAATAATATGAAAAAAAATGTTTCAATAGATTATCAGTGTAGAACAGTGCCTGACAGAGTCAGCATTCTATACAAGAATATTTTGCTCTTCTATGAGTGCGTTAGAGACAGATGCATTTGAAACGAGTTTGTTTAAATTTCAACAAAAGTACTGCCTACTTATTTTTTTAAACTTTTGATGGATATTAACTACCACATACACGCATTGGTAATTAATATCTCAAACATAATATTTCACAATGTATATCTATTTTTGTAGTCAACTGGATCCCATAGTCATATGGGTTATAGATGATTTCAAAATCAAACTATAACTACACATAGGAAATATTTGCCAAATCATAGTTGTTATCCTGTACCTCCAACAGGACTGTCTGTGAGGGAAATGAAAATGCTCTCTAAATTCAGGTCAGATTTTCACTATAGTGAGTTGATTATTTAGAGTTAAGCACTGTAGGAAGAAAGGAGCCTTAGGTAAGTAGTATGTTACATCTCCTGCTTAGGTTGTTAGAATTTCCAAGTATTGAATAAACTGTCATGGAAGCTGTGATTAACCTCTTTTATTCTCCTAAAACAAACAAACAAAAATCTCTCTTGGAAGTGTTTCCTTCAGTTTTGGACCTTTTTATGCTCACCAAGTCTTTTCTTTTCTCTTCGTTGTTTCTATAAGCACCTTAAGACTTGCTTCAGTGGAGGGAGAATATAAAGCAGAAACACTTAGCAACATAATAGATCAGTGCACTATTATTTGTTGCCTCAGATGATATTTGCAAGATATGCAAAGTGTTTTCTTTTTTTGTTTGTTGATGCATATTTCTATTGCCCTAGAGCCTCCCTTTATACAAGTAACCCTCTGGCTTTCCTAGTACTATAGATCAGACTTACCCTAAACGTCATAAATTTCTAACTACATGCCAAACAAACATGTTTATCTGGCACAGACACAAAACAGTGTGAAAAAGAAAATATTTGATGATCTTGATAAATTAATTTGTCACTCTATAAATACTTATGCCCCTTTCCAAAGCCTATCCAAACACAAGTTTAATTTAAAGACATAGTTGACCCAAGTTCCTTTAGCAGAAAAGCCCAAAATGCAGATCTGACGTAAATTAATCATTGGAATTTACCTACATTTGTATTTAGTGTCCTTTAATATTTTGAGTTTTATCTAGATACTCTCTGACTTTGACCACTAAAGTTGGGTATCTCTGATCTAACATCAAAGCAAGGCTTTTGCTATTGCTATTGAAAATATTCTTCTGAAGCTTTCTAAAATATTACATTCAGAAAAAAATGATTTCAATGGCTCCTGGGCATGGCTAGAAGTTTTTCTATCCTTTCATATATTTTTATCAACCTAACTATCTTCATTTTATATAAGATAGAAAGGATAAAATTCAGGGGTGACCCACCTTGCACTGCTAGCAGGGGGATGTGAGATGGGGCCAGAGACAGCCAGGAGTTAGTTAGCAGGTTCCTTCCAAAGCAATAGAACTTGAACTACCTTCTTACATTTAATCCAACTCCCTTTGTGTACCACTTCCCCTCTAGATAGGTATCTCTAATAATACATTTAAAACAGGACAATAAGTTTACAAATAATTGCCTCTAATTAGAAGCTTCTTGGTATACATAGTTTTTCCAATTCTTCTCTTCAATAACTTCTGTACTTCTAGCTGGTCTTCTAGGCGACCCCATTAAGCAGCATAGCTGAGAATTCACAGTTAGGAGTCCTATTCAGCCAAATTAATTAAGTGCCATTTTTCTTCTGGGAGGAAATTAGCTGCTTAGATAAATATATTAATTGTTTGTTTCTGTTTATTGTAATCATACACAGAATCCCTTGGCACAGTTATACCTTGTTCCAAAACCCTCTTTGAAATATTTCTTTTAGCTTCATCAGTCAGCTTTTGAATACACCTATAATTTTCTCAGCCACAAAAAATAATTTATGATATACATCTCCTCCAAATTTATTACAGGCTTACCAGCTTTATATTACTTTTTGGCTTTGAAGTAATTTCAGGAGACTGTTGATCTCAGGATGATTGTGTACGCAGTCATTTATACAAGGCAGGGCTTGGCTCAGTTTCCTTAGCTCCTTGAAATTTGGTGACCAGTGTTACTGAGATGAGTCCACTATGATCCCTCAGGGGAAGCCACATCACAGGTACTGCACTGAAAGAAATAGGATGTACAGAGATGGATATGACATGATCCTCACCCTCAATAGAAATAAACCACAAATAACATGAAATAGATGTGAAAGGTGCATTAAGAAGGGAAGAAAAAATATTTCACAGAAGCACTACTAAATATTATAAATTTGGACAGGTATGTGAGAAGGAGAATAAGGTAACTGCATTTAAAATAGAGTGAAAAATGAGCGACTTAATGGCATCATGAAGAAATGGCCAAAATCTAGTTCAGCTAAAATGCCTTCCCTGGGCACTTAAGTGTATACAATAACCAGTTGAGGTGAACAGTGTATTTGAACCCAGATTCTGGAAAACTTTTAATTTCTATCTGGGAAGTTTGCATTTTAGTATGCAATGGGAGTCTTAGAGGTATTCAAGCTGGAAAGATGCATATCCAGAACTGTGATGCAGGATATAATCCATTGACATCCTAATTTGTCTTTGGAAACATCAAGGGATAGTTCCCTGAATAATGGCCATATTTGCTTCACTCACCCATCCTTCATTCATTGCATCATTCAAACATTCAAAAAACATTTATTAGGCACTTAAAGCTGTTTTAGTAATATAGTGTCAGTTTCCTAATCTGACAGATATACTGTATGCATCACCATTGTATATACAAAGATGAATCAGATATAATACTATCATTCATAGTTCAGAAGACAGGGTGAGAAAGTACATAAGTAACTACAGGGTTACTTTCAACAGAGATAGAGGATCAGGGAAAGATTCATGAAAAGGTATCCTAAACATTGGAGTCAAATAAGTTATGGCTTTTTAAGATTTATTTTACAGGTCATCTTAAGGAGAACTAGACATATATAGAAAAGAACTTTTTTTTTTAATTGACACATAATACTAATACAGAAAAGTACACAAATTATAAATGTATAAGTCAATAACTGTTCACAAAGTGAGTACATTTATGTAGTCAGCACTAGAGCAAGAAACAGACCATTACCCCAGAAGCCCTCATGTCCCCCTTCTAATCAAGGGCAACCAATATCCTGACTTCTTACAACACCAGAGGTGAGTTCTATGTATCTTTGAAATTTAATAAATGGGATAATTTAGTAAATACTTTTTGTGTGTCTGGCTTGAAAAGAACTTTTGATTTGAAGGATTCTAGGTTAATTTACCACCCCAAAAGTACCTGCTAAAAAGCTACAAAATTTCCTGTTTTGCTTGTAGAGATGAAACCTATTGAATTATCTCAAAGTACTTCAGCAGCATTTGGGCTATTTGAGTGTAGTTTGTAATGGATCAGGAAAAAATGTGGCTCACCAATGCAGTTTTATAATATCTTAGTGTAAATTAGTTTATCAGATCACATTTTTCCATAAAGGCAATTTAAGAGGAGAAGGAATTGAAATTTTGATAGCATGAAGATGCCAAAATATAATGTAGCTCTCAGAGTCAAGATCAGGAAGGATGATGCACTGAGTGAATGTAAAAGGCTAGTTGGAAATTTGAAGGTGATAGAATTACTAGTCAGGCACCAGGTATTCAAAACTTAGGTGAAAAGGTCATTTGAAGGGGGAAAAAAGTAAGTCCTGGAAAATTAAGCCAACCTCATGGTTTTGCTTATCACTGGTCCTCCTCAGGACTAATAACTCCGGGTATTAAAATTCTGGTTCTACTTCAAACTCACAAAATACCTGTGGTTTATGTAGCACCTCCTGATAAATATTCTGGTTCTATTCCAAATTCATATTTAAACTAAATTTTTCATGCAAAAAAACCCAAAACTTTTTAAAGAACCACCGTCTCTCTGATGAAGTCACAATGGTTTGTTTGTTTGTTGTTTTCTCCTTGAAATTTTCACTTGGTTTGAAGAAATTACAGAGTAAAGATGGCTACAGTAACTGGTTTTAGAGTTTCTTAGTCCATCCAGTTGTTTTTCTGGAGATTGGCTCATTTCCCTGTTTCACAGATCACTGACGCCCTTTGTGGTCACTGAGTCCCATCCATCTTACTTTGGGTTGACTTTGTGAATCTCGAACATTTAGAATAGACAATAGGGATAAGTAGAATCTGGGAACAAAGGCCTCACGCTGGATAGGCATGTGACACCTAAAAGCAGATTTGACAAAAATGAAAGGAGACAGCTTTTGGAAGTGATAGATAGGACCTTGCAAAGAAAATACTCAGTTTCTCTTGCAATACAAATAACATTGAGGCATATTTTCAGAAAGTCATATCTTAATGAATTAATATATATCAACATTATTTTAAACATATTTGGTTTCATGTATGTGTGTTTAGAGTTAATTCTATCCAAACTCTTCACTCCTGCTCTCCTTCCATATAATTCCAAACTTTAACTTCCATCTCTTTTCTAAGCCTGTTTTTCTCCTTTCATCTCTCTGACTTGAGTATTTTTTGATTGTGCCTCTTTGGTTTCGTATTGTATACTTAGCACTTATTTGATGCTTTTAATCTTCAAAGCTCCTGAGAACGTTACCTAATTAATCCTCCCCACAATCCTTAGAGTCTTGTAAGAAAATTCATTATTAGATTTTATACTTTTACACGTGAAGAAAAATAAGGCAAGTTAAATAGCTTACAAAAAATCACAAAAAGTGTGTTGTACCCTGTACTGAGACTCCTCTGATCAAAATCACATTGCTCTTGCATATTCCATCTGGTATCTTCTTTCTGGTGGTCTCTGCTATAATGTATTTATTTGATATTGTACATCTTATTTATTCATATTTCAATCTCTCACAATGAAGGGTGAATTTCTTTCTTTTAATATGTTTTCTGTTAATTTTACACTTTCCATTTCTCAGTACTTGTTTTTGGCTTATCCTATTTTTGTGTTTATTTGTAATTTTATAAGCCTTTTACAGCCTCTTCCATATTCTTTTCAACCTATTTGCAATTTTTACTTTCATACAAGACTTAATTAGCTAGTCCATGATTGTAATGGAAAAAGCAATATCTTTAAAAGTCATGAGTTTAGATTGAATACTGACTTCTCCATTTGCTCTAATAGGTTGGTCAAATAAATTAATGTTTCTGATAATATGATATCTTTATCTATATGTTAGAAAATAGAACGTATATTTCACTGGATTGCTGTAAGGATAAAATATATAATATACACAAAGTGCCTAGCATAGTGACTGCACACAGTTATTTCAATTATTTTCTTCTCTTTTTTTTAAAATTTATTTATTTTTTTCTTTTCTTCTCTTTTTAATCTCCATTACTTTTTTAAATTTTAGTATATTTTACATACACGGAAAAGTTAAGATCTTCAGTGTACCTTTTTATGATTTTTAACAAACGTATACACTTGTGTAACCATCGTGTGGCTCAAGACAGAGGACTTTTCCATCATCCTTGAAGGTTTCCTAATAACTGTGTCCAGTCAATACCTCCTCCAAGGTAACAAGTGTTCTGATTATCACCATCCATTAGCCTTGATTATTCTAGAACTTCATGTAACTGTAATCATTCAGTACATACACTTTACCATCTGTCTTCTTTCGCTGATCATGTGTTTTGAGATCCATAAATGTTGTTAAATCAATAGTTTTGACCTTTGTTTGTGCTGGTAATTCTGATGAACATCTAAGTTGTTTCTAGTTTGGAGCTATTATGAGTAAGACTTCTTTCTATGTACATTCTTGTAAAAGACTTTTGTGAACAAATATTTTTATTTATCTTGTGCAAATATCTAGGAATGGAATTGCTGAGTCATAAGGTTTGACTTTGTAAGACTTTGCCAGTTTTTCACAGTGGTTGTACCGTCTTACACTGGCCCCAGCAATGTATGAAAGCATGGTTGTTCCACATGCTTGTCAACACTTGATACTGAGAGCATTTTAAATTTTAGTCCTTCCATTGGGTGTGTGGTAGTATTTCATTATGAATTTCTTTGGCATTTCTTTGATGACTCATGATGTCCAGCAATAATTGGCCTAATTCTTTTTTTGGAAGAGTACTGTTATGTCTTTTCTTAGCAATTAGAATTTTTCATTTAATTTTCTAATTTTAACTTTATAGAAGTTATCACAATAGACATTGTTCTTCTATTAACAGCAAGAAAAAATATATGGCCAACCCTACTACTTTAATTATTAGTATTCCTAATATAAAACTGGCAAGAACTATCAGTTGTCCCCTTCTGATAGTACAAGCATTGGATTTTCTTCTGGCACAGTATAATCTTTGAATTTTCTAGGATTTGATGAAAAGTTTTTGGTGAAAATGCAAAATAATACTGGAAAATTTACAACAGAGCAGTGATTTTCTTTAAAGTAATGAAGTAGTTTGGAGGGCAAGCTGTATCAAAAATGGAGGAAAGATTTTTATGTTCATTAAAAGTAGACATGAATTAAATAGCTTGAGGAACAGTGACAGAGAATGACAATCCAAATTTGTGTCTTTATTGGAATGTGATGTATCTGAAAATAGATGTCAGAGAGGAGGAGAAAAGAAGATCAGGAACCACTCAACTAGAGTTCAGGTTTCTCCTGAGAAGAAAGCATCAACATTTCTGTTATATCTTCTCCCAGTTTCTGTTACCTAGCACATTTTTCCTCTGGACAGCAAAACTCAAAATAAATAACTGTTATTTTACTAGCCGTCTCTACAAAATAGAGTGCCTTCAGATGTTTTTCTTTAACACAGTTACTTCAACCTATTTTTCCACTTGTCACTTATCAACCACTCACTTTAGAAAGTACTGAAATATAAGAATTTTTAAAAAATAGATTAAAAGTATATAGAGAGAGCTCATTGCATTTAGGCCTTTTAATCGGGTAACAATATGGTTGACCAAGTTGCTGACTTCAGCTAGCTGAACTACTGAACCAAGTCTCAACCACTGGTGATATTATTGATTTCTCAATTAGCAACCTAAAATAATGAGAAAAAATAAAATGTCCATAGGCCAATTAGTCCTTTCATTCTATAACTTGAGAGACATATATCACACAACCTATCTGCTATCTGCAATAGATCATGATAAATGATAGATAGAGATATAAAAATTAAAATGAAAAGAAAATCTCCCAGTAGGAGCCTCCCTCCCATAGTAACTATATTTGTATTCTCACAATTAATAATATGTAAAACTACATTCATTGATTCCTAACATTTTTTGAGTACTCATAATATTCCAATACACTGGGTTCAAAGTTGAATTGACAATAGGAAACTAACCAGAAATAATACATACTCACAAGTCCAGATTTTTCATCCTGGCCTCAGAATAGTTGCTTTGTGTGTGTGCATGTATGTATATGTATATGTGTATGTGTGTGTGTGTGTGTATTGTCTATAACGAAAAAGAAGCACATGAAATTTCAGGAAAAAATTTTGAAAAATTGCAGCCATGAAAAGAAACACTAAATTCTGAATTTGGTTAAGGACAGAATGCTAGTAAATTTTCAGTAATACCACTTTCTTAATTCAAGTTCCCTAAAAAGAGACTATGAGATGGGGAGTAATGTGCAATGATTTACTAAGGAAGTGTTCCCAGGGGAAACCAGTAAGAGAGGGGGGGGAAGTAAGACATAGAAAGGGAAATCAAGCATGGATGTGATTCCTGATCATCCAATTCTAGTTCTCAGGTTAATACAGCTGAGGAGACCTGAAGTATAAATTACATCTCACTTCCCCCCAACCCCCTTAAAGGCAATGGAATTTAGCATTCATACTCCTGTACCAGTCAATCAGTGACTATTGGCTGCCTCAAGGGATATAAAAAAAACCTCTCAGCCACTTCCATCTTTCTTGAATCTCTAAGGGTAGTCTCCTGATCTATCAATGGTCTCAAAGTAAGAGCACCATAAAATAGAAAAAAGGAAAAATTCAGTAGGTTAAATTTCTCCTACCCATTAGCATAAATTTTATAAGTTTCAGGTACTTAGGTTGGTCACAAGACAAAGAAACATGGAAACAAGAACGTGTGTGGGACAAGGCAAATGTTCCACTACCATTCTCAGAAACAGATAGGCTAAGAGTGAGGAAATGTGGAAAAGTACATTCCCTGGTTTTGGGTTTAACAAGGGAAAAAAAAAAAAGAGTGCTTTAGTCTAGGAGTTGAAACTCTTGGTTTTTCCAAAGAGATAGCTATTGATTCTGTCAGTTTTGCAGAAAAGTCATAACTCTTTATAAAACCATAAAAAACAAAGCACAAAGAAGCTGAGGATAGATGCACAGAACTTCTAAAAAGGATCCAAGGGGATCTAGGCAGGGCACTAGCCGTGCTCAATATAATTCTCAGATTTGGAGAAAAGCAGATAAGCAGTTCTGTAAGCACCCTGAGGTGTTGGATAAGTGCTGGCAAAATCTGCTAAAGTGGCATGCTTCTGTTCCACCAAACTATCTCAGGGAACAGTGAAATAATTTTAGTTGTTTACCATTTATTTCTGTGCATATTAGGAGGAAAACAAAATGAAAAGTAAAATAATCATAATGATACAGTGATGTTGCCGCAATAATAGAAATTTTGTGGAACTTACGACAAAAGAAAAAATACTGAAATAAAGGAGCCATAAGAACTTAGTTGAAGCTGACCCTCCCATCTGGCCTGGCACATGGACTATGAGTGTTCTGGTGAAAAACTTCATGGTTACAGATATGTGATGAGACGAGAAGCAACTACTATGAAGAGATAGGCACAATGAAGGAATACAACACTACCAACTGATCAAGAATGTGATTCTATCACATCTATTAATATTATAGACAATTTAGGACTAGGATGGTTTCTTATAAAATATAAATAGCCATATACATACATATACAAAAACATTTAAAATAAAAGATGAGATACTTAAAAATTATTTGCAAGACCTAGAGGTAAATTTCCTGGGAAGGTAATGAAGCTTGAACTTCAGGATCCTCACTTGTATGGGATAATTTCAGGGTCCTAGGAGGAGACTCAACAATGTGATCACATAGTTACATATTTTTTTAGAATTTGTAAAAATAAGATATTTTCATTCAATGATTGAGGATAGTATCTCAACGATTAATCCTACTTCCCCTCCTCCATCTCTCTACCCCTTCAACTAGTACCATTGGAATGGGCATACGCATTTTAGGAACTGGCTAAGGGACTGTTAGGATTGGGGGCACATTTTGTTTGGGTTTATTAGGATCTATTCATATGAATTGCAGCCATATCCCTGTATAGTTAAGTTATTGCTAGCCATTCTGGTGTAAGAAAGGCTTCCAGAAAAACTCCTACTCAATGGCACTCAATCTTGGACATACGTGGTTTAGTGGAGGAGAAACGTGATTTGAAATGTTTGGGGCAATGGAAGTTTCTTCTAATCATTAAATTTGTGAAATTGTTACTGAAGAATTTGGTTCACATTTACTTTTTGTTACAAATATTAACAGCAAAAAAATTAATTCAAATCAACCATGCTAAAGAAATACAAATTGATACTTCCTTCTCGCTAAAAAAAATTTGCAAAATTATCATTATATGAAGAGGTGATCAAAGAATACTTATCCAAAAAATGCTGGGGAAATGTATTACAGGAGTACATTCGTCAGTTAATAAAAACCAAAAAGAGTGAAATTGTGTTTCCGGATTTTGTGATGCATGTGGTGTTTTTCAGCCTTTAGAGTACGAGATTTGTTCTGATTTCTTGTGTAGACTTTAAACATATGTCCACTTTAATATCTAATTATATATTTTCAGTATATAAATAGATAATTGGTTCTAATCCTGGCAGGACCTTTACAGGAAGAAATTACCCTAATGAAACAATATAGCAAATAGAAACAATACAAGGAAATTTAAATACTGCATTTCTGAAAAGAAGTCAGTATTACAAAAATGTCAATACGATTTGAATTTAGCTATAAATTGATGTGATCTCAATCAAAATACAAAAATATTTTTAATTCAAAACAGATATTAAATTATATTTGAAAATTAAGCATATGAAATCAACCAGAGACATCATAATCATCATTCCTTTAGGCATGGCTAGATCCAAGACCCCAGTGGACCTTATATGGACTCTTACTTTTCTCCATCTCTCATATATGCTTTTATATACATTTCTTTAACTTTTTTTCTCATTGTATGTCTCCATATCTTCAAGGAAGATTGTCTTAATCAGTTCCAGCAAAAGTCATTCAAACTGATTCTGATTCCAGCAGAATAAACTCTTTTAAGACCAATGTATCCTATCTCAGGAAAGACTGTTTGACCCCAATTCAGAAATATATCATAACCAGGGGTTTAAATATTCTAAGTGGCTGACTTGTATCACTACTCATCTTCTTTGATGAGGATGGGTGTACCATGAGTGACATCCCCAGTGATGAAGGGGTGGTAATATTCTGACTGGCTTCCTTGGGGCACCGTTCACCCTTGTGATAAATACAGGGTACTGCTAGTGACCTTCCAACATGGTGTTGTGGTGATACGTCTCTAGAGGCAAGAATACTAGATATAAAAAGGGCATACACTGTTTCATTCAAGCTAGGATGTCATCAGTGATAAGAAACACTATTATTTATGTAAAGCTAAGAAAGAAGATGCTGCTAGTGAAACTATGTTACAATAGTTTTTTTTTTTTTTTTGGTTGCATTGGGTCTTTGTTGCAGCAGGCAGGCTTTTCTCTAGTTGCTGTGAGCGGGGGCTACTCTTCGTTGTTATGCGCAGGCTTCTCATTGCGGTGGCTTCTCTTGTTGCGGAGCATGAGCTCTAGGCCCGCGGGCTTCAGTAGTTGTGGCTTGTGGGCTCTAGAGTGCAGCCTCAGTAGTTGTGGCACATGGGCTTAGTTGCTCCACGGCATGTGGGATCTTCCCGGGCTAGGACTCGAACCCGTGTCTCCTGCATTGGCAGGTGGATTCTTAACCACTGTGCCACCAGGGAAGCACTACAATAGTTTCTTATCACATGCTTTTATATTTATTGAGATTCTTTAGACATAATAATGTTATGCTTTTGTTGACTTTAGAAAGAAAATATAAGTGAAATATATTGGTTAAAGTGCCATTAAAACGTTTTCACATTCAGTGTTCAACTCTTCTGAAACTCTTCAACTTAGAATATGTGTGTGTATGTGTGTGAGAGAGAGTGTATGTGTCTGTCTGCGACTGTGTGTGTTTTCACACATTACCTTCTCTGCCAGGGAGAGTTTTGTTATTGCAGCATTTCTTAAAAGAGTGCTCCCTCTTTGTATCTGGAATTTTCTTCCAAGCTAGCTACATTCATTCTGCAAGTTTTGATGCAATATACATTCAAAAGAAGTGCTTTATAACTCCCACTAGAACAATAGCAGTTGAAAGATTAATCTCAAATTCAGAAAAGTTAATATAACAAAATTTGAATCTTCGTATCCATAAACATATTATGCCAGTAAAATAGAATATAAATGATTGTTCTTTGGTTGATGTATTTTGTTTCAGTTAATGTTAATATATATATTTATATATGGAAGTCCTTCTATTAATTTTCTCCACTAAATTTATTTTCCTATAGTTTTTCTCTCATCTTCCAGGCTTTAAGGAATCTAATTGTAGTAACAGGGTAGAGATTTCTTAAGTGGTAAATATTTTTTAACTGACAATCTGTAAGAACATAAAATAATAAAATATCAAACGCCAACATTGTATTCCAAAATATTTAGTTGCCATAGTAGATATAGTTACATCCTTTTCAACATAAATTTTGAAAAATCAGTTTATATACTGAGGTAGGCAAAATAATGTCCTCTTAAATATGTCCATATCCTAATCCCTGGAGCCTGTGAATATGTTATGGTAGATGGTAAAGGGGAATTAATGTTGCAGATGAATATAAGATTTTTAATCAGCTGAAATTGAGATGTAGAGGTGGTCCTTGATTTCCTGGGTATGCCCAATATAATTACAAAAATTCTTATAAGTGAAAGAGGAGACAGAGGAGTCAGTGTCAGAGTTATACAATGTAAAAAAAACCCAAAATCTCAACTGGCTATTGTTGGCTTTGAAGTTGAAAAAAGATCACTAGCCAAGGAATGCAGCAGCCTCTAGAATATGGAAAAGACAAGAAAACAGATTATCCCCTAGAACCTCTAGAAGGCACACAGCCCTATTGACACCCTGATTTTATCTCAGACAGACCAATTCAGATTTCTGCCCTCTAGAACTGTAAGATAATACATTTATGTTTTTGATATCACAGCCAATGTCTGTGGTAATTTGTTACAGTAGCAATAGAAAACTAATATAATCTCTTAACTAGCCCTTCCTATTTTCAGAAAGAATGATGCTAATAATTAGTAAACATTTGTTGAGTTTCATAAAATCAATATTTTTTCACAATTTCATGTTCCTAGAGAACTATCTCAATGTAATAAGAACTAATGAGCAGGGCTTGATTCTTTTTCTAAGAGTCCATAGGAAAAAAATGCCTATCTTGATCTTGGGCTAGCTAGCCTGATTATTATGATTGAAAGGGAGGGAAACACTCAAATCTTCCTGAGAGTGTCCTTGATTGGATAAATCACAGGTTGGTTAATCTGTCAGGCTACCTTTCCGGAGAATCAAGGATCTTATTACCAAGAATCTGTTCAGCAGGAACCACTGCCAGTAATCAAATACCAATACACTTTCTGACAGTGGTAATTAATAATAGGGATTTGTTTATTGGCCTGTAACACTGTCAGAGTATGTGTTTCCCATTGCAGAGGCATCTTTTAAATGAACAAACACAAAAATACAACCCATCACAAAGAGGATCATCAAACATCATACAATTTGTAATAATTTGTTGGGGTGGATTTCCACTATTCTTAAAAATAAATTTAGTGTGTGTCCTCCAGGTTACCAAAAAAGGTGACATGGGGCTAAGAGTAAATAAATTTGGCATTCTTTATCCAAAAAGTTTAATATCATGTCTCGTCAGAGGTGCTGGGAATGTGTTAAACAATAGGAATAGTTAATTCAACACAAGAAAGCAATCTTCTCAGTAGACATTAACATCTATTCTCTCATTAGCAGTTTTGTGTCATCACAATGATATATGCTATTTTTCAGATTCGAAGATAGTGTAAGAACGACCATTATTAGCCCATCTACTCTAAAATATTCACTGACCAATTGTGGTGATAAATGGCAATATAAATCCCAGCAATGGGGCAAGGGTTAGGGGCTGAGGAATGGGTCCAGGGAAAGAATGTGCAGACGTTTGCTTCCTAGCAACCGTTTCCGTAGTTATCCAAAACACAGCACTGCCTCTCTACCTTCTCCCCTGCCTTGTTTCCCCTCTCATTAAGCATGATTTTTCTCAACAGAAAAGACTAATAAAGCAGAACCTTTTGATGAACTCTGGATTTCTGTGAATGTCTTGACATTTTCTCAGTAGCCAATTACTATAACAATTGTCGAGTCATAGTGAGCAATCTCAGACTGGCTAAAAAAGCTAATTATTTCTTTTTTATTAGTATTATAGTGGGTCAATTAAGGGAAATATAGACCTATAACTTACACAGATTTACTATAGAATCTTGTGGAAGGTCACTTTGTTTTATCTTATCCAGAAATTTATTGGATATATCATAATCTATTATATCACAGGTAATAAGAGTTGTCTGGAAGGAAATTGTTTCATTAACAGGCTTTAAAACGTTGGTTTAAAAAAAAAGCAGGCTGTTGTATGGTGAAATAATCTGTGTAATCCTGCAAAAAATAAGCACAAATGTAACATATAAATACTATATCAGTGCTTCCCGGGTGGTGCAGTGGTTGAGAATCCTGCCAATGCAGGGTACACGGGTTTGATCCCTGGTCTGGGAAGTTTCCCACATGCCGCGGATCAACTAAGCCCATGCGCCACAACTACTGAGCCTGCGCTCTAGAGCCCGCAAGCCACAACTACTGAGCCCATGTGCCACAACTCCTGAAGCCTGTGTGCTTAGAGCCCCTGCTTCACAGAAAGAGAAGCCACCCCAATGAGTAGCCCCCACTCACTGCAACTAGAGAAAGCCCATGTGCAGCTACCAAGACCCAATGCAGCCAAAAATAAATAAATTAATTAATTAATTTAAAAAATACTATATCATAACTCAGATTGATGTATGTGTGTATATATATATAAATATACACATTGATATATATATATATCAATTATATGTGTTTGCACATTTTTAAATTGCTCTGGAAGTTAAATTGAGATGGCTGTCTTTAATAGACACATTAAAGGTCTAAGCAACAATGTTATTTAGGAGCAGCATGACTTTGTCACCCCTCCTAACACGGTCCCTGGCACATGCCTGTTAATAAATGTCCATTTAAATTATCAAAGTTTTCCTCCTGCATAATTTCAGTTTTGCTCCCTAAATTCTTCACACTGTATTTAAGAAGACATTGCATTCTTCTTCTGATGCATGCTGTTACTGACAGTCCAATGTCATCATGCAGTAATGAGGTACTTAATTCCCAGGACCCATTTGAGCCTTCCTGAGGCAACAGTTCTTGTATGCACTGAAGTTTTCCCTCTATCTCCTCCTACTACCACTATGCTTTCTTAAAACCAACCTGACATGTGTTCATTTCCTCAAAACATGTTTCCATGTTAGGTGGAAGTTTATCTAAGTTCATAGCCTATTCCAGGTTTTATTAATGGCTGATGACAGCTTAATAGTCTACCTCTTCCTGGGCAGTATCTTTGGAAATGTTATCAGAGCTCTGCTAGACATACAATGATAATAGTAGAAGTCATCATCATCATCATAATTATAGCTAAAAATTATGTAGCCCTCATTCCCAAGTACTCTAAGGACTTTATTGTTATGTTCACCTATATTTCTCACATCTACCTATGAAAGATTCACTTTTATTCCCTCCATCAGCCTCACCGGAAAAGCAAAAGAGGTTCGGATAGTTAGGCAACTTGTCGAAATTCCCACAGTTTGACCGCATAGGACTCAATGAAAACCTGAAACTTCTGATTCCAGAGCTTTAGAATTTAGCCACCATGTTATAATTCTTCCCTGTTTTAACCCCAAGAATAGTCATAATTGGACATCTCCATTGCCTTGGCAATCTGGTGATGGAGATTCTAAGACAGGCAGATCTTTCACACAAAATTATGTCATACATTACATTTGGGTGTTGCCCAGCAAATTCAGCTGGTGCTCAAGTTTTTAATAACTTTTAACTTTTGTTGTTAATTGTAAATGAGCCAAGATATTTGTTTGGGGGTCAGTGATACATGGAAATAGTCTCTGTTATTTTAAAAATTAATTCAACCAAAACACACTGCGTGCGATAGATAATCCACAGTTAATTATCAGTACTGTTATCCGGTTGCTTGCAGATTCTGATTTCCTAACATTTGTCCAGCTTTCTGATTTTAAAAAGAATTTACCTTTCTATTTAGTGAAGCAACATGTGGAAAACCATTTTGTAATTCAATTTCTCAGCTCCTTCCTCCTGCTGGAATTACAGCTTTTAGGGGCATATGTGAAATATTGGACTTGATTCTCATTATCACCTGCTAATTTCCTACTGTGAAGAATGTGTTACCTGATAATGACACATTGTAAAACATTGATCAAAGCTTTCCCTGGAACACAGAGGTAGCAGTGTGAACTTCTTTGTTTTCAGTGACTAGGTTGTCACCAAAGGGGGAAAATTTTAGGGACTGCTAATTTCATAAGCTCACCATGGCCTCCCTATACCAAAAAATAAAGAGAGAGATAAATAGATATATAAATTCTTTTCATCACTTTTTTTGTATCTATAAGAGCATGAGGAAAAAAGTCACTTTCAAATGGAATCACTTACAAAAGGAAGTAATTAAATAGCCATAGCCTGGGAAAATGCTGTGTAGCCTAATTTTATTACCCAAAGATCAACAGACACCTCTCTGCATGGTATCCATACATATTCCATGTTGCATATATTTATCCCTAAGTTAATATACATAGTAAGATGCCACATTTATACATAAATATTATATATAGTATGATAGGTAAAGATATAGATATATTTTATATATAGTAATATAATACATATAGTAAGTGCTAAAGACTGTTTAACTAGAGCACACATCTATATCCTATGGGTATTTTACTCCAAAGATGGTAACAGCTATAGGAAATTCCACATTTTTTTTTTTTTTTGGCCGTGGCTTGTATGAATCTTAGTTCCCCGACCAGGGATTGAACCTGGGTCCATGGCAGTGAAAGCACTGTCTTAACCACTGGACCACCAGGGAATTCCCCATTCTGCTTTTAAAATTTAAAAAAAGAGAGAGTCCAGTAAATTCAGATGAAAATGTAAAAATGTAGATGATCTTAATTGCAAGTGTGACAATCAGCTCATACCTAAAACTGGGTTAACAGAGGTTAAAATGGTAAAAAGACTATAATACCATATTGGGAAACAAATGAAAAAAAAGTTTTATTTGTGTTTCTAAAGTTTATCACTGAAGTTTATTATATTTTAGTCTTATGAATTGTTTAGTTACTAAAGATATAGCTACTGTTGAAACAGCTATTTTGGAGAAACAAAAATAAATGTAAAAGGAAATTGCTAATTTTTCTCAACTTGGAAATTGCTGAAATGTTGGAATAAGCAGCAACTCTCAAGCCAGAATAAACACCAAAGTTATCTGAATTGAAAAAAGTAAATTAATAAATTAATTAAATTTCTTCCTCCCTCCCAGTCCCAGGCTGGGAATCATTGGATACTGGTACACTGCTGCTATCATGTCAATAAGCATGTTTATTGCAGGACTAGTCACACTAAAACTATGTTTCTCAACCTGGGGAGTTTTTATAAAATGGAAATCTGGCCCTTAAATAAACTCTGGAGGGGAGAATGCTTGTAAAGTCTAGACATTTGTAGTTTTAAACACTCCCAGGTGTTTGTAGACCTAGGTGCTGTAGAAAAATCCATGAATTCTATTTCCTTTTTTTTGCTTTTGCATTTCTTTGTAGGTTTGACCCTTTTCTGGATAATAATTTTATTTTCACCTCGTTAAATACTAATGCAAGGAAACGTTTTATCTTTCTTATAAATTTCCTTATTTTTCCCAGCCAGGAGTCAGTTTCTTTCAGTTAGTCTCTCTCTCCCTCCTCCAAGGACTGTGACCACTCGCGCCAGTTTTCTATATCTAAGTATCAATACATAAACCTCTCTCCAGTCTGAAATGGTCTAGATCAGTAGTGATTCTCAGTAGTTCTCATACTTCAACATGCATCAATATAGGAGGCGTGTTGGAATTCAGCTTGATTGGCCCCTCTCCCAGAATTTCTGATTCAGCAGTTTTGAAATGGTAACTGAGAGTCTGCATTTCTAATAAGCTTACAAGTGATGCTAATGCTACTAGTCCCAGGCTCACACATCAAGAGCCACTGCTTTAGAATATTAGAGCACTTCCCTAGGAGAGGAGAAGCACAACTTTAAACAACCTTCTTGTTAATTGAATTTTCAGATTCCTTTAGGCATTGCTTTAAGGTGAAAATTATATGGATGCTTAAATTTGTAATGTAAAGCAATTACAACAAATCAAACAAAAATTATTGAATTAAATTTAGGCTTGTTTCATCAATGTAACTGTAAGCCAAAATACATCCTTTTCATATATTCAATGAGTAGAACCAGTCATATCTAGCAATAGTAATCTTTTTGTCCTCTTATTTTTTACATATATGAAATAATAACAGTAACATCATTTTAAATATTTTCAGTAATAATTCCTTAAAAACTGTAAACTTCCTAAACAGGAACTTAAGATCACAACACTTCAGAATAAATCAGTTTATGTCAACATGTATGTAAGCCTTCTTTGAACATCTCCCTTTTTTAAGACCCGACTGATTGATGTTATATCAGGAATGCATTTTTTAAGTAAAATATACAGATTCTTGTTGTGGCATGGCATATTTCAGTGCATTGAGAGACTTGGAATTTTGAAAGTGAAATCACCTTAGATATCAATTAGTCCAAGAAAACTGAATTAGAAATTATAAGATAATAAATTATAAGATTTTAGTCTTGACATTTTTACTCATTTACTGCTTATCCTAGGATAATGTTTAACCTCTCTGAACCTCATTTTATTTGTTTGTAAAAATAGTATTTTTGTCAATGGATGAACAAATAGATGAATAAAATGTGTATACACATAGAATGGAATAGTATTCAGCCTTAAAAAAGGAAGAAAATCTTATTAAATGCTACAATAGGATGAATATTGAAGACAGTGCATTAAGTAAAATAAGCTAGTCACAAAAAGACTGTATGAGTCCACTTATATGATTTACTTAAAGTAGTCAAATTTATAGAAAGAGAAAGTAGATGGTAGTTATCAGGGTCTGGGTCAAGGGGGAAAAGGGGAATTGTTATTTAATGAGTGTAGAGTTTCAGATTTGCAAGATGAAAAAGTTCTGGAGACATGTCTCACACCAATGTGAAAATACTTAATGCTACTTAACAGTACACTTAGAGATAGTTAAAAAATGATACGTTTTATGTAATGTGTTTTTTTTTATCACATTAAAAATGGTATTAGTGGGAAGCACAAGAGAAGAAAAGGACCTACAAAAACAAACCCAAAACAATTAAGAAAATATTAATAGGAACATACATATCGATAATTACCTTAAATGTGAATGGATTAAATGCTCCAACCAAAAGACACAGTATTGCTGAATGAATACAAAAACAAGGCCCATATATATGCTGTCTACAAGAGACCCACTTCAGACCTAGGGACACATGCAGACTGAAAGTGAGGGGATGGAAAAAGATATTCCATGCAAATGGAAATCAAAAAAAGCTGGAGTAGCAATGCTCACATCAGATAAAATAGACTTTAAAATAAAGAATGTTACAAGAGACAAGGAAGGACACTACATAATGATCAAGGGATTAATCCAAGAAGAAGATATAACAATTATAAATATATATGTAGCCAACATAGGAGCACATCTATACATAAGGCAAATGCTAACAGCTATAAAAGAGGAAATTGACAGTAACACAGTAATAGTCGGGGACTTTAACACCTCACTTACACCAATGGACAGATCATCCAGACAGAAAATTAGTAAGGAAACAAAAAATGGTATTTTTATAAGAATCAAAGAGGATGTGTTATGTATGTATATCACCATAATTATCACACAGTATACATTGGAGGATGCAATGGAGTACCGAATAGAATAGAATAAATTAATAGAATAAAAGTTTTTCCCAACCAATGTGTGGAAGAACTAGGGCTAGAGCTCTCTTGCTCCTCGGTCAGATCAATGACCTCTCTGTTAAATCTTGGGAAAGTCAGAGATCTAACAAGTTTGGCATCTGAAACAAGAAGACAGGTATACTGAGCACAGTGATATGTACCCATTTCCCCTATCAAAGGACTTGTTACACCAACTGTCAGTCCCTCCATGGATATCTCAGATGCAAAGAGCTCCTTCCCACAAGGTCACAGCTCTCCTGAGGATGCCTACATCCAAAGAGTGAAGAAGACAGAAGAGTAAAGGTGTGACCATGTAAGCCCAATGGAGAAAATTGTAAAGAATCATTTTAGCTTTGCAGCTACTTGTGGGGTCAGCTAAGGCTGTCATTAGCCTTCTTACAATTCTACTCCCTTTGCCCAGCCCTGCTTCCTTCACTTTCCTTCCACAGGCATTGATTCCAAAGACACTCCCACCAGTCATTCTGATGACTATACTCCATTGCAATCATCTTTTCAAAGAACTCATCCTCCAAGACCAAGATAGCAGCAGTAGCAAGAGCCTCAGCAGGAGCAGCAAGAGCTTCATAAATTCTATATGTTGATTATCAACCAGTCTCTAGGTCCATCCACCTCACTACAAATAACTCAATTTCGTTTATTTTTATGGCTGAGTAATATTCCATTGTATATATGTGCCACATCTTCTTTATCCATTCATCTGTCGATGGACACCTAGGTTGTTTCCATGTCCTGGCTATTGTAAATAGAGCTTCAGTGAACATTTTGGTACATGACTCTTTTTGAATTGTGGTTTTCTCAGGGTATATGCCCAGTAGTGGGATTGCTGGGTCGTATGGTCGTTCTATTTGTAGTATTTTAAGGAACCTCCATACTGTTCTCCATAGTGGCTGTATCAATTTACATTCCCACCAACAGCTCATGCAGCTCAATATCAAAAAACCAAACAACCCAATCCAAAAATGGGCAGAAGACCTAAATAGACATTTCTTCAAAGAAGATATACAGATTGCCAACAAACACATGAAAGAATGCTCAATATCACTAATCATTTGAGAAATGCAAATCAGAACTACAATGAGGTATGTAGTTTGGCCATCAGAATGACCATCATCAAAAAATCTACAAACAATAAATGCTGAAGAGGATGTGGAGAAAAGGGAACCCTCTTGCACTATTGGTGGGAATATCTCTTCTTTTTAATCAAATCTGACTGCTTTCAATCTCTTGTGCTGAGCATGCTCTTCCTGTTACAGGAGGAAGAGAACATGCTGTTCCCCTTGCCTGATATGGACTCTTTTCTAGATTGCAGGTCAATCAGTACTACCACAGGGAGGTTTTGCTACCTTAACGATCAGGTTAAATTCCTCTATTATAGAAAACTTTGGTTGTCATAGCATTGGTCATGACCATCAGTTACCTTTGTTTCAATGTTTCGTTGTTGCATATTTCCTTGAGTGGACTGCAGGCTGTAAGAGTGAAGTATTAGTAACCTTGTCTTTTTGCTTACTTTCATATTCTTAGCACCTAAAAGGGTGCCTGAAACATAATAGCAATGCAATCAATTATGTTAGGTATGTGCCCACTGCTCAGGATACAAAATAATAAACCAACAAATAAATAAAACTGAGTCCCACACCTCAGTGAGCTCACAGTACAGTGTGAATAATCAACAGCCAACAATTTCAGCATAAATTAGATGCTCTGTTAGAGTTGTTGCTTTAATATTTCATCTATTTTTGTGTGTAATAATTCTGAATAATGAAGTTTTTTGCAAAATCTTTACAGACACACCACATACTCTATTCTATGCATTATTACATGGTATAGTTACTCAAAACACTAGTTTTTAAAATATTTATATGACTATGATACCAGTTGAATAATACAATTGTACTATAAACTTTGTGTTTACTTCTTCTTAGCTCAATAGTTATTTATTCCATTGGGGAAAGTATATTAATTAGCAGTGATTCACACAATTAGAGGCATAATCTTATTGCTAAAATGTTAGGTGTTTTTCTTATTGACTGAAAATACAAAAAAGTTATCCCTTGTTCTCCTCAAGTAGACATGAAAAAGCATCATGTCTTCTGGTTGCAAAACAAAAACTAAAAAATTCTGGAATTACTAGCTTTATGTGTGTTTATGCAGAAGCATAAAATGTGAAGGCTACCAAATACAGATATAGCAAACCAATCCTACTGCAATTCATACTGCTTCCTTTCAATTATGTAGCAACCATATCTTCCAAAGATCATCTTAAGGATGATATATTTAAATTATTCTAGATGCTACTTTTCTAGCTAAGATCAAAGTTTAATTCATTCTGCACTATAAACACACACAGATAGCAGGAAATAAATACTTCTTATGTTATTTCTTAGGATTTTTATTTTTCAATGCAGCCATCAGAATTTATCTCCAGATCATTATGACAATAAATTGTCTTTCTTCAAGCATCCAACCAAACAATCAAGGAAGCTTACAAAAGATATAATTTACTGGCACATGGGCATAAAACTAACCTAGAAAGCTTATGTGCTTTCCTTATAAAAATAAAACTCAGACAGAGATAACATCTCATGGAGTTATACAATATTAGAGCACTAATTTTCCTTCAAAGAAATCTGGTCAAAGTATTGGTTAGTTGGCTTAACCAAGTGGATCAGCTATTCAATGGCAGCACTATACCTAAAACTCACATCTTCAAGCATGTAGCCCTCTGCAATTTTACTAACATGATGGCACTTCTACAAATGTTTATTTCATTCTACCCAAATCCCTAAGATATTTGCAAGATATTTGTCTCCTATACTTGAATGCAAAATGAGTAATTTTGAGATAGGTTAACAGTTCCTCAGAAGCAGTAAAAAATACTATATTGAACATTTTTTCTAAAGGGTCATTTATATTCTGTTCCATCTTCTCTAAGCTAGCATCAAGCACATTGAGAATTTACACTTCATTCTCTAAGAACAAACTTCTAAAATTATGTGATAATCTGATTTTTGCAATCAGGAAGCAAGACCATTCACAATTTTCAGGATAGTTTTATGTATAAATCCTAAAATCACAAAACAAAGCAATCAGTATATTTATCCATATTAATTTATTTTCTTTCTTTTTACCCAAAGGTGTATTCTCCATAGTATTCTCCATACATTACATTAATGTAATGTACATTACATTAATGTAATGCTTACATTAATAAAAATATTAGAGGCTTTATATTCTTTTAGATTTTAAAATTTAGCTCACATGTTTGGAACTAATACTTTTAGAAACTTCTGATTCGTTTCTTGCAACTTATGGGGATTGATATCTTGAGGCAAACAAAGTAGCATGGTGTCTTAAACATTTCTCCATTGAGAAGTGATATTTTAAAAACCCGTTATCCTCTCCACTGACCTGAGAAACCTGTTTACAGCACTGCATTCAAGAGTGAGGGTGGATTAATAGATTCGATATTTTTTCTTTTTGGAATACAGTTTAACTCCTATTTTCCAGATATTGGATCTGTTTAAGATCATTGGTGACTTTAGATTTTCACTTGACAATCTAATTGTTTGAAAATGTACCTTAATTCATAGTAAATATCTAATTTAAGGTACATTCAAAACACAATATGGGGAAAAGTAGACCCATTAATAATTGTATTAAATCACTCTGTTACAAGAATTTAGAGACAGTTTTAAAAATTTTATAAATTTTCTGAGTTTATTCTTTTTCTTTAAATGATGCATGTAATTGGATTAATTACTTATAATAGAAATCTAGGAGCAAATGCTAGCATATGTTTAGAAGACTATAAAATGCCCTTATACATAAAATATATGACGTACAGATCACTAAAATATCACCTTCATTACTAATGTTTTGGGATAACCAACATTAATATTTTCTTTCATAGATCAAAAATGTTTCTAAATAATCATATTTTTAATGAGCAAGGGATAGTATGCTTTATTCTGTTTTGTAACATGTTTTTCCCTTAAAAAATAATTGACATAGAATGTACAATACCAAGAGTAATCCCTAATGTAAACTATGAACTTGGGGTGATAATGATGTGTTAGTGTAGGTTCACCTATTATAGCAAATGCACCACTCAGGATGTAGATAGTGGCAGAGGCCATGCATGTGTGGGGACAGAGAGTATATGGTAACTGTATACTTTTAACTCAGTTTTTCTGTGAACATAAAACTGCTCTCAAAAGTAAAGTCTATTTATATAAACATATACATATATATACACACACATATAGAGAGAGAGGAAATGAAAGATCATCCTGTGTTCAATAAACACGTTGAATAATTATTATAATATTTAACAACAGTTTAGTTAAACAAATGCATTTTATTTGTGTACATATGTGCGTCACTGCAATGAACATACCTATATCTAAGATAAATTCGCTGTTGAGTCAGGGAACTGCGCATTACAAATACTTTGAATTATATGGCTTCCTTCCTTCTACAGTGTTTAGTCTTAGTTAATTTTTGTCTTAGTTTAAGACTTATGATATACCATGCTTATTTTAATTTGCACTGTTATAACTCTTTGTGAGATTGAACACATTTTTATGCATCTCATCCATTCATTTATCCATTCTTTCAACTAAAATTTCTAGGTCCTATATACCCAGCCACAAACAAAAGCATCATAAACCCCTGTCTTTATGGAACTTACACTATACAAAGGGAGAAACAGTGTTTAAGAAAAAGAATAAGTGAAATATATTATGCTGGTTATTGATAAGTACAAAAGAGAAAAATGCAGCATGGAAGGGAAATACTCAGATGTGTAGGGTTGTTGAAATTTAACATAGATGGTTAGAGAAGACTCACAGATGTTATGACATTCGAACAGAGATTTAAGGGGTCTGGTGGCTTGATCCAGTACAATAATAACAGAAGTGGTGAGAAGTGTTCATATTTTGGTGTGTTTAAAGGTAGGCTGATGAGATTTGTTGACAAGTGGATAAGGATATGAGGAATGAAAGAAAGAGAGAATCAAGGATAACTACATTCTTTGGTCTAAGCAACTGAAAGGTTAGAATCACCATTTTTAATAAGGAAGAAAGTGGTAAAAGCAAGTATGGGAAGAAAATTTTGGATTTAGGCATATTACATGCTAATGCCTATTAGACATGAAATGGAAATATCATCAAGTCATTTAAATATGTGAGTCTGAAAATCAGTGGGAGGTAGTCTAGACTGAAGATACACAGTTGGAGATCTTTAGTGTATCAATGACAATGAAAACCATCAGCCTGTATAAAAACATAGAGAGAATGAAAATGATAAAGGAGAGAGGTGGGGCAAGGACTGAATCCTAGGATGCCACCACCATTTAGTGGTTGGAGAGATATTGAAGGTGACTGAGAATAAAGTGAAATAAAGCAAAGTGAAATTGCACAGACAAGAAAGTCTGACATGGAAGAAAAATGAAGATGGTGTTTTATAAATGAGGGAATGAGCAACTGGATCAAATTCCACCAGTAGGTCAAGTAAAATAAAATTTGACGTAAAGTAAAATACTAGGCATAGTGCTATAGTGGCTGATAGGCAGTTTCATTGGAGCGATGAGACTAGACTAGGTCAAAGAAATCAAGATAGAAGAGAATCTAGAGAATAGTGAGTATAGATAACTCTTTCCAAAATATTTTCCATAGAAGAAACCAGGATAATGGAGCAGTATCTGAACTGAAAGATTATGAGGTTTAAAAAAAAAGATAGTTTTAAGATGGGAGAGAATATAGTACATTTGTATGGTGATGGGCGTAATCTGTTGATAGGCGGAGATTTGATGATGTAGGAGATTGAGAGAATTAATGGAGCTATTGGGCAAGAGAAAGGTGGTAAATTGCACTATCTAGAGAGAATATATTCTTCCTTTCACCCAGTAATTTCAAGTGTGTGTGTGTGTGTGTGTGTGTGTGTGTGTGAATAACAGCAACAACAAAAAGAAACCTAGAAACAACCTGAATTTCCATTCAACAAACGAATGGATGAATAAATTGGGGTGCATTCATAAAATGGAACACATAAAGAAATGAAAAATGGCAAATTGCAGCTACATACATCATTATGGGTGAATTTCAAACTCACAGGTTCGAGTGAAAATATATGTCATTGAAATATACACAAAATACAATTTTATTTATAGCACTGTAAAAACAAACAAGCAAAACTAAATCATAGATGGTTTATTGATACATATATAGGTGCTAAAGCAGTAAAAAACAAAAAAAAGTGGGAGTTAAAAATTCAGAATGATAGTCTGGCAGGAAGGCAGATATAACCAGAGAAGGACCCACGAGCAGCCCTGAAAACTGATTATTTTGTGTTTATCTTGGTTGAAACATAGAAATGTCAATTTTATTATTTTTCTTCATATTGGACCTATGCCACTTATAATCTTTTCTATTTCTTAAATTTTTTGATATAAATGTATTTCTAGTACATTAAGATCTTTCTTCTCCTTTACATCAAGACTCCCGTGAACTACATGATTTTGATATATTTTGACATCTGGCAAGTTCGTCATAGTTTTTTCCACCTTTAACCTTAACTCAGGAAATTCCCTTTCACTTTATTCCATTACTCATCCTTTTTTATCCTACTTTATTGTTGCATCTCTAATTTCTTTGAAAGCATAAAGTGGATGATATCTAAAATGGTTTCAGTTTTTCCAAAGTAATTTTTTAAACATACACTCTTTCCAAAATTCTTTGTATACTAAGTTTTACCCGTTTACTTTGCAGGTTATTTTTGATATTCCATGTTTTGTGTTGATTTGTTATTTTGTTATCTTCATTTATCCTGGAATGTTGTTATTGTCTTTATTTAACCTGGTCTAGAGTCATACTAAATTATTGTTAATGAATTTCTATTATTTCCATTATTCACTGATTAGAATTTCCCTCTATTCTCCTCTTAAAGTTCTGAAGAAAATTATAAATTTACAATTAAATTCTTATTGTGAAAAAGAATATAAACCATACACATAAGGCAAAATTCTTCCTGAGCCATCTATTTCTCCAATAGTTGCCCTCCCCCCAAGTCCTATGAATATTTTCTCTTAAAATTAATCTATTAATTTACAGAACATTTAATCAGTTTAAGCAAGAAGTTTTTCAAAATTGATGACTAAATTCTAAAAACTAATATAAAAATATGGATTTTTTATATTTATATATGGCTACTTTATCAAAGTATCTCACTCTTTTTGATTCTCTATTTCTAGGTATATAATCTTATTCTCTATTAATAATGATACTTTTTCTCAGTGTATTAACACTTTTATATTTGTTTCATGCCTCAAGTCTTTGTTAATGAGAACGCAGGTAGACCCCATCCTTGTTCAATCTCCTGTTTTAGTAATTTGTCATTAAATAATGTTGTTGATAATTGGCTTAAGATGATTCAGTCATTTTTATAATACAATGATGATGATAATGACAATGATGACAACAGATAACATTTATAGAGAAGTCCTAACAATATGTCATATACCAATATAAGTATTTTACATGCATTATCTCATTTCATTTTTCTAACCTGCCAATGGCATAATGCAGAAACTAAGAATTTTGAGGATTGACCAGGATTACTTAGTGGTGAGGTGGAACTTAAACTTGGTCTGTATGAATACAAATAGTTCACATTCTTACTTAAATATTTACTATGCTGTTTATCTAATAATATTTTTAAAAGGTCCAAAACTGGGCTTCCCTGGTAGCTCAGTGGTTGAGAGTTCGCCTGCCGATGCAGGGGACAGGGGTTCGTGCCCTGATCTGGGAGGATCCCACATGCCGCGGAGCGTCTGGGCCCGTGAGCCATGGCCACTGAGCCTGTGCGTCCGGAGCCTGTGCTCCGCAACGGGAGAGGCCGCAACAGTGAGACGCCCGCATACCGCAAAAAAAAAAAAGGTCCAAAACTTATTATTAGGGTAGTGAATCAAATATCAAAGCAGGTAGATTTAAGTACACTAAAATGTTAACAATTCAAATAGCATTTAATAAAGGGTAAATAGATTATTTTAAAAAACAAGAGCAAGATTAGTTGAACTGTCTTTCCCTTCTTCACTATTTCTTTTCTTTTTTCCCTGTGTTTCTCTGTCTCACTTAAATTACACTTCCACAAAACAGGGTTATAAACCTTTGAGGTAGATGAAGTCCATAACCTTTGAGCTGAGTTCATTGCCTTGCCTGTGGGCCATTGTACATTTGACCACCAACTGTATTTTGATTACACTACAAGGTCACTTAAAGTCCTGCCCTTGTTTTATTTTGTATGAGAGTTGTTTTAGGGTTCTACTTTTGCAAATATTCAAGCCTTAATCTTCCCCTTCCTCCTACTAATTTAACACTTTTGTTTCCATGGGACCCAGACTGCATTTATTTATATCCCACAATATTTCCCGGCTAGAAAGCAAGGCAAAGAGTAAAACCCAACCACCTTTCCCAGAATCTAGCATGTGATTAAAAGTTGGGCTTTGTATAATTTCTCTAATACACATTCCTGTTCATGCCTGGTTTGCTTACTTTTTAAACCAGTTTTTCCTGAAAATTTTCAGCTGGGAGAAAACATAGTATCGTCTATAATAGACAGAGCAGTAGACCCAAGTAAGGTGGCCTAAAACCCCAGGAAACCGAAGCATCTCCTTGGGTTTTAGGACAAAAAGACCAGAAAAGCCAGTTTACTTCCAAAAACAAAAAATAAACAAAACCAGGAAATAGAGCTAGTGGTGGAGGAGGTGAGATGAGGGACCATGAATTTAGGAGTCTGACAGAACTGAAGTGCAAGCACAGCTACACTCATAACAGTTATGTGATTTTTCTTTGCAAATTACTAGATTCTGAGTCAAGCATCCTCATGTTCAAAATGAGGACAGTTCAACCTTGGGAATAGTATTTAGATTAGATATAAATATAAAAAGCTATCAAATATCTGGCACATAGTACATAGCAAGCCATGATTAAGTGCTATCTTTTATAACTGACAAGTCTATGTACTTGAAACAAATCATGAGACCATATAAGAGTATAAGAAAGGCTGAGTTGCAGTGGCAGCAATGCCAGCGGCGATGGCCAAGGTCCAGCTGGCTCACAGCTCCATGGGATGCACACTGTCCCTGTGGTACTAGATTGTCTGTGCCTCGCCTGCCTTGGCTATTGCTGAAGATCGGTTCTCTAGCTTTCCTACTTATTCTATCTATGGTTCACCTGAAACCCTTCCAAAAAAATCTGTTTCTGCTTAATTTGTTTCTGTTATTTGTAGCTGCAAACCATACTAGTACTGTATAGAAGTTGGAGTGGTTTCTAAGAACAGACCTTCAGGGACATAGAGAAACCTGGGCTTTGTCTCTGGCATATTTGGGGCTAAAGATAATCAAGATTCAACTTAGCATTAAAAGATAGAGATTTGTGATTCCACAGCATACAGCAGAGAACAAGCTATCTAATCTATTTCTATGGTCACCTGAAATAAAGTACCCACTGAAAACAGTCACTGGGGTCTGAGTGGCAACTGCCATAACCAATATGAAGGGCATGAGGAAAATAAAATGATCATTTCCTTAACACTTAATAAGAAAGAGTATGACAAGATCCGATTTCTAAGTTCTCAGCTCAAGGTAAAGATTGAAATTCAAGCCCCTCCTAGACCCAAGGAGTCTCCATAAAAGAAGCTAACATTTTCTCCATGAGGTTGTCAGATTACAAAAGGAAATACTTTCCCAACCTCATTCGGTCTCTTACGTGAAATTTAAGACATTTGTGGAGAAGGAGTTGAACACTGATAATTGGAAAGGGGATACAGAGGAGATTAAGGAAACTCAGAATATTCTGAAACCCAAATCAGTTTATCTCCCCTGTCTGAAAGATTGTTCTGCTGGCTTGAAGATTCTGTGGCAACCTTGGCCGATGAAGTTTCTTTGAAAAGAACAGCTGTGTCTCCTAATGCCTCCCACTTTTCACCTTTTTTGTCTCTAGCTGATAACTCCACATTTTACCAGGAGACACATTAAAACAAACAAATAAAAACATAGAAGAAGTCCTGTAACCCTAAAATAACTATGATATTTTAGTAACTTGATGAAATTCCATGAGATATAATTGAGGATGAATTCTGAGAGTGCTGGGTCGATGTAAGACAAACACATTTTTCAATGTTTTGTTTTGTTTTCCATTTCAACTGGATTAGAACTAAAACTCCAGTGGTATGGTAATAAAAGACCATAGTTATCAGGGCCATGGCAGCAACACCAACACCAGCAACAACAATCATTGCTATTCTAAATCCTGTGCTCCTGTAATACTCTCTTCTCTCTGCTTTGTTCTTGTGGCTCCTTCCTGAACCCAGCCTTCCTGTTAATTCTGTGATGCACCTAATTAGACTTCTGAGATGTTTCTTTTGGTATAAGTTAACCAGTGTTTGTATCTGACTAGTACAGTAGATATCAATAATATTAAGCTCTATTAATAATTCTCAGAATGCTGTCCCATAAATGTATTGTGTTATTATGAATAATAATGAGTAAAAATTTTAATATGGCAATCAAGATGCATTTTGAATTTGCTACTATGTAATTGAACTCTAGTAAATAGATTATAGAGTAGATCTTACATAAACATTCAACAAAGAAAAAATAAATTATTCTATTGCCATTATTAATCTCTCACCTCACTTCAGTTATTATGGGATTAAATCCAGGATTTTTTTGCACAGTTAAAATTTTGATTATAATTTTTTCATAATAATAGGCAAGGTTGTTCAAAATCAGTGCTCTATAATATCAATAAAAGACACTAACACTAGAGAAAATATTTTAAGTTCCATATGGTACCCTAAGAAATATGGTTAGTAATTTGCTCAATACTTAATTTCCTAGTTATCTATTAAAGCATCCTGCAAATACCTAAAGTTATCAGAATCATAATTTCAATCTTAAATCATCAATCACAAATGTCAATATAAGGACCTTTAGGTGTTCTGAGACCATTTTCCAACATGTGGGTGGGTGTGAGAAGGGGCTTTGCCCACAACACTGCCAACAAGCAAGGCTCCAGATATCAGCTGAGTGTCCTACAATTCAACTCAATTCTGACACTATCTAACCGGAGGTACCATTAGATCCAACAGGTCAAGGGTTTAGCCTCACAAGACTGACCCTGATCCCCTTTAAGCACCAATCATAATCCCAGGTTATCACAGGTGCTTCTGACCAACAGGCTATATAGATTGGAGGTTGCAACAACTGCTTCCCATTCAGGATGCCAGGTTGTTACCTGTACTTATGAACTCAGGAAACCCACTTACTCACTAAATTACTGGTTTATTATGAAAAGATATAACTCAGGATCAGCCAGATGGAAGAAATGTATAGGACAAGATATGGGGAAAAGTCAGTTTCCATGCTGTCTCCAGGCACCATTTTCTCTGCATCTCCAACCCAGAAGCTCTTCAAACCCTGTCCTTTTGGGGGTTTATGGAGTCTTTTTTACATAGGCATGATTGATTAAATTTTTGGCCACTGGATTGATTCAACCTCCATGTCCTCTCCCCTCTTCCCTTCCCAGAGGCTGAGGTGGGACTGAAAGTTCCAGCCAACCAATCACGTGGTTATTTCTCCTGGCAGTCAGCCCCTATCCGGAGATGGGGTACAAAAGTCACCTCATTAACATAAAAAAGATACCTTCATATCTCTCATCACTTAGGAAATTTGAAGGGTTTTAAGAGCTCTGTGCCAGAAAGAGGGATGAAGACCAAATATATAATTTTTTGTTATAAAATACAATATTACAAGGAAATAAAGCTTCCAACTTTGATACAAATTAAAAGTGTTTATTTGATTACACTATATTAATAAGTTTGACGTCACTTGTTTTATACTTGTTAACTGGTAGAGTAACACATATTAAAATACATTTAAGTAGTAAATTTTTGTAAATGTTATTAATAACCCTAAAAATATTTTCAAAACAAAAATTCCTATACCATAAATATTATTTTTAACATTTTGTTTCAAATTCTTAAAATCTATCTTATGTAATATTACCTATCTTACTTATTATATTACACTGTAATTTTTTTCCTTACATTTATCACTATCTAAAATTATAATATTTCTTTAACTTTAATTTCTGGTTTTAGTCTAGAAACAATTTCCATCAAGTAAAGACTTTGCTGGTCATTCTTACTACTATCAACCCATCACCTAGAGAAATACTCAGAACAAAATAAGATAAACTCTTGTTGAATTTTTAGTTCCTTTGGTACAAAAGAAAGATATACTACAATTCTGAACTTACTAACTCTATGACTTTTGATGAATACTTTCATTTCCGAGCCTCCAGTTGCTCACAGGCAAACTAAAGGTATTTCCTCTGAAGATATCACAAGTATAAAATTAGATAAAGTATAAAAAAAGACTGACTTATAGAAGGTGCTCAACATTTGCTAATTATCTTCTTTTTTTAAACTATTGCATATATTAACTCCATCATATTAGTTATTGCACCTGTTAGCACTAATCATTATTATATAATCATGACTATAATTATCTATTATAGATAATAGAATTAACACTTTAAAATGAATTAGACTAATGGGCTAATTTTTTCATATTGTTGTATTCTATATATTTCAATTAATTGATCTTTAGTTAACTGATTCACTGGATTAACTGACACATCATCCCTCCCTATACCTATATAAAAGTATAGCAGTTGATAACTGGGGTAAACTAAAAGCTCATGGTTAACACTTTCATATAATTTTGCATTTTTTTCTTCTGACAATTAAATTTGCATGCTTACCAAGAGTCATTAGTTTTTCTTTATATATCTATATGCAAATTGCCTTGTTATTACATTACATAATAATTAAATACTAAATAAACCGTAGAAGTTAAATTAGTGAAATATAGCTTTAAAAAAAGATTGTTCCAGTTAAATTTAAATGAATAACTTTGAAAGTTCTAATAAATATAGTTGCTAAAAAATTATGCTGCCAAATTTGGTGTGGGTAAGACAATTGAAAAGTATTAGGGAAAATAAATCACAAGATTTGTAAAGGATTATATCTTTAATTTGCTTATCAAATTTTCTTAATTCTCTCCATTTTGAAGAAATAAATATTTGAAATTTTACACAATGTATTATGCATGTGGTTTATGCAAAAAGATCATAAAGCTTTTTTGATCTGCACTCAAAAGAGGCTCTGGACTTACAAAAATTGTCATTTATATGTTTTTATTTTAAACTAAACATTTAATGCATATATTGCATTTTTATGAGTCCCCATGCAACCAACTTTTTCAAATACGCAACAAACTTTCAGTCTCGATTATGTGTGATAAGAGAGTTTCTCCCAAACTCTCAATGTAGTAATTGGGCAATAATACATAAGCCCTCCCAGCCTCAATTAGAGGACATGTTGATCCATGTTATTGCATAGATTAAATTTTGACCAAATTTTGATATAATGTGGTGAAAAGAACATAAACTTTAAACCATTATAGACTTGACTCTGACCCTTAAAGCTTTTAAGTAGACATGATTCTGAACTTTCTGAGCTTCACATTTCTTCAGCTATTAAGATGCTGGTTACTACAATCTTAAAAAGTTCTTAGGAAACTTAAAAGACATAGTTTGTGAAATTAACAGTGGCACCCATATTATAACAAGTCCTGAGTAAATTCTGTTTCATTCATATTGGCCTGTATGTTTAGTTTTTGAAGTTATTCAACTGAATATGTCTTTTATAGTTTTCTCCATTGCCATATTCTTAAGTGATAATTTACAGCTTCATGTTTCTTTTTAATGTAAAATATAGAGTTTCAAGCCAAAAATGGAATAATGTACATGACCAGAAAGGTTGTTTTCCTTTTTCCTCTTTTAGAGAATATATACAATTACATATGCTACATTAAATGTCAAATGACAATGTTCCATATTTGTTTACAGGAAATATTTTTAAACTATCACTCTGAACAAGCCTCTCAAAAAGTACTTACATATTTTGAAGTAAAATAGAAACTTACTTTCACTTCATTTATGGCATCTTGACAATTCATTAGTTCAGATTCCAGCAAACATATTTTTTGTCTATCTAATACTGAGGTGTTCTTTAGCAACACTGTTAGAAAGAAAGAATCTGTGATTTTTCTCTATTTTGCTGGTCATTATAAGCAGGAGGTAGTCACAGCTCAACTACTTGTTGTCGGTGTGTGCTTGGTTTGGGGACGTGGTTTATTTGGAAGAGAAAAACAGAACTATTATCTATGGAGTAAGAAAATGCCACTGAGTGCAAATCTAAACGTTTTTTTATTTAAGCCAAGTAAATAGATTTGGGGATGTATCCAGTGAACTTCTATTAAACAATCTAACCCACGAAACTCAATGGCACTTCCAAAATGATGCATAAAAGTAGTAAAAATAAAATATAGAAAATAAGAATAGGAAATGTCAAGTGAATGCACCTCTGACAAATGTGCTCAAAGATATAGACACAGGTTTTCCAAAGTTTTCACAGCATAATATCCTCTAATCAAGTTTACAATGGAATTATACTTATGAAAGCAATAAAGTTGAGTAGTTTTATGCTTTCATAAACAAACCATGCCTCTCTCAAATGGAATGTCCTTTATCCACTATGACATTTTATACCACTGCCTGGTGGAACACACATTCTCACAAAATTATGCTATCATCTTTTCTAGTAATATTTTTGCAATTATAATAATAAAATCAGTCCTAGTTTCTTGTTATTAGATTATGTGACAAGAAAATATTGGAAAATTTATAAATGAGAAACAGTGCTTTTTTCTAGAAGTTAAAGAAAAATCTTTGACAGACATTTTGGATAGTCTGATTTAACCCTCATACCATCTCTAAGAAGTAAAATAGTAAACTCCTCAGTATTTACATCATGAATTAAAATGAGAGGTATCATTTAAAATATTCTTCTTCTGAACTTAATTCAACATTGGAAATATCTCATACTATGTTCATCTTCATATTTTTACTTGCACTTTTTTGTATCTTATCACTTTTACTCTTTTTTTCAAGAAGGGAATATAATAGTCAAAAGATTGTATGTCTATTTAACTACGCTCCCTCTTCCAAATATCTAATATTGCAGTTATATACTGTCAAAGAGACTCAATATTGGCAATGATAAAAACTGTTCAACAAAATAAAACCATATTTATTGTTACAGCCCAGTAGTCATTGTCATGATGGAATATAAGTGCCACCCGTGTATATAAGAGGACGTAGGAGAGAACTCAAATGAAAATACCTCCTAATCAAGAAAGGTAGCTCTTCAAACACCCCATGCTTCTGGACAATGCTCTGTTAGGGATTACAGACAATCTCTGAATATTTTTCCCCCAGACATATAATGGTCCCTGAAGACGCCCTGTTACTTTCCTGTGTATCTCTCAGAAACAGGAAAGATGTGTCAGAGCCAGCAATACATAGAGTGCCAGTGTAAAATGGTACCTTATACTTTCACAGAGGTTTAGCAAAGAAATGAGGATTGAGAGGAATGGGGATGATATTTATCATTTTATAGCGCTATGGAATGTGTTTTTACACTCTGAAGTGCCAAAAGGAAAAAAAAATCCAGGTAGAATAAGAAACAAAAGCAAGTATAAAAGCATCACACGTGGCTATTGCAAATATTACTTAGCAAAATATTTGATTTTTCTTGATAAAAAGACAATGAGAGTCTGTGTGAGAATGTGCCACAGAACTGCAAAACAAAGATAATTTTCGACCATGTATATATGCAAGATTGACTTCTGAGAGTTTTATATAAGCTAAATAAATAGAGAAAAATGGTCATGACCCCTAGCAGGTCACTCTGCCTATTGTTTCTGTCTGATCTCCAGCTGAGACAGTTGGTTATAAGGTTGTGAAGCTTCTCTCTAGAAATCTTTCTCAGCTGGACACCCTCTACCTTAACAGTAGCTGAGTGTTTCAGTGTCTCATCACTGGAACTGAACCTTATGGCCCCTACATGTTCATTGACTTGTCATTACTGAGAACCAAGGTATCAACAGTGAGAAACAGGACTTAATCTCCCATAATAATACTGAAACCTATGGCCTTTGTCATTCATGACCTGCAAGGTCTGGAGGCCAAGAAGTTCAAGGGCAAGTTCTTAGTCAAGACCATTGACTTCATTCATCAGTAAGACAAGCTTTTCTCCAGGACTCCCTCTTTTGTTCATCAAGAATGGATGGGCTGGACTCCCTGGTGGCACAGTGGTTAAGAATCCGCCCGCCAATGCAGAGGACACGGGTTCGAGCCCTGGTCCAGGAAGATCCCACGTGCCATGGAGCAACAAAGCCCATGCACAGCAACTACTGAGCCTGTGCTCTAGAGCCCATGAGCCACAATTACTGAGCCTGTGTGCCACAACTACTGAGCCCACGTGCCACAACTACTGAAGCCCACACACCTAGAGCCTGTGCTCCACAACAAGAGAAGCCAACACAATGAGAAGCCCACACACCGCAATGAAGAGTAGCCCCCGTTTGCCACAATTGGAGAAATCCTGCATGCAGCAACAAAGACCCAAGGCAGCCAAAAAACAAATAAATTTAAAGAAAACAGAATGGATGGGCTGATTGGAGGAATTCATATTCAACAGCTCAATTTGTTCTGATACTGTTTGAATCTATTTTTCTACCAAAAACACAGCATTTGGTGTTAAAATACCTGTGTTTACTTATTAAGTCTAGGACTTACTGCTTGTGTAACCTTGGGATCTCAAGGGCAGTTAATGCTCCTAAAAGGAGGAGGTTGTTTTAGTGATATCTAATTCAGACCCTGGATTCTTGGTGAGAATTTATACTGGGCACTGAGGTCAAGGGAATATGGGGAAAACACTCCCCTGTTGGTCATAATCCCCATTTTGTCTCAAGACTATTTTTTTTTTCAAACTTCTAACCCTAAAGCTGTGGGAGATTGGGGGAGAGGGGAGGTAGTTACTATATCCCTGAAGTATCTCTGCCACTATTCTATATTTGCCTTACATTTTTCAGTCTATGTCTTGGGAAAACTTCCCTGGTAAAGAAGACCAACAATCTGAAGAAGTAATGCATAGGTATGTTGGTGGAAACTTGACGGGAGAGAGGTGACTATACCCTTATCTCGGCATGGCCATTATTAATAATGCCCTTGTGTTTATTTGGACACACCTTTGCTTCAAGTCATGGATTTGAAAGAAACCTCAGTCAAATGCATCGGCATCAGTTTCCATGTGGATTCCCAAGGACTTGTCCATATCCAAAGGAGCAGAAAGGAGCAGTTACCGAGTAATCACCTTAACAAGGAAGGTGTGATGCATATATGAAAAGAAATAGTTTTATTGGTGCATAGTTTACGTATCATAAAATTCACCTGTTTCAAGTGGACAATTCAATGATTTTTAAAGTAAATTTACCAAGCTGTGCATCACCATAAATCAGTTCTAGAACATTTTTATTACCCAATATGGTCTCTCATAGACATTTAGTGTTTACCCCCATCCTGCCTCCCTCCCAAGGCCACCACTAATCTATTTAGTATCTCTATGGATTTTAGAGGTTAGATTTGATACCATGCTTAAATATTTGAAAATTAGAGATCATTAAAGAGAGTAAAGGGGGAGAATAATGTATTTCAGATGCTTGTTTCAGAAGGTTCTGGTAGCCTGGGATGAGAGATTAAAAGATGAGAGACTGGACATTAGGAGACTGGTTATGAGAGTGTTGTAATAATCCAGGTGTGGATGATGAGGCAAAGAACTCATGGTCAGGGCTTGGCAGGGCTCGGTTCATGCACATTCAGAACAAGCAGCTTTCTTTGTGATGTGAATTGTCTCCAACAGCCTGGACTTGGAGAGGGGTTCCCAGTGAAGAGCAAGATCATCAGGAAACCTTTATCCCATTTGACTCGTGATCTATGGAACAGGTTGTAGGTGGAAAAAGAGAGATTTTGTTTATGTGTATTTTTTAGGAACTCTATGCATAAGAGCATAAGAGAAGAAAGTGAAAGAGAAGTTATGCAGTTGTGATTTATAGATGGTTGCACACAGCAGATAAAAGTCTAGCGCTGGTGAAGAGTGCACCTAAGTGTGGGGCTACCTAGAGGAGGAGAGAATTCAGATAAAGTCGATCATCCTAAATATCTCAGGGAGCAAAATAAGTTGACCCAGTGTGAATATTACCTTTTCTTCTGAATTGCGGTTGCTAAAAATCATACCCATCCACAACTATTCCTGCCACGGACCTGTCCAGGAATTGAGATTTACTCATTTCCTTGTATTAAAGCCTACTTCCTCAAATATCTCTGTTAAAGTGTTAATATGTTACTGAGACAAGGCATAGTATTAATCCATTATCACCTATTGGCCAGTAGCATTTTACGAGTTAAATTCTGTAATAGTTACGCAGCCATTGTGTTACAGGTCACTGACTTGATTTCGGTGCATGTTTCTCAAAGGAGGTAATACTTGAACAATGACTTGAAGATTGAGAAGAAATTTTCCAAGCAGTCTTAGAGAGATATGAAAGGGATCACTGGGAAAGGGAAACCAGGCAGAGAGATCAGTCTGTGCAAATGTACAAAGGCTGATAAAAAGGATGGAGAGAGGTGGATGCAAGTATTTCAGGGCACCTGGAATCTTGTGTGCATATCACAGAATGGCAGGAGGATGGGCTGAGTTTAAGGGCAAGGGCCAGATGTTGAAGGATAGCATAGGGCATGCTAAGGAGTTTGTGCTCCATCCCATGGACAGGGTTTACAGCCTGGCATCCAACAGTAAATTCTGTTTTAAGTTTGAATGTGTTTAAGTAGAATGTACTCTATATCTTTGCCACAGGCTCCACAACTCCCTTTTAGTGATAGTTTCCACCTCACATATTTACATTAGCTATCTGGCCCCTGAAAATATTTGTTTGTGACCTCTTAGAGGAAAATTAAGCCAAGTGCTAAAGTGTCTGAAGAAGATAGGAAAGCTTGAACGTGCTGAGCAGATTACAGTGAAGTGTACAGGTGTGCAGGAATAAGTGGAAGGCAGAGTCTTCAAATGAGCAAGGCTTGATTTCATAGACAGGGGAAAAATACATAAGTGCCAGGAGAAGATGAAAGAAGTTAAAAATATCTAATAACCTCCAGCAAAGACAACAGAGGAAAAGAAATGGTCCCATTCAATAGTGTGGAAAGGAGAGTAGCCATGGGAAAGAGTTATTTTCAATAAGTACTTAATAAATTGAATTTCACAGATAAGACTTTCATATTTAAGAGCTACAACTCTCTAATTTCTTAAAAATCTTTAAAATATTGGTCTGCCCATCAAAATGCCAAATTCTTGATTTGTAATTCAATCAACAATATTTAAGTATTTACCAAGTACAGACATAAATTTCTAAACTTTTTGGGAGATATAATATTATATTTTTGCCTAATAGACTTTATAGCATCATAAATACCAAGGTGTGAAAACAACTCTGTAATTATTCATTATTATTGAGAGAAATAAGGTAGATAGAAAGAGGAAAATTAAGTATGAAAGAATAACAGAAAAATCGTCAGTTTACAAGGTAAAATTAATAAATTATCAAGTTATGCTAACATGTATTATTTAACCCAAATAGTTTTAGCATTTTCAATAATGAATATAATGTATAAAATGCACAAATAGAAAGACGTAATATACCCTGTGAGCACTTTTACCAGGGTGCTAATGACCTGCTTGAGTTAGCACCTTGGGCTTCGCCTCCAGCCTTAAAATACAGTCAACTATTACCTGCTCAAATCTATACCAGCATGTTTTAACTAGACTAACTATACTCTAAGGAGAGGAAAATATCATACTGTTTCATTTTCATTCACAGCTTCTAAAATCACAGCTATTATTCATAATGCAGTTGTAGTTTTGAGTATGCTATAATGTACCTGTATGTGAAAATCATGTACTTGTGACAGTATTTAACTTTCTTGACTTATAAAATTAAAAATATCTGAGTCTGAAGTAGATTTAAAATATCTTCTTATATATACTTAAATAGCATATTATCAATTTCTTCCATTTTCTCCATATATAGTTATATTTTAGATTATAGCTTTTTGAAATGATATTAAACACCAGTGGCATATAGGCCAAACATAACTGAAATTTTAAAGCCACTGCCAAACTAAAATGGAGACATACAACATACAGAGCAAATTTCATTCATTCAAGTAACAATTGTCAACTTTTTCATTATTTGGACTAACTCTTCCTCCTACCTCTTGGTCCATAGTGAAAAAGCAACGTGCATTTTGTTAATTATTCACAAATTTCTTGTGGGGGAGGAGATGATATTTAAAGGTGTAAATGGTCAGTGCTGTCTCTGTATTCCTTTTTCATCCAAACTAACAGTAGATAATGTTTGTATAAGCAACATCTTGTTGAATAGCTGAGAGATTACCATGATTTAAGATTTAGAATTGCTTGAAGTGTTAATAAGATTAGGGTCAATATCATCCACTATCTTGTCAGGAATTTGAATGGTACAATTCATATTAGTGATAATAATAATACTAGAATAATAATAATAGCCACATCTATTAACTTAAGCACATAAAATGTGCCAAGTACTGCATTAAATATTTTTCACAAATTATCTCATTTACTCTTCAATGAGTAAATAGATAATCCTAACATAACATTATTATCTCTGTTTTACAGCTAATAATAGCCAGTATTTACTGGCTTCTAATTATATGTTCAATTGGCAACATTCCAATGAAATTGTTACCGTTTTCTAGAGGAGAAAACCTAAATTTAGAGTGAGACAGTGATTTGCCTATATTCCCATATATAGTGAGGTTGGATCCATGACTCATTTGTAATTTAAGAACTCATGCTCTTCACCACAGTGTTATAGTTATCAAATATATTAGTCACTATAAGTAAGTCTAGAGGCTTTAACTCTAGAATCTCATCAGATTAGCAAAATTAAAGGTTGCATTGTTTATTCATGTTATGGTCTGAAATCCAGTGCAGTTGAAGTGTTGTCTATCAGTAATGCAATCTGAGAAATGGAGTTTAATTGTGTGCACAAGAGGAAAATAAAGATTTGGAATAAATAGGACATTTTCTCTGTCATACTTTAAAATCTTGACTTTTATGTGAAAGAGAGAACTATTGAATTATTTAAAGTATGGAATGATATTAGTAAATTTCTATTTTACAATCATGACTGCAGTGATATTTCAGAATAAAGTCTATTCTGTGGTCTACACAGGGTGAGACCAGAGAAAGGGAAGCTATTTAGGGGGAACCATTTACACAAGAAATGATTAGAGCAGAAGCTAATACAGTGGCTGTAGGAATTAAGAGAAAATGTAGGTAAATCCTCCAAGAGATATTTGGGGCATAGAATCAAAAGGACTTCTTGAATACTGGGTATGAACAGTTAAGGAGAAAAAGGGTCAAGGATATTTCTGAGGTTTTAAGCTTAGCGCACAATGTGTGTGGTAGGTAGTAAGGATTATAATGTAGAAGTGACTTCTCTACATGTATGGAACAGCTTTACATAGGAGTCCTTTGTCAACTAGGCAGATATATTGATTATGCTGCATATGGGCTTGCTTGCATTGCTATAAAACCAAGAAAAATTAAATGAGTTGCAAATTAATCTAGTTTATTTCGTTTAACCATTTACTCAACAAATACATTTGGATTACAAACTTGTATGCTATGCACTGTGCTGGAAATTTGAGGAAACAATGTAAAAGACACAATCTCTGGGTTAAGTCTAGTGGAAGACAATTGTGATTCAACTTAATCAATGCTAAATAAAAGCAAACATGGGATGTTATGGCAATTCTTAGAATGTGCATGAAAACCCAGAAGTGTAGCAGAAAGGGTAAAAAAAAAATCTTCATAATAGTTTGAAGTAAGGATAAGAATTAGCTAAGCAGAAAAAGAAGATATATTCAGACTATATATACAGAACATGTACATAGGCTCAGAAAGAAAACAGAGAATGCCATGATTAAAGGTAGCTGGAAGGTGAGTATGGCCTGAGAACAGAAGAAAGTCTGGCAGGTGATAGGACTTGTGAGGTCAAAGTTGCTAGGATATGAAAGATTCTTACATGCCAAAGCCTTTTGAAGATTTCAGCTTGAAAGTTAAAAAGCCACTAAATGATTCTTATCAGAGAAATTGCATGGTCACATTTACGCATAATGAAAGTCATTCTTACAACAGCATAAGAGTGGATTGGATAAAAACAAGATCAAAGGCATGGGAACCCATCATGGGGCTTTTGGAGAACTCTAGCAGAGAGGTGATAGTGGTCTGAAATAAAGCCACTGCAGTGAGGATGGAGAGGAGGGGGAATTCAAGAATGTTAAAGTGAAAAAATGGATAGATTTTATCCCCAGTGAGATTAAAGGCTAAATGAGATGGAAGAATGAGGATAATTCTCAGCTTTCTGACTTAAGTAATTAGGTATCTGATGGTGCTATTCAAAAAAACAGGGGAAAATGAAAAGATGAGCACAGGTCTGGTGAAGCAGGAAGAAAGTAAACTTACTTTTGAACATACAAGTATCTCTGAAGCATTCAAGCAAAGATATCCAGGAAGAAGCTGGATATATATATTTTTAACATCTTTATTGGAGTATAACTGCTTTACACTGTTGTGTTAGTTTCTGCTGTATAACAAAGTGAATCAGCTATACGTATACTTTTATCCCCATATCCCCTCCCACTTGCATCTCCCTCCCACCCTCCCTGTCCCACCCCTCTAGGTGATCACAAAGCACGGAGCTGATCTCCTCCTGCAATACAGCTGCTTCCCACTAGCCATCTATTTTACATTTAGTAGTGTATATATGTCCATGCCACTCTCTCACTTCGTCCCAGCTTACCTTCCCCCTCCCCGTGTCCTCAAGGCGATTCTCTATATCTGAATCTTTTTCCCTCCTACCCCTAGGTTCCTCAGAACCATTTTTTAAAAATTTTTAGTTTCCATATATGTGTGTTAGCATACAGTATTTGTTTTTCTCTTTCTGACTTACTTCACTCTGTATGAGATTCTCTATATCTGAATCTTTTTCCCTGCTACCCCTAGGTTCCTCAGAACCATTTTTTTTTTTATTTTTAGTTTCCATATATGTGTGTTAGCATACAGTATTTGTTTTTCTCTTAATTTTTTTTTGATGATGGCCATTCTGATTGGTGTGAGGTGATACCTCACTGTAGTTTTGATTTGCATTTCTCTGATTAGTGATGTTGAGCATCCTTTCATGTGTCTGTTGGCAATCTGTATATCTTCTTTGGAGAAATGTCTATTTAGGTTTAATGCCCATTTTTGGATTGGGTTGTTTGTTTTTCTGATATCGAGCTGCATGAGCTGCTTCTATATTTTATCTATGTGCAGGGGTTTATCTCTTGATTTTCTTTCCTGTTCCATTGATCTATATTTCTGTTTCTGTGCCAGTACCATACTCTCTTGATTACTGTAGCTTTGTAATATAGTCTACATTCAGGGAAAATGATTCCTCCAGCTCCGTTTTTCTTTCTCAAATTTGCTTTGGCTATTCGGGGTCTTTTATGTTTCCATACAAATTGTGAAATTTTTTGTTCTAGTTCTGTGAAAAATGCCATTGGTAGTTTGATAGGGATTGCATTGAATCTGTACATTGCTTTGGGTAGTATAGTTATTTTCACAATATTGATTCTTCTAATCCAAGACCATGGTATATCTCTCCATCTGTTTGTATCATTTTTAATTTCTTTCATCAGTGTCTTATAGTTTTCTGCATACAGGTCTTTTGTCTCCTTAGGTAGGTTTATTCCTAGGTCTTTTATTCTTTATGTTGCAATGGTAAATGGGAGTGTTTCCTTATTTTCATTTTCAGACTTTTCATCATTAATGTGTAGGACTGCAAGAGATTTCTGTGCATGAATTTTGTATCTTACGACTTCACCAAATCCATTGATTAGCTCTAGTAGTTTTCTGGTGGCTTCTTTAGGACTATCCCTATACTGTATCATGTCATCTGCAAACAGTGACTGTTTTACTTCCTCTCTTTCTGATTTTGTTTCCTTTTATTTATTTTCCTTCTCTGATTGCTGTGACTAAAACTTCCAAAATTATGTTGAATAATAATGGTGAGAGTTGGCAACCTTGTCTTGTTCCTGATCTTAGTGGAAACGGTTTCAGTTTTTCACCATTGAGAATGATATTGGCTGTGGGTTTGTCATATATGGCCTTTATTATGTTGAGGTAAGTTCCCTTTTTGCCTACTTTCTGGAGGGATTTTATCATAAATTTATCAAAATGTTAAATTTTGAATTTATCAAAATGTTAAATTTTGTCAAAAGATTTTTTGCATTATTGAGATTATCATGTGGTTTTTATCCTTCACTTTGTTAATATGGTGTTTCACTTTGACTAATTTGCGTATTTTGAAGAATCGTTGCATTCCTAGGTAGACCTCACTTGATCATGGTGTATGATACGTTTAATGTGCTGTTAGATTCTGTTTGCTGGTATTTTGGTGGGGATTTTTGCATCTATGTTTATAAGAGGTATTGACCTGTTATTTTCCTTTTTTTGTGTGTGACATCTTTGTCTGGTTTTGGTATTGGGGTGATCGTGGCCTTGTAGAATGAGTTTGGGAGTGTTCCTCCCTCTGCTATATTTTGGAAGAGTTTGAGAAGGATAGGCGTTAGCTCTCTTCTAAATGTTTGATAGAATTTGCCTATGAAGCCATCTGGTCCTGGGCTTTTGTTTGTTGGAAGATTTTTAATCACAGTATCAATTTCAGTGCTTGTGATTTGTCTGTTCACATTTACTATTTCTTCCTGGTTCAGGAAGGTTGTGTTTTACTAAGAATTTGTCCATTTCTTCCAGGTTGTCCATTTTATTGGCATATAGTTGCTTGTAATAATCTCTGATGATCCTTTGTATTTTTGCAGTGTCACTTGTTACTTCTTTTCATTTCTAATTCTGTTGATTTGAGTCTTTTCCTTTTTTTTCTTGAAGAGTCTGGCTAATGGTTTATCAGCTTTGTTTATCTTCCCAAAGAACCAGCTTTTAGTTTATTGATCTTTGCTATTGTTTCCTTCATTTCTTTTTCATTTATTTCTGATCTGATTTTCTTGATTACTTTCCTTCTTCTAACTTTGGGATTTTCTTGTTCTTCTTTCTCTAACTGTTTTAGGTTTATGGTCAGGTTGTTTATTTGATATTTTTCTTGTTTCTTGAGGTAGGAGTTTATTTCTATAAACTACCTTCTTAGAACTGCTTTTGCTGCATCGCATAGATTTTGAGTTATCGTGTTTTCATTGTCATTTGTTTCTAAGTATTTTTGATTTCCTCTTTGATTTCTTCAGTGATCTCTTGGTTATTTAGTAGTGTACTGTTTAGCCTCCATGTGCTTGTATTTTTTACACTTTTTTCCTGTAATTCATATCTAGTCTCATAGCATTGTGGTTGGAAAATATACTTGATATGATTTCAATTTTCTTAAATTTACCAAGGCTTGGTTTGTGACCCAAAATATGATCTATCCTGGACAGTGTTCTATGAGCACTTGAGAGAAAAGTGTATTCTGTTGTGTTTGGATGAAATGTCCTATAAATATGAATTAAGTCCATCTTGTGTAATGTATCATTTAAAGCTTGTGTTTCGTTATTTATTTTCTTTTTGGATGACCTGTCCATTGGTGTGAGTGGTGTGTTAAAGTCCCCTACTATTAATGTGTTACTGTTGATTTCCCCTTTTATTGCTGTTAGCATTTGCCTTATGCTGATGTGCTCCTATGTTGGATGCATAAATATTTACAGTTGTTATATCTTCCTCTTGTGTTGATCCCTTGGTCATTATGTAGTGTCCTTCTTTATCTCTTGTAATAGTCTTTATTTTAAAGTCTATTTTGTCTGATATGAGAATTGCTACTCCATCTTTCTTTTGATTTCCATTTGCATGGAATATCTTTTTCCATCACCTCACTTTCAGTCTGTATGTGTCCCTAGGTCTGTAGTAGGTCTCTTGTTGACAGCCTATATATGGATTTTGTTTTTGTATCCATTCAGTCATTCTATGGGTTTTGGTTGGAACATTTAATCCATTTACATTCAAGGTTGTTATCAATATGTATGTTCCTATTATGATTTAATAATTGTTTTGGGTTTGTTTTTGTAGGTCTTTTCCATCTCTTGTGTTTCCTGCCTAGAGAAGTCCCTTTAGAATTTGTTGTAAAGCTGGTTTGGTGGTGCTGAATTCTCTTAGGTTTTGCTTGTCTGTAAAGCTTTTAATTTCTCTGTCGAATCTGAATGAGATCCTTGCTGGGTAGAGGAATCTTGGATGTAGGTGTTTCCCTTTCATCACTTTAAATATGTCCTGCCACTCCCTTCTGGCTTGCCGAGTTTCTGCTGAACGATCAGCTGTTAATCTTATGGGGATTCCCTTGTATGGTATATGTTGCTTTTCCCTTGCTGCTTTTAATATATTTTCTTTGTATTTAATTTTTGATAATTTGATTAATATGTGTCTTGGCATGTTTCTCCTTGGATTTATCCTGTATGGGACTCTCTGCATTTCCTGGACTTGATTGACTATTTCTTTTCCCATATTAGGGAAGTTTTCAACTATAATCTCTTCAAATATTTTCTCAGTCCCTTTCTTTTCCTCTTCTTCTGGGACCCATATAATTTGAATGTTGGTGCACTTAATGTTGTCCCAGAGGTCTCTGAGAGTGTCCTCCATTCTTTTCATTCTTTTTTCTTTATTCTGCTCTGCAGTAGTTATTTCCACTATTTTATCTTCCAGGTCACTTATCCATTCATCTGGCTCAGTTATTCTGCTATTGATTCCTTCTAGAGAATTTTTAATTTCATTTATTGTGTTGTTCATCATTGTTTGTTTGTTCATTAGTTCTTCTAGGTCTTTGTTTAATGTTTCTTCTATTTTCTCCATTCTATTTCTAAGATTTTGTATCATCTTTACTATCATTACTCTGAATTCTTTTTCAGGTAGACTGCCTATTTCCTCTGCATTTGTTTGGTCTGGTGGGTTTTTGCTTTTCTCCTTCATCTGATGCATATTTCTCTCTCTTCTCATTTTCCTTAACTTACTGTGCTTGGGAGTCTCCTTTTCACAAGCTGCAGGTTCGTAGTTCTCATTGTTTTTGGTGTCTGCCCCGAGTGGATGAGGTTGGTTCAGTGGGTTGTGTAGGCTTCCTGGTGGAGGGGACTGGCGCCTGTTTTCTGGTGGATGGAACTGGATCTTCCCTTTCTGGTGAGCAGGATCACGTCCAGTGGTGTGTTTTGGGGTGTTTGTGAAGTTGTTATGATTTTAGGCAGCCTCTCTGCTAAATGGGTTTGGTTGTGTTCCTGTCTTGCTAGTTTCTTGGCATGAGGCATCCAGCTCTAGTGCTTGCTGGTCATTGAGTGGAGCTGGGTCTTAGCGTTGAGATGCAGCTCTCTGGGAGAACTCTCGCCCAATGATATTAATTGGGGCTGTGATGTCTCTGGTGGTCCAGTGTCCTGATCTTGGCTCTCCCACCTCAGAGGCTCAGGCCTGACACCTGGCCGGAGCACCAAGACTCTGTCAGCCACACGACTCAGAAGAAAAGGGAGAAAATAAATAAATAGAATAAAGTTATTAAAATAAAAATTTTAAAAATATTATTAAAATAAAAAATAAAAACATAATAAAAAAGAAAGGAAGAGAGCAACCAAGTCAATAAAGAAATCTACCAATGATGATAAACTCTAAATACTAAACTACGACAAACATAAAACCAGAAACAAATTAGATGCAGAAAGCAAACCCCATGTCTACAGTTGCTCCCAAAGTCCACCGCCTCAATTTTGGGTTGATTTGTTGTCTATTCAGGTATTCCAGAGATTCAATGACACCTGGCCGGAGCACCAAGACTCTGTCAGCCACACGACTCAGAAGAAAAGGGAGAAAATAAATAAATAGAATAAAGTTATTAAAATAAAAATTTTTTAAATATTATTAAAATAAAAAATAAAAACATAATAAAAAAGAAAGGAAGAGAGCAACCAAGTCAATAAAGAAATCTACCAATGATGATAAACTCTAAATACTAAACTACGACAAACATAAAACCAGAAACAAATTAGATGCAGAAAGCAAACCCCATGTCTACAGTTGCTCCCAAAGTCCACCGCCTCAATTTTGGGTTGATTTGTTGTCTATTCAGGTATTCCAGAGATTCAGGGTACATCAAGTTGATTGTGGAGCTTTAATCCACTGCTCCTGAGGCTGCTAGGGGAGATTTCCCTTTCTCTTCTTTGTTCACACAGCTGCTGGGGCTCAGCTTTGGATTTGGCCCCGCCTCTGCATGTAAGTCACCCGAGGGTGTCTGTTCTTTGCTCAGACAGGACGGGGTTAAAGTAGCAGCTGATTAGGGGGCTCTGACTCACTTAGGCTGAAGGAAGATAGGGGTACAGAATGTGGGGCGAGCCTGTGATGGCAGAGGCCAGAATGACGTTGCATCAGCCTGGGGCATACCCTGTGTTTCCCCCGGGGAAGTTGTCCCTGGATCACGGAACCCTGGCAGTGGCAGGCTGCACAGGTTCCCGGGAGGGGAGGTGTGGATAGTGACCTGTGGTTGCACACAGGCTTCTTGGTGGCTGCAGCAGCAGCCTTAGCATTTCATGCCCGTCTCTGGTGTCCGTGCTGATAGCCACAAATCTCGCCCATCTCTGAAGCTCATTTAGTCAGTGTTCTGAATCATCTCCTCATGCAACCCAAAACAATGATCCCTTGACTCTTAGGCAGTTCCAGACTTTTTCCCGGACTCCCTCCCATTTAGCTGTGGTGCACTATGCTCCTTCAGACTGTGTTTATGCAGCCAACCCCAGTCCTCTCCGTGGGATCTGAACTCTGAAACCCAAGCCTCAGCTCCCAGCCCCCACCAGCCCTGGTGGGTAAGCAGACAAACCTCTCGGGCTGGTGAGTGCTGTTCGGCACTGATCCTCTCTGCGGGAATGTCTCAGCTTTGCCCTCTGCACCCCTGTTGCTGTGCTCTCCTCCATGCCTCCAACCTTCCACCCACCCACCCCATGTCTCCACCAGTGAAGGGGCTTTCTAGTCTGTGGAAACTTTTCCTCCTTCACAGCTCCATCCCAGAGGTGCAGGTCCCATCCCTATTCTTTTGTCTGTGTTTTTTCTTTTTTCTTTTGCCCTACCCACGTACGTGGGGAGTTTCTTGCCTTTTAGAAAGTCTGACGTCTTCTGCCAGAGTTCAGTAGGTGTTCTGTAGGAGGTGTTCCCCGTGTAGATGTATTTTTGATGTATTTGTGGGGAGGAAGGTGATCTCCACGTGTTACTCCTCTGCCATCTTGAAGGTCCTCTCTCGATATAATTTTTAAGTGTAGTATAATATGGTTTCAAGTCTAATGTATTATCTATTCCTATGACTACTTAGCTCAGTGCTTTAATGAAGTCAAGTTAAGTGTCTCAGTTTAATTTCTTCTTCTTGACTTAACCGGTAAAATTCTGCCAGTGACAAGAATAGTAAGAGAGACCAAAAGATTAAGGGCAAATATATTGCCATAACTAATTGTTGGTCAGTAGTATCATCTTTTTTAGAACCTAATTATGAATTGGAGAAAGTGACAATTTAGCTTTTTATATCTTATGCCTGTGTTGAAAGAAAGGTAACTTAAGTAGAAAAATCTAAGCCACAAATAAAATGACACCTAACAAAACCTCACAGGGTACTAGTAAATAGTTTCTGCTGTTGACCATATACTATATTCACTATTACAAACTTTTGTAAATTGAGTTCAACCTTTTTCCCTTTTCCTGAAAGAAAAATCAAATAATGAATATAAAAAATGAATGGATATCAAGGCACAAGGAACGTTATATAATACAAATTACAAAACTGCAGTGTAGTTATACAAAATTATGAGCTTCATGAGATAAGATGAGTTTGTATTCAGCCAAAGAATCAACATAATTGCAAAGCAGAGTCTGAATCAGCTGGATTAAATAATGGTCTTTCTTAAAAAAGGCAATCTTTTTATAAAACAGCTTTCGTAAAAGTTTTGCAGAAGTTATCGGTAGTCTACATAACTTTACACATTTATTTAAAAATCTAAGTTAAACAAGGTTGACTAAGGAAGTTAGAAATGGAGCTCTCCAAAATAGAATCTAGAGGAAAGACTGTCAGTAGGCTCCAGACATGTGGATTGGTAAGATTTCCAGACATATGAAGCAGTTTAAATATTTCCAAGTATTTGATATCACTGATTCAAAGTCTCAGAGTCAGTGCTGACCAGACTGGGTGTGTGTTCCAAGATTCCCAACCTAATGCCAATCTCTTGGGAAAAAATCTCTCATAAGAGCCCTCCATACAGTGCTCTGAAAACTTCACCTGGCCACCATAAAGCTTTAAAATATCATTAGGAGAATTTTTTTTCAAAAGAACCAGAAATTTTCAGTGACATGCCTTAGAAAATTGCTTTCTTTGCTCTTTGGTGCATATAGATGTGGTATCAGTAGTTTCAATCTGTTTCTTTGCTCCTTTATGAAAATAGCTTGTCTGGAAGTCCTTTTCTTTAGAAATTATGACTATTTCAGTTCGCAATTTGAGATCCTATAATCTCTAAGCAAGCTTTTACGTTAGTTCTTTAATCAGAAAATGTCTCTGCTGCACAAAGTTTTGTTATTAATATGCAAATGAATGCTGTAATGCAGATGACACTTTTCCCCAAACCACATTCAATTAACATACCAATAACTTTAGGTTCTCCTAGTGTAATCAGAATTAGTGTTTTACATGACAGATTTTTTAACACTTCTTAGGTTGTGAGAAGAAAGAATCTGAAGCCATCGTTTATTATCATGATGCAAATGCAAAACATATAGATTGAGAGAATGGAAGAAAATGGCCAAAGATGACGTAAATATAACAATGTTATAAATGCTCTTATTCAGGTTTCTTAATAGATTGCTGAACCAGGGAACCATATAACTACCTTAAAGAAGACACTTCATATTAAAATTAGCAATTGTACCCATCTGTTATAATAGACTTATATAATCAAGTTCCTTTCTACCCTACACATGAAATGGAAACAGCAACAAAAATAAAGAAAATCACAACAGATTATATGGTAAACTGCTGCAATTCTGTGTCACCTAAAACAAGTTTATATGGTTGAAGCATTTTAAGAGATTAAAGTTCAAAATTAAAAATTAGCCTGAAAACATTGTCTTCAGACTCTCTATAAGTGGAACAGAAGTTCTTCAGCTTCTAAGCATGTTACTGATCAATATTTGTGACTAAAGTATTGTCTACCTGCCATGAGGCAGGTTTAAATGAACATGGAATGAAACACTGAAGTCTCTTGTTGTATTTTCTTTGTGTTGGGAAATAATTTTGTGAAATTTATTCAGCAACAACTTACTTGTCACTTATTTTATTATAGTCAGTAATACAGATTCCGGGACAGTAGTGTGAAAAAAATGTCTTTTAGTACTCAAACGTACCTCTTTTTTATTGTGATATCTTTTTTATTTAACTTTCATTTTTATTTTTACTTATTTTTTATATCTTTATTAGAGTATGACTATTTTATGATGTTGTGTTAGATTCTACTGTACAACAAAGTGAATGAGCTATATGTATACATATGTCCCCATATAACCTCTCTCGAGCCTCCCTCCCACCCTCCCTATCCCACCCCTCTAGGTCATCACAAAGCATCGAGCTGATCTTCCTGTGCTACACAGCAGCTTCCCACTAGCTATCTATTTTACATTTAGTAGTGTATATATGTCAGTGCTACTCTCTCACTTCGTCTCAGCTTTCCCTTCCCCCACTGTGTCCTCAAGTCTATTCTCTACATCTGTGTCCTTATTGCTGCCCTGCCACTAGGTTCATCAGTACCGTTTTTTTAGATTCCATATATTGCATTAACATACAGTATTTGCTTTTCTCTTTCTGACATACTTTGGTCTGTATGGCAGACTCTAGATCCATCCACCTCATGGCAAATAACTCAATTTCATTCCTTTTTATGGCTGAGTAATATTCCATTGTATACATCTGCCACACCTTCTTTATCCATTCATCTGTTGATGGACACTTAGGCTCCTTCCATGTCCTGGCTACTGTAAATACTGCTGCAGTGAACATTCTGGTACATGACTCTTTTTGAATTATGGTTTTCTCAGGGTATATGCCCAGTAGTGGGATTGCTGGGTCATATGATAGTTCTATTTTTAGCTCTTAAGGAACCTCCATACTGTTCTCCATAGTGGCTGTATCAATTTACATTCCCACCAACAGTGCAGGAAGGTTCCCTTTGCTCCACACCCTATCCAGCATTTACTGTTTGTAGATTTTTTGATTAAGGGCTTTCTGACTGGTGTGAGGTGATACCTCATTGTGGTTTTGACTTGCATTTCTCTAGTGATTAGTGACGTTGAGCAACCTTTCATGTATTTGTTGGCAATCTGTATATCTTCTTTGGAGAAATGTCTGTTTAAGTCTTCTGCCCATTTTTAATTGGGTTGTTTGTTTTTATGATATTGAGCTGCATGAGCTGTTTTTATATTTTGGAGATTAATCCTTTGTCAGTTGATTCGTTTGCAAATACTTTCTCCCATTCTGAGGGTTGTCTTTTCATGTTGTTCATAGTTTCCTTTGCTGTGCAAAAGCTTTTAACTTTCATTAGGTCCTATTTGTTTATATTTTATTTTATTTCCATTTCTCTAGGAGGTGGATCAAAAAGGATCTTGCTGTGATATATGTCATAAAGTGTTCTGGCTATGTTTTCCTCTAAGAGTTTTACAGTGTATGGTCTTACATTTAGGTCTTTAATCTATTCTGAGTTTATTTTTGTGTATGGTGTTAGGAAGTGTCCTAATTTCATTTTTTACATGTAGCTGTCCAGTTTTCCCAGCACCACTTATTGAAGAAGCTGTCTTTTCTCCATTGTATATTCTTGCCTCCTTTGTCAAACATAAGGCGACGCTATGTGTGGGGATTTATCTCTCGATTTTCTATCCTGTTCCATTGATCTATATTTCTGTTTTTGTGCCAGTACCATACTCTCTTGATTACTGTAGCTTTGTAATATAGTCTGAAGTCAGGGAGCTTGATTCCTCCAGCTCCTTTTTTCTTTCTCATTGTTGCTTTGGCTATTCAGGGTCTTTTCTGTTTCCATACAAATTGTGAAATTTTTTGTTCTAGCTCTGTGAAAAATGCCATTGGTTGTTTGATAGGGATTGCATTGAATCTGTAGATGGCTTTGGGTAGTATAGTCATTTTCACAATGTTGATTCTTCCAATCCAAGAACGTGGGATATCTTTCCATCTCTTTGTATCATCTTTGATTTCTTTCATCTATATCTTACAGTTTTCTGCATTCAGGTCTTTTGACTCCTTAAGTAGGTTTATTCCTAGGTATTTTATTCTTTTTGTTGTGATGGAAAATGGGAGTGTTTCCTTAATTTCTCTATCTGGGTTTTCATCATCATTGTATAGGAATGCAAGAGATTTCTGTGCATTAACTTTGTATCCTGCAACTTTACCAAATTCATTGATTAGCTATAGTACTTTTCTCTTGGCATCTTTAGGATTTTCTATGCATAGTACCATGTCTTCTGCAAACAGCAACGGTTTTACTTCTTCTTTTCCAATTTGGATTCATTTTATTTCTTTTTCTTCTCTGATTGCCATGGCTAAAACTTCCAAAACTATGTTGAATAATATCTTAGAGGAAATGATTTCAGTTTTTCACCATTGAGAATGATGTAGGCCATGGGTTTGTCATATATGGCTTTTATTATGTTGATATAGATTCCCTCTCTGTGCACTTTCTGTAGAGTTTTTTATCATAAATCAGTATTGAGGGCTTCCCTGGTGGCGCAGTGGTTGAGAGTCCACCTGCCGATGCAGGGGACATGGGTTTGCGCCCCGGTCTGGGAAGATCCCACATGCCGCAGAGCGGCTGGTCCTGTGAGCCATGGCCAATGGGCCTGTGCGTCCGGAGCCTGTGCTCCACAACAGGAGAGGCCACAACAGTGAGAGGCCCACGTATGGCAAAAAAGAAATAGAAAAAAAAATCAGTGTTGAATTTTGTCAAAAGCTTTTTCTACATCTATTGAGATGATCATATGGTTTTTATTCTTCAGTTTGTTACTATGCTGTATCACATTAATTGATTTGCGTATATTGAAGAATCCTTGCATTCCTGGGATAAACCCCACTTGATCATGGTGTATGGTCCTTTTTATGTGCTCTTGGATTCTGTTTACTGGTATTTTGTTGAGGATTTTTGCATCTATGTTCATCAGAGATATTGGCCTGTAATTTTCTTTTTTTGTGACATCTTTGTCTGGTTTTGGTATCAGGTTGATGGTGGCTTCAATGAATGAGTTTGGGAGTGTTTCTCCCTCTGCTATATTTTGGAAGAGTTTGAGAATCTTAGGTGTTAGCTTTTCTCTAAATGTTTGATAGAATTCACTTCTGAAGCCATCTGGTCCTGGGCTTTTGTTTGTTGGAAGATTTTTAATCATAGTTTCAATTTCAGTGCTTGTGATTTGTCTGTTTATATTTTCTATTTCTTCCTGGTTCACTCTTGGAAGGTTATGCTTTTCTAAGAATTTGTCCATTTCTTCCAGTTTGTCCATTTTATTGGCATATAGTTGCTTGTCGTAATCTCTCACGATCCTTTGTATTTCTGTGGTGTCAGTTGTTGCTTCTGCTTTTTCATTTCTAATTATGTTGATTTAAGTCTTCTCCCTTATTTTTCCTAATGAGTCTGGCTAATAGTTTATCAATTTTGTTTTTCTTCTCAAAGAACCATCTTTTAGTTTTATTGTTCTTTGCTATTGTTTTCTTCATTTCTTTTTCATTTCAGCTGATCTTTATGGTTTCCTTCCTTTTGCTAACCCTGGGGTGTTTTTTGTTCTTCTTTCTCTAATTGCTTTAGGTGTAAGGTTAGGTTTTTTATTTGAGATTTTTCTTGTTTCTTGAGGTAGGCTTGTATAGCTATAAACTTCCCTCTTAGAACTGCTTTTGCTGCATCCCATAGGTTTTGGAACATTGTGTTTTTGTTGTCATTTGTCTCTCGGTATTTTCTGATTTCCTCTTTGATTTCTTCAGTGATCTCTTGGTTGTTTAGTATCGTATTGTTTAGCCTCCATGTGTTTGTATTTTTTACACTTTTTTCCTGTAATTGATATCTAGAAAAGCTTTTTCTACATCTATTGAGATGATCATATGGTTTTTATTCTTCAGTTTGTTACTATGCTGTATCACATTAATTGATTTGCGTATATTGAAGAATCCTTGCATTCCTGGGATAAACCCCACTTGATCATGGTGTATGGTCCTTTTTATGTGCTCTTGGATTCTGTTTACTGGTATTTTGTTGAGGATTTTTGCATCTATGTTCATCAGAGATATTGGCCTGTAATTTTCTTTTTTTGTGACATCTTTGTCTGGTTTTGGTATCAGGTTGATGGTGGCTTCAATGAATGAGTTTGGGAGTGTTCCTCCCTCTGCTATATTTTGGAAGAGTTTGAGAATCTTAGGTGTTAGCTTTTCTCTAAATGTTTGATAGAATTCACCTCTGAAGCCATCTGGTCCTGGGCTTTTGTTTGTTGGAAGATTTTTAATCATAGTTTCAATTTCAGTGCTTGTGATTTGTCTGTTTATATTTTCTATTTCTTCCTGGTTCACTCTTGGAAGGTTATGTTTTTCTAAGAATTTGTCCATTTCTTCCAGTTTGTCCATTTTATTGGCATATAGTTGCTTGTCGTAATCTCTCACGATCCTTTGTATTTCTGTGGTGTCAGTTGTTGCTTCTGCTTTTTCATTTCTAATTATGTTGATTTAAGTCTTCTCCCTTATTTTTCCTAATGAGTCTGGCTAATAGTTTATCAATTTTGTTTTTCTTCTCAAAGAACCATCTTTTAGTTTTATTGTTCTTTGCTATTGTTTTCTTCATTTCTTTTTCATTTATTTCTGAGCTGATCTTTATGGTTTCCTTCCTTTTGCTAACCCTGGGGTGTTTTTTGTTCTTCTTTCTCTAATTGCTTTAGGTGTAAGGTTAGGTTTTTTATTTGAGATTTTTCTTGTTTCTTGAGGTAGGCTTGTATAGCTATAAACTTCCCTCTTAGAACTGCTTTTGCTGCATCCCATAGGTTTTGGAACATTGTGTTTTTGTTGTCATTTGTCTCTCGGTATTTTCTGATTTCCTCTTTGATTTCTTCAGTGATCTCTTGGTTGTTTAGTATCGTATTGTTTAGCCTCCATGTGTTTGTATTTTTTACACTTTTTTCCTGTAATTGATATCTAGTCTCATAGTATTGTGGTCAGAAATGTTGCTTGATATGATTTCAATTTTCTTAAATTTACTAAGGCTTGATTTCTGACCCAAGATATGATCTATCCTGGAGAATGTTCTGTGTGCACTTGAGAAGAAAGTGTATTCTGTTGTTTTTGGATGGAATGTCCTATAAATATCAATTAATTCCATTTCATCTAATGTGTCATTTAAAGCTTGTGTTAACTTATTTATTTTCATTTTGGATGATTTGTCCATTGCTGTAAGTGGAGTGTTAAAGTTACCTACTATTTTTGTGTTAATATTGATTTCCCCTTTTATGGCTATTAACATTTGCCTTATGTATTGAGGTGCTCCTATGTTTGTTGCATGGATATTTACAATTGTTGTATCTTCTTCTTAGATTGATCCCTTGATCATTATATAATGTCCTTCCTTGTCTCTTGTAGTAGTCTTTATTTTAAAGTCTGTTTTGTCTGATATAAGTTTTCTACTTCAGCTTTCCTTTGATTTCCATTTGCATGGAATATCTTTTTCCATCCAGTTTCAGTCTGTATGTGTCCCTAGGTCTGAAGTGGGTCTCTTTTAGACAGCATGTACATGGGTCTTGTTTTGTATCCATTCTGCCAGTCTTTTCCTTCTGTTTGGGGCATTTAATCCATTTACATTTAAGGTAATTATTGATATGTGTGTTCCTATTGCCATTTTCTTAATTGTTTTGTTTTTGTTTTTGTAAGTCTTTTCCTTCTTTTGTGTTTCCTGTCTAGAGAAGTTCCTTTAGCATTTGTTGTAAAGCTGATTTGGTGGTGCTGAATTCTCTTAACTTTTGTTTTTCTGTACATGTTTTGATTTCTCTGTCGAATATTAATGAGATCCTTGCTGGGTAGAGTAATCTTGGTTGTAGTTTTTTCCCTTTCATCACTTTAAATATATCTTGCCCCTCCCTTCTGGCCTGTAGAGCTTCTGCTGAAAGATCCTCTCTTAACCATATGGGGATTCCCTTTTATGTTATTTGTTGCTTTTCCCTTGCTGCTTTTAATATTTTTTCTTTGTATTTAATTTTTGTTAGTTTGATTATTATGTGTCTTGGTGTGTTTCTCCTTTGTTTTTTCCTGTATGGACTCTCTGTGCTTCCTGGATTTGATTGATTATATCCTTTCCCATGTTGGGAAAGTTTCCCAGTATAATCTCTTCAAATATTTTCTCAAAGCTTTCTCTTTTCTTCTTTTTCTGGGATGCCCATAATTCAAATGTTGTTGCACTTAATGTTGTCCCATAGTTCTCTGAGACTGTCTTCCATTCTTTTCATTCTTTTTTGTTTATTCTGCTCTGTGGTAGTTTTTTCCAATGTTCTATCTTCCAGCTCACATATCCGTTCTTCTGCCTTAGTCATTCTGCTCTTGATTCCTTCTAGAGTATTTTTAATTTCAGTTATTTTGTTGTTCATTACCGTTTGTTTGCTCTTTAATTCTTCTAGGTCCTTGTTAAAAGTTTCTTGTATTATCTCTATTCTATTTTCAAGATTTTGTTACTTCTTTACTGTCATTACTCTGAATTCTTTTTTGGGTAGTTAGCCTTTTTCCTCTTCATTTATTTTGTCTTTTGTGTTTTTATCTTGCTCCTTTGGCTGCAAGATATTTCTCTCTCTTCTCTTTTTGTCTAATTTACTGTATTTGAGGTCTCCTTTTCCCAAGCTGCAGGGTCATAGTTCCTCTTGCTTCTGTTCTCTGCCCCAGCTAGTGATGTTTGTCCAGTTGCTTTCATAGGCTTCCTGATTGGAGGGACTGGTACCTGCATTCTGGTGGGTGCAGCTGAGTCTTTTCCCTCTGATGAGCAGGACCATGTCATGTAGTGTGTTTTGGGGTGTCTGTTAGCTTAGTGTGACTTTAGATAGTCTGTGTGCTGATGGGTGGATTTGTGTTCCTGTCTTTTTTGTTGCTTGGTGTGAGGCGTCCAGCACCTGGAGCTGCTGGCAGTTGGGTGGAGCTGGGTCTCAGATTCAGATAGAGGCCTCTGTGACAGCTCTCAGCAATTATTCTTCCTTTAGGCCAGGAATTCCCTAGTAATCCAGAGTCCTGGACTCAGTGCTCCCACCCCAGAGCCTCAGGCCCAACTTCTGGTGGAGGGACTAAGACCCCATAATTCACTCATCCCTTCGATAAAGGGGAGTAAAAAAAAAGAAAAAGAAACAGACTAACAAAACCCCAGACAAATGGTAAAAAGTAAAATCAAACAGACAGAAACAGGAACGAGGAAACATGCACACACACAAAAGACACAAAAGCAGAGCCAAATAAATCAAAAAGCAAGAGGACAACCAGAAAAATGAAAGAACCCAAGAACGAAATCCAACAGTTAAAAAGAAAGCTGACAGGGCTTGCCTATTGGCGCGGTGGTTGAGAGTCCGCCTGCTGATGCAGTGGACACAGGTTCGTGCCCCAATCTGGGAAGATCCCACATGCCACAGAGCGTCTGGGCCCGTGAGCCATGGCCGCTGAGCCTGCATGTCCGGAGCCTGTGCTCTACAACGGGAGAAGCCACAACATTGAGAGGCCCCCATACCACAAAAACAAAAACAAAAACAAAAAAAAAGAAAGCTAACAAAAACACAAAACCAAAAAACAAAACGAAAGCAGAGTGCCAACTGAAGAATGAAGCAAAGAAAAGGAGTAAAAAAAAAGAAAAAGAAACAGACTAACAAAACCCCAGACAAATGGTAAAAAGTAAAATCAAACAAACAGAAACAGGAACAAGGAAACATGCACACACACAAAAGACACAAAAGCAGAGCCAAATAAATCAAAAAGCAAGAGGACAACCAGAAAAATGAAAGAACCCAAGAACGAAATCCAACAGTTAAAAAGAAAGCTGACAGGGCTTGCCTATTGGCGCGGTGGTTGAGAGTCCGCCTGCTGATGCAGTGGACACAGGTTCGTGCCCCAATCTGGGAAGATCCCACATGCCACAGAGCGTCTGGGCCTGTGAGCCATGGCCGCTGAGCCTGCATGTCCGGAGCCTGTGCTCTACAACGGGAGAAGCCACAACATTGAGAGGCCCCCATACCACAAAAACAAAAACAAAAACAAAAAAAAAGAAAGCTAACAAAAACACAAAACCAAAAAACAAAACGAAAGCAGAGTGCCAACTGAAGAATGAAGCAAAGAAAAAAAACAACCAAACAAAAATGATAAAAAAGGGTAAAAGGGGATTGAAGAAAGAACAACAGAAAAGAACGTAGAAATAGAAATGTAAAAAAAAAGTATGTGTA
>NW_020185339.1:10112694-10223395 GCF_003031525.2 Neophocaena asiaeorientalis asiaeorientalis
TATATATATAATATATTAAGAAAAAAAAGACAAACAAAACCCCAGAGAAATCATAAAGACAAAATCAAACAAAAACAGAAACAAGGAAATACACACACATGTAAAAAAAACAAAAACATAACCAAATAAAACAAAAAACAAGAGAGCAACCAGACAAATAGAAGACCTCAAAAACAAAATCATACAATTAGGATTAAAATTAACAAAAACACAAAACCTTAAAACAAAACCAAAGCAGTGTGCCAACTGAAGAATAATGGAAGGAAACAGAACAAACTGATAAAAATGATTTTAAAATAATAAAAATAAAATAAAATAAAAAGGGAAAAAACACAGGACAACAGAAAAGCAAAGTAGAAATGGAAATATATTTAAAAAATTAAAAACATGTTATAAAACTTGGAGATCCCAAACGACTACATAAAAAAACCTAACACAACAACAAAAAAAGCCAAACAAACCAAAAAGAAAGAAGAAGAAACAAAAAAAAATCCAGAGCCAACAACTGATTGAATCAAAACATAGGAGTAATAATTACGTAATATAATAATTGTAATAATTTTGTTTCCCTGCGGTCTCTGCTTTAAGTGTCGTTGAACACACCATGAGCCATAGGCCACTTCCACCTCCTCAAGAGACCCTCCTCTGCCTCTGGGGTGGTCTCTGGACCTGCAGTGGGCCCTGTGGGGACCACTCAGACTCTGATCTGACCCAATTCCTGTGTATGCTGCCCCCAAAGTCCACAGCTTCCAGAGCTAGACTATTTTCATTTGTGGGTACACTCAATGTCTACTCGGATATTTCATAGACACAGGGTCTACCTAGCTGATTGTGGGGATTTAATCTGCAGCTTGTACAGCTGATGGAAAGATTTTTCCGGTCTTCTTCCTTAGTCGCCCCGTCCCTGGGGTTCAGCTTTGGTTTTATCCTCACTTCTGCATGTGGTCCACCCACAGGAGTCTGGTCCGGAGGCTGCCTTGGAGCTCTTGGGTTGCCCCTGTGAGGACCAAGTGCAGAGGTGGTATGACTGCTTGTTTTGTGGGAGCCCCGGTGGCGCCAGGTGCACAGGGAAGCCAGTGGCCATGGGCGCAAGAGATATGGCCCTAGTGAGGGCCTTTTCTGGCATCTGGCAACCAGCACGTGAGAGCCAGCGCAGAGCAGGCTTCTTTTACTGTCGTCAGCAGGCGCCAGTGTGTGGGGAGAGAGAGGTTACAATAGTGGTTCCTTCCATTGTGTGTGACTCAGCAGTAGAGCCCTGCTTCCATGGCAGTCCAGTCTTCCTCCATAGGCACTCCCTGCTGCAGATTTCCTCCCATCCATCCACTCAGTCCGTCTCCCCACAGCCAGCAGCAGTTCTCGCTCGAGCCAGTTCTGCATTCCCCATGCACCAGCTCCCAGCCCCCCTCACACACCTGAGAACACACGTCCCAGTCCGGGCACGTAGGGCTGCAGTATGGACCATCTGTGTATTTCTTATTCTGTCCTGTCTGCCACAGATTGGCTGCTTCACCCTCTTCTAACAGCCTCAAATGCTTCCTTCTGTCCCAGTCGATTTCTCCGTCAGAGAGGGGGTTTCCCTGAGTTCGAGAATCTCTCCTCTGCTTCAGCTCCCCTGCTCCAGGGTGCAGATACCATCCTGCTTCGTCTCCTTCTCTTCTCCCTTCTTTTTTCCATCCTACCCAGTTATGCAGGGATATTTATACCTGGTGTCCAAGGTGTCCTTTTTACCTTGTGTCCAAGGTCTTCTTCTAGTTTTCATCTAGTGTTCTGTGAGAATTGTTGCATCTGTAGATGTATTCCTGATACATCTGTGGAGAGAGATGAACTGCATGTCCACCTACTCCTCAGCCATCTTGAATCTCCTTGGATATCATTTTAAAGAATCTAATTTATATTTCATAATACAAAATGCTACTATCATAGGTGTAAAAATACAGTTTTGTGGGCTTTTTTTTTTTACCGATTTCTTTGAATTGCTCCATATGTTCTATCACACAAAGTTATGAGCATTCAAATATATCAGTTTCTAAAACAATTGTAAAGGTTTGTGTCAGCTTGTTTGCCAGTGTACTTACTATTTTCTGAGAAGTGTTGACTTTGATAACAGTTTCTCCTGGGAAAAAGGCTGGCATCCCATTTCCCTGTTCTAGTATTCACTGTGAATCTAAATCATGCAAGAACATAAAAATCACTCTACTGAACATTTCTGGTACTCATAATCAGCACTTATGTCATTAGTATTAAATGGATCAGGGTAGCTTCTCTGTAGTCAAAAACAAAGATTTCACATTCATTTGAATTTCAACATATTTCTTACTTCAAACATTAATTTGGCAGCAGTCTGTTTCAAACATAATGTTAAGTAGAGACATTCCAAATGGAAAGTTGATCCCTCCCTGAATTAATTGTAGTACTCCCCACACTCAGTACACAAAAAACTTAAAATATATAATTTTAAACATATCACACTTCACTCTAGTACTTCGCATGTGCCTGATGTGTTTTGTTAAGGTATTATTTTTGCCATACACACGACTGATATCCAATACACTGCCATCCAAGAGCAGGTCAGCAACATAACTTTCAACAGTTCCTATTGGCATGCTGCTATTTGCTATAATTGCTCTTAGAGAAGTACCACATTCCCTTAAGACATTACCCTGCACTTTTTATGTGAACATATTATTTTTAGCTCTAGCAAGAGTTTGAAGAGTGTTTACTTTTACATAGGAAGGAATTAGAGAGGCAAGAAGGACAAAATCCCAGGGATATGAGATCCATGGTCCTATAACCATATATTTGTTTATTTTTGTAGTTGGTGTTGGTTGGTTGTTTTGGCGTGTGTGTGTGTGTGTGTGTGTGTATGTGTGTGTGGTGGTGAGGGAGTCATTGGTGATTTTTCTAGAAAAATTAAGTACCATGTAAAAGTAAAAGCATACAAACCCTTGCGAGAATACTTTTCACCTAAAAGCTACCACCCTACATCCCAATTTTAAACCAAATCACATTTTTTGTTAAAATACTTTATGTCAGAAATGAGTGTATTGAATGGAAACTTTTCCATTTTCATTTTATTGGATCTCAAAGCAGCATTTGACTCTTGTTTACTTGCTTCTTGTTTGAAGCACACTCCTCACTTGGCTCCATGACACAACCATTCCCTGGCTTTCCTCTTACCTTTCTATCTACTCCTTGGCACTCCCCAGGCAGACTGACCTTCCTCTACTTGGACTTTTTATGAAGACTGAGGTCATCAATGTTTCTCAGTGTTCCTCCTAGGTAATATCATCTACTCTTAGAGGGATCTCCCTCTAAGAGTCAGACCTTAAAAATTCAATTTTCTGATGAATATCTCTTTTTGGATGTGTCAAAACCACCTTTGATTGTATATTCCCAAACCATGATCCAGGTTTTTAAATCCGGTCCTTTCTGCTGCTTCCTTTCCAATGAATGGCATCATCATGCATTCAACTTATCAATCCAGAAACCTTACCACAGTCTTCACTAACCTCTCTCACTCTATTCCTGTAATCAAGGCATCATTGTCTTTTTGATTGTATCTCTTAAATACCTTCCAAATTTATCCATTGTTCTTTTTCACCACCTCTCTCATCCAAGTCTAAGGAGCCATTGTTTCTTACAAGGAATACTATAGAGACCTCTCTAGATAGATGGATATATAGATAGATAGGTAGGTAGATAGATAGATAAATAGGTAGATAGACAGATAGAGATAGGAATAGACAAGTGATAGATACACACAATATAGTACTTGCATAGATACATAGTTAGACCTTATTTCTCCATACTAAATAAAAATCTTTTTAAAATGTAGTGTTATTATGTTACCTTATCTTTCTCTCCTCTCTCTACCTGCTTTCTCTTACACACACACACACACGTGTGTGTGCACACGTAACCTTTTCCTTAGTTCCATAATAGGGTACATTAGATTAATACTCAGAATTTTTCACTGTTTCTCCATCCCCAGTAGAGGATTGGAATATATTTCCCCACTCCTTGACTTTAGATCCAGCCATATGACTTGCTTTGGCCAATAGGTGAAACTGGAAGTGGAAGGGATCCAGTTCCAAGACCAGGTCTTCAAAGGCCTCGGGATTTTCCATCTGACTTTTAGTGCCTCTGCCATCACTAAAAATAGTTGTCCAGGCTAGCCCATGGCTAAAAGGAGAATAAGATACATGAGGAGCAGATCTAAACTGCCCCCCTCAAGCCCCACTCCCCTGTCAAATTTTTGTTTTTTTTGTTTTTGTTTTGTGAGCTAAAGAATCTTACCATTGTATGCTGCTGGGATCTTTGTGCTTGTTTGTTATGCAGAGTTATTGAGGTCAGTGCTAACTGATATTTATGGTTTCTTTTCTTTCCAAATATGCAGTAAAATGTCTTAGACATGGCCAAAAAATCCTGTGTAGTTTGTCCCACTACTTCATGTTTATCCTCCTTTCACACTAAGCTCCCTCTCTCTCCCTGTGTCCAGTAATGGTGGTTTTCTTCCAGTTCTGTGAACTTGCCAATAAGTTCTCATACTATAGAAACTTACACCTTGTTATGTTTCTTCTCCTTTTTTTACTTAGTTCCTTCTCATCCTTCAGAATGTCAGCTCAAGCACTAATTCTTCAGGATTAGCTGGACATAATTACTATTTGACTTTTGTTTGTGTGATTTTGTAGTTTGTTTCTACCACTGAACTTTGATAAAAACAGGACTGTTTAAGTGTTGAATGAAGTAATTAATGAAAGGGGATCCAAGCCCGATGAGTCACATTCAAATGTCACATTAATTACGTTTTTGGACACTTGCTAGCCCATAGCATCGACAAAGTTTTTTTTTTGCAAATAGTTGCATATGTAGTAAAACAAATTATAAGTGGTATAAAATAACTTTGACAAATGCATTCAGAGTTATCTTTTTCTCTTAACTCTAAACAAGTAAAAATTATACATTTCTGCATCAGCTTCTCTTTAATACAATAAATCAGGCAAGTTGAGAATCCATTCAGCCTCTTGCTCTGCATGCACTTCCTTGGTGTTCTCCCCATGAGATGATTCACTTTATATCAAGAAAAATAGTAACTTCACTTCCAGCATCAACTTAAGGCTTTAGTATTTTCATTTAAATAATAATAGAAGTGGGTTACAAATTTATAGTTTTTCTTCTCACATTCCAGCCCAGGGAACCAAATCATTCCCTATATCACTGAACTGAACTTAAAAATGAGTTCTTTACACCATAATCAGCAGATTCAATATTTGAAATCCTGATGCAAAATTGTCCTTATTTAGAATTCAGTCAATTTTTTAAACTACTTTTATCTCCTTCTCTTGTTCATACATAATTGTGTCTGCAGATCTGTCTCCCTTACTAGCTTGTTAGCTCATCTTAAGGGTAAGAAGTGCGTTTTATTAATCTGTGTACCCACCCACCCACTTCAGTTAAAAATATATCATAGTTTTAAACATGTAATAAATGATTAGTTTATATTTGTTGACATGTTAAACCTTATTAATTATAAGGAATTAGCTTTTGCAGTCATACCATGTTAGGGCCAGGACAAAATGCTGGAATTATCTTCATTGCCTCTTTTCATTCCAGAAAATCATTCTACCACATTCAAAAATTTCTACTTATTTGAAGTCCATATAATATAATTTTTATACCTCCTTCTCTATTTTTGTCACTTTCTTCCACACACTCCCCAATTTTCTCAAGAACATTTTAGTACCTTATTCACTGTTTACCCTATTATCCAAACTCTTGGTAATATCCTGATGTATAAATCAACATTTTTATCTCAGAGTAGTTGTGTCATTTCAAAGCCAATGATCTTTATTTCCACCATAGCAAGAACCTACCGATTTAGGCTGATTTGGGACAATTCCAGAAATTTTCTATAACAAAATTGATAATATCTCTCTTTGGTGTTTTTGTCCATCCAGATGTTCAGTTGTTTCCATTCTTCCAGTGAACTTGCATTGTTTCCTCATCAGTCTTCTGGTCCCTCTATTTGTTTCCAGTCACTGCAGCCTATCATTCCCTCCTAGTTTTATAATCCTTTCAATTAATCCTAACTATTTTGATCCACTGTTCCAAATATCCACTCCCCAGCATACTGGATACTCTTAATTCCTTGACTTTTTTGTTGTTGTTTGTTTGTCTGTTCCTATCTTGCTAATTTAAATCCCTGGATAACTTTAAATATCTCTGTTGACTCCTCTTTCTGGAATACTATTGTTTACAAAAATAATGAAACTGATACTCTTGCCATCCCAGCCTCATTGTCTGGAAATGCTTGGCATGGTCATGGAGTGCTGAGAATCCGCTACAATAAATAAGTATTGAAATAAATGGGTGAAATCATCAAATACTTTGAATTTGATCAAAAGAGATTGAATCTCAGTCTTTAGATAATAGATACTCTTTGAAGTTATAAGAAAAAGGCAGTGATATTGCTCAATCTGTTCTAGAGATTAGAAAGTTTTAATCATGATCATATAAAAAACAATTTAGTACAATGTAAATATATAGTAATATAAAATCGATGGTATACAGGACATGAAGATGATAAAAATAAACTTTATATTGGGTAGAAGCTAAATATTTTTAAGGGACTATGGTAAAATTATTCCTTAGTTGTGGTTCCCAAACTTGACTATTTATGATAATCATCTGTGAGACGTTTTTAAAGTGCTGAGACCACAGATCCATCCTTGAGGTTATACTTCTCTAGATCTGCAATGAGGATGAGGAATCTCCATTTTTCATAAGCATCACTAATCACTGTGATGTATGTGCAAGTCTGGGAATCATTACCTTATAGGAAGCAAAAGTCAGGTCACCTTTATTCCTCAATATGTGGAGTTCTAATTCTTTTTTATTTCTCATAACCAGTCATTTTAGGAGAAATGTCTAACCTAAGAGCATTTTCCTATTTATTCTGGTAGAAACCGTTTCTTGTAGGTTGAAAAAGCAGTCCCCTATGGGCCACATTTCCCTCAGACAGAGATGTTGTACATTGTCTTGCTGTCAGTCACTCTTTCAGTAGTAATCACCTATCAATTTCACCTCTCCTGTCAAGTGATTTTTATGGCATCTATGATTTATGTGGCAGAAACTGCATTCCAGAGCAAGGCATTGGCTTTGAACACTGTTTATAGGACTAAGATCTATTTCAATACCTTGCTAGCAATGATTACTCTAAATGCTGTTGGGAAGTAGTTTGAACGGCCTGAGTTTCAGTGGCAATTCACCCCACATGATCATCAGACAAACTCAGCATGCTGTATTTCTTTTGCCAAAGGGGGTGAACAAAGTTCACGTGAATCTCCAAGTTCAAATGAATTTGGCTTATAATTCAAAATATACTAAATATTATTCTACCAATTATTAAATGAAAAGGAGAGATTTCAATGCATAGGGCATCAATAATGGTATAATATGATTTTTTTTCAGTCATTAAAATCTGACCTTATTATCACTTAATAAAAATATGCACTCAGCACAGGGAGATCAGCTAGGTTGTTTGTGACCACCTAGAGGGATGGGATAGGGAGGGTGGGAGGGAGGGAGACGCAAGAGGGAAGAGATATGGGAACATATGCATATGTAAAACTGATTCACTTTGTTATAAAGCAGAAACTAACATGCCATTGTAAAGCAATTATACTCCAATAAAGATGTTAAAAAAATATGTACTCACCTCTGCAATGATATTTTAAACCTAAAGTCATAAATAAATTAATGTGACTTGGATATTTTGGTCACTAGTGACTTGAAAAGCAAATTTACTTAGACCTAAAAAACAAGTGTCATTTCATCATAAATTAGCTTTCTGGTGGTCCCATCAGCAAAATTAAAATGCCTAGTTTGGGGCTTCCCTGGTAGCACAGTTGTAAAGAATCTTCCTGCCAATGCAGGGGACACAAGTTTAAACCCTGGTCTTGGAAGATCCCACATGCCATGGAGCAACTAAACCTGTGCACTACAACTGCTGAGCCTGCGCTGGAGAGCCTGCGCGCCATAACTACTGAGCCTGCATGCCACAACTACTGAAACCTGTGTGCCTAGAGCCTGTGCTCCGCAACAAGAGAAGCCACCACAATGAGAAACCCATGCTCCGCAACGAAGAGTAGCCCCCTCTCACCACAACTAGAGAAAGCCCGCACGCAGCAACGAAGACCCAACACAGCCAAAAAAAAAAAAAAAAAAAAAGCCTAGTTTGGTGGTGCTTGCCACACCAATACCAACAATTCTCCCTGGTTCCTTCCCTCGAATTACTCAATAAATAATAAAAAAAAATTTCATGTTCTTTTCTGACCTAACATACCTGAAGGAAACCAATATACTCATATTAAAACTGTATAATTTTCAAGGTGAGGGGATTTAAGTATTACTCAGTATATCCTGAATTGCTTTAAATCCATCTCCATATCCAAAATTTTGCTACATTATATTATCAATTTCTTCCTGAGGCATGCTCCCCTATTCTTGTCTTGAGAATTATTTAATAGAGCCAGCAAATGCTAAAATATAAACAATATCATTTAATAAAAATTAATAAACAATACCAAGTATTAAAATATTTCTAGAACTATCATCTTTTTCTTTTGCAAAAAGTTATTATAATGTAGTTTTTGATGTAGTATTTCAATTTATATTGCCGTACCTTACAAGGCCTGTTTACTGGTCTTGGGGAGGGCTGGGGTGGCTGGTAATCTAACCACTCTATCTGAGTAGAATATGTCACTTTATCAAAACCATGGCCATGTGAGCCACGCTTAGAGCTGAAGAAATGTCAATCATTGCACCTTATCTCAATAACATTGGAGGACATCTAAACATACTGTCCAGAGAAATTCTTATTAAAAACTGTCTTTTTCTAAAGTTGCTGAGAGCCTCTCACCCTCAGTTGAGCTCACTTTCCCATATCTCTTCGCAATTTCTTTCTCTAACTTATTGTTATGCCCTTTGCTATGCTGGAGGGGAAAACGGTTCATCCTTCACTCTGTCCATTTTCCTGTGATAATCTGAGTTGCCTTTGTCCTTTCTACCATTTTGCCCTACCACAATCCTCATCCTGCAAGTATGGGGAACCAACTTGGTTGGTTCTGCTCACTCAGAACCTCAGTGAGCAAAGAAAGGAGAAAGACTGAGAAGTGCATTAATAATTTTTGACCCTTTTCACAAAAATATGCAAACGGAAATAGTACAGTCAGTTAAATCTTGAGCTTGAAATGCTGGACATCTTAAAAGAAGGGAAGAATTGCTTTCAAAAATATTGAATGCACTTGATAAAATATAAAGTATGTAAGTAAAAATAAAAGTAATATTATGGTTGCCTATAGAGGACAATGTATTTTATATTGTAAGGTTTATATATGTTTCTCGTCAAACTCATTTTATACATATATATGTATACATATATAATATTTTATTTATATATTATATATTTATGTATAAGTATATGATATTATATATGATTTTTATATATAGTTAGTTACCATATAGTAAACCCCCAAATAGATCGAGTTTCAAAAGAAGACAGCTGTTGGTGACCATATATCTCAGTCATAATGGAGCAACCATCTGCCTGTCTTGCTCCACCAAAATTTCCGAAATTTTTACATGGACTTACTTAGCCTTAGTTGTTTAAGGTTGGCATCTAATAAATTATTGAAAATGAGAGAGATAGAGAGAAAACGATATATACAGAGAGAGATTTCCTAAGAAGTTCTGCTGAGCCTCAAGTTTATAGTCTACCTAAATGTTCAAAAGATGGCTCGTATTTAAAGAAGTACCATTCTTAAGTTTTATTTGAAAGATGAAACTTAAAAGCTGCAGGTAGAACTAAAAAATGTTACAACTGTTAACACTCTCCTGTTTTGTTTTGTTTTTTCAAATTATCTTTAAATTCCACTCATTAGGGCTTCCCTGGTGGCGCAGTGGTTGAGAGTCCGCCTGCCGATGCAGGGGACACGGGTTCGTGCCCCGGTCCGGGAAGATCCCACATGCTGCGGAGCGGCTGGGCCCGTGAGCCATGGCCGCTGAGACTGCGCGTCCGGAGCCTGTGCTCCGCACCGAGAGAGGCCACAACAGTGAGAGGCCCGCGTACCGAAAAAAAAAAAAAAATTCCACCCATTAACTGAAAAATCAATCAAGATGAAGCATGAACATATAATTCATTCATTTTTGTTCAACATGACTCCTTGCTAGAAATTTGTAGATCTGAGAATTAAAGTGAAACCATTATGTGGGAGGAAGGAATATAAATGGAAACGAATAAGAAAGTATAGACAGCAATGACAGTCTAAGGCATGGTACTAATGATTCCAATTTCGGTATGTGGGCCTCTCACTGTTCTGGCCTCTCGCGTTGCGGAGCACAGGCTCCAGACGCGCAGGCTCAACGGCCATGGCTCACGGGCCCAGCCGCTCCGCAGCATGTGGGATCTTCCCGGACCGGGGCACGAACCCGTGTCCCCTGCATCGGCAGGCGGACTCTCAACCACTGCGCCACCAGGGAAGCCCATGATTCCAATTTTAATTTTTATTTCTTTAGAGATAGTCTTCATCATACATCTAAATAGCTTCAAGCCAAAGCCACAAAGATTATTTAAGTATCAGAAAGTATCCGATATAGTATTTAAAATCATGTGATTATATTCTGATTTACTGATTTAGCCCTGGGGTACCCAGTCTGTCACTCCATTAGTGATTACTGGTATTGTTAATTAGCAATTCTCCCTTGAAGTGATCCTTAGAGATTACAAGAATCAGCAATGCAGCCCAAGTTATTTCTGCTAACTTATTCTATAGGTGTTACTTCTTTTATTTTATACAAAGTTTTCCATAGCCACATGCCTTGGAAAAGACTAATTAAAATCATTGAAGGAAATATGATCAGCCAGATGAGGTAGAAAATAAATCTAGGGAAAAATCATTTAATACTTGCTGCATTTTTGTAATCAAATGCTTTTCTTAGATGCTGCAAATATATTTCACTAGAAATTATTAAGCAGAGGTAGTGTGGTTTTCTCCATTTTACTTTCATGTATAATATGTTTAAATGTTCAATAAATAAAATAAAAATCACATATATTAAGTAGGAAAAAACTAACAAGGCTTTATTCTAGATAGTAGGATGTACATAAAGAAGTAAGATGTATATTTAGTAGGCTGAGTAGCTTGCTCTAAATCAAGGTGATTACCAGAATTATTTCCAGGCAACAGAGATCCACAGGAGGGAAGAGTGTGGCCAGGTTAGGCCTTGATATCTGTCTAATAAGCCTAAGATCAAAAAACATATATTCCATTTATAAAGACAACGTGACTACTACTTCCAAATAGTGAATCATAACTCAGCAAGCTTCCTCAAAATGTATCTCTTTACGGAAAGCATAATCCCAAAACTAAAAATCTGGAAATCAGAATAGGTGATTCTCTTTAATTATTAATTTAATAATTAATTTTAGTCAGCGTTTATGTCTTGTATAGTTTCTGGAACCTGAAATTACATTTTTCCTCACTTTAGAAGGGAGATGGAAATTAATGATTTTTAAAGTGATTACCCTTATTTAACTAAACTATGCTACTAAAAGTATAATTTTCAATCTCACACACACACATACAATTACATATTCAGAATCCTGGAGCTTTTGTACCAGTTATTATTGGAGAGAAACCTCAAAAGTATCATCATGATGCAACTATTTTTCATTTTATATAATTTTCTTTTAAATTATATTCAGTTTCTAAAATCTGTTTTGTTGGATTTTTTTAAAGCAACAATTTTCAAAGTGCTCTCTTCTTACGTTATGGATTTAGTTCTTCATTTTTATCTTTGAATATTTCAAACATTTATTTTAAAGTTTCTTTCAGATTGCTTTGTTAGCACCAGCTTATCACTTGTGAATGCTCCAGTGACTTATTCTCAAGACAGTAATACCATCTTGTGATCTGGAATTTTTGCCAGTTCATCCTCAGAAGAACAGCCTCTTAAGCATTTCTACATACATTAGCCCTGGAAGGCCAAGGTGATCTTATGATGTTATTTTGCAGTTACTAAAGGCCGTACAGAGCACAAGTATATATTAGATTTTTTTAAAGCAACAATTTTCAAATTGCTCTCTTCTTACGTTATGGATTTAGTTCTTCATTTTTATCTTTGAATATTTCAAACATTTATTTTAAAGTTTCTTTCAGATTGCTTTGTTAGCACCAGCTTATCACTTGTGAATGCTCCAGTGACTTATTCTCAAGACAGTAATACCATCTTGTGATCTGGAATTTTTGCCAGTTCATCCTCAGAAGAACAGCCTCTTAAGCATTTCTACATACATTAGCCCTGGAAGGCCAAGGTGATCTTATGATGTTATTTTGCAGTTACTAAAGGCCGTACAGAGCACAAGTATATATTTTTAGGTATATACAAGGGAGAATATTTCTAAATTGAATGGAAGAAACCGAAGCACTGAAGTTATGGAGACTCACCTGGAGGCATGTGGCTAGTCTGTAGAATTTCTGAAATGAGTTTGTGATTAAATTTCCTACATTCAACAGGAGCATTTCTTTGCATGTGTGGGGATCAGGTAGGAGTTCACAGTAGGACTAACTTTAATGATCTTAGTGGTTTGACCAAATATCTGAAATATTTTTCAAGGCACTAAATCTTCTCAATTTCTACATTCTTGGAAGTGTATGTATGTGTTCTGAAAGATGCAGTTACAGTTTTTTTCTCAATATACTTAAAGGATAACAGGGAAATATCCTCCCTCAAGTCACATGAGGAAACAGAGAACAATTTGAATTAAGATATTACTGAATATCACAATACTTAAAATAATGGCCTATGGAGTCAGAGACTTGGGTTTGTCACCTGTAAGCTATGTGATGGGCAAGTTACTAAATTTATCAGTAGAATTATATGTAAAATGAGAGCAATTATAACTTCCTTATTAGGCTATTGCATAATTTCTTTGTATTACTCTGGGTTCTCCAAAGAAACAGAACCAATAGGACCTCTCTCATATAGATATATGGATATAGATATAGATAGATATAGATATATTGCTATCTATCTAGAATCTATCTATCTATCTATCTATCGAAGAGATAATAGATATTTTGAGGAATTCACTCACACAGTTCTAAAGGCTGGCCATTCAAAATATGTTGGGCTGGCTGGCAGGTTGGAGACTGTGGTAAGAGTTGATATGGCAGTCTTGAGTCTGAATTTTGCAGGGCAGCAAGCTGGAAATGAGGCAGGATTTCTGTGTTGTAGTCATAAAGACAATCCCTCTAAGGGTGCTGAGGGAGAATCTGTTCAGTTCCTCTCCCCTAGATTCTGCTGGTTTTCTGGCAATTTTTAGTATTCCTTGGCTTGTACTTCTCTGCTTTTGTCTTCACATGGCATTCTCTCTGTATCCTATTTTATTTTTATAAGAACACATTTGTATTGGAATTAGGGCCCATCTTAATGACCCTTTCTAAACTAATTGCATCTGCAACAGCCCTATTTCCAAATAAGGTCACTTTCTCGGTTCTAGCAGTTAGGGCTATAAGATATGAATTTGGGGTGTCCACAGTTTAACTCATAGTATCCCTGTAACAGAAACCACTCAGTAAATGATAGGTACTGTTTTTGAACATGATCAAATATTTAAGGAAGACTGAAGTTAGAGTTCTTTAAGAAAATAATATATAGATTAAGAACTTGAGCCAATTCAAGGAAAGAATGCTTATTGGCCTCGTATTTCAAGATGTCAATAAGTAAAATGATAAGATATGGTTCTTGCTAAAGGAGTACAGATTTAAAAATAAGAAGTTGTATTGGCTCTAGAAAAAGCTACTGATAAATTGCAAAAAACAGAAATTATAGGAGAAGAAAATATATAGATTTTGAGAATATTTTAGCTCCTAATCTATGAGTTCACAGATTTAGTTTCCTTCAAGAGGATAATATAATTTTGAAAGTCTTCAGAAGCATATCCTAAAGAATATTGCTTGAAAAGCTCACGAAGAAAAGGTATGAATTTCCCCGTGCAGAGAAAAAGCACCAAAGGGAAGGAAATGGGAGTAAATGTAGGTGTGTAGGATGGTTGTACTCCTTGTAAAAGAATTCTAGTGTTATGTTACTAACAGATTATGCTGATTTCTTGCAGGAATTCCACTTTTTCCCCACATCAAAGGGAAAAAAATGCTGCATGATCAAATCCAGTCTCACAACATTCTGTTCAAAACTGTATTCTTTCTTTTTGACTTTCATGTTTGGAAATACTACCCAATCCCAAGGTCCAAGAGCTCAGAAGTGATTTTATTTTCTCTTCTTATGTGTGTCTGAAGGTCAATAATACCTAATATGTGGGATGCCTTCTCCATCTCAGTAACGTCCGTTGAAATTCCATCTTTCAAGGCCAACTGTCAGAAATGCTGTTGGATTACCACTGTCCAACCACTAGATTTCCTACTAGATCCCGATTCATACTGAATGTTGGTTTTCAGTGTCTTGCAATTTTCTGATATTATTTATAATCTAATGAATTTTTACCTTGAACCCTTGTAGTCTGAGGTAATCTGAAAGACTCGTTTCAAAGAAGCTAACATAATGATTTTGTAAACTAGGTGAATAGCACAAATCCTAAAAGATTGTGGACACTCATGTTAGATGTCTAGGGAATAGATATAGGTAATAGAAAGAATCCTTCTAAATACATTCCTCTAGATATACCTAAAAAAATAAAAATAATAAAAGACATTGTGGTGGAATTTCCAAGAGGATAAGGATTGTACCATAGTCACGGGTGATTTCCAGGAAAAAGATCTAGTAAAATAAAAAGTCTACTAATGGAGAAGTCTTTCTTCCAGTATGACTTATATTCACACATGTGAACCCAATACAATACAGTGTGTCAATTATTTGTCTATATGTAATTATATTTCTAATGTTTGGATTTTGCCTTTATAAACTGTTGATTTAGGGTAGTATTAATTCTAAAATAATTTGATCTTCAACAATTTATTTAGAATAAAGATGCATTTTGCAACACAATTTCATAAATCTGAAAAAAATAAACAGATATCGAATATGGAACGACAGCTGGAAATGAAATCAATAATAAGGATTGAAAATATTTAAAGTAAAATAGAACTTTTTAAATAGAGTAGTTATATCGCATTTTTAAGGAGCTTTTGATGCTGTCACTGAATTTATACTTTCAGAGGAGGTGTTAATTTTTGATGAACTGAAAATAATCCTTATATTCATAAGGATTACATCTTCATTGTAAGATGGTAAGAAATATAATGCCCACTAGTATATTTCTGAGAATCAGGAAGAGTGGATATTATTGGAACTTATGCAGTGTAGATACACAGGTTTGAATCTTTTGAATGCTTTTATGTGTTTATGAGATACTTTATTAACATTTTATTCTTTAAGCTAGATTGATATAAACTGTATAGCAGTTATTATTACTTCTTTTTTTCTATAAAGCATTTTTTTTAAAAATTTGAGGTCAGTGACCTTACAGCCAGACACCACCACCAGTAGCACTAAGGCCACACATTTTGTAAGGCAATTCCTTCTAAGGCATAGCAGGGGTCTACTTAGGCTCAAGTTTGTACACCCTCAGAAACCCACAATTACTGACAACACAGAGGGGTATTAGATATTACGATCAAATAATTCCAAACTGCCAAATCCAGTCATTCATGGAACCCTTGCTTACTTGAATTTTCCCTGACAGTAAAGCTGAGGAGCACTTCCCTCTGCAGTTTCTACCCTTCTGACTGCAGAATAGCTCTCAGTCTACATTCTCATTTTCTTTGACAGCATTCAAACCTCTTCACTTATTATTTTCCTATATCTCTTGCATATCTATATGAAAATCATCCGTTAATCTAGATTTTTCAAAATTTTTGTATATACTTGCATATAGTATTTAAGTTTAAAAATTACTACTATTTCTTTAGTGAGACTCACTTCTCATTCCTAATATTTATTTGTGACTCTCCTCTTTGTGAATTGCCAATTGTTTGACTATTTTATGAGATTTCAATGAACCAGATTGTGTTTTTGTTGATCAAATCTGTACTTTTCCTTTTACATTATTTGTTGCTATGGCTGTATTCTAGAATACTGATTTCGATTTTTATTCTGCTTAAGGTGTCCCTTACTTATTTCTGGATTGTTTTGTTCTTCCTTTTTTTTCCTTTTTCACTTACTTACTTTAATTCATTTATTTAATTTTAATTTTTATTTTACATTGGAGTATAGTTGATTAACAATGTTGTATTGGTTTTAGGTGTACAGCAGAGTGATTCAGTTATACATATACTATCTATTCTTTTTCAAATTCTTTTCCCATTTAGGGAAAAGAATTCCCTGTGCTATAACCTTTCTGGTTATCTATTTTAAATACAACAGTGTGTATATGTCAAAAATAAACTCAAACTTGCTTAAAGACCTAAAGGTAAGACCAGATGCTATAAAACTCTCAGAGGAAAATATAGGCAGAACACTCTGACATAAATTGCAGCAATATCTTTTTCCATCCGTCTCCTAGAATAATGGAAATAAAACCAAAAATAAACAAATGGGACCTAATTAAACTCAAAAGCTTTTGCACAGCAAAGGAAACCATAAACAAAATGAAAAGACAACCCATAGAACGGGAGAAAATCTCTGCAAACGACTGCAACCAACAAGGGATTAATCTCCAACATTTACAAAGAGCTCAAGCAGCTCAATATCAAAAAAAAAAAAAAAAAAACCCAATCAAAAAATGGGCAGAAGACCTAAATAGACATTTCTCCAAGGAAGATATACAAATGGCCAAGAGGCATATGAAAAGATACTCAACATTGCTAATTATTAGAGAATGCATATCAAAACTACAATGAGATACAACCTCATACCAGTCAGAATGGCTATCATCAAAAAATCCACAAACAATAAATGCTGGAGGGGGTGTGGAGAAAAGGAAACCCTTCTACACTGTTGGTGGGAATGTAAACTGGTACAGCCACTATGGAGAACAGTATGGAGGTTCCTTAAAAAACTAAAAATAGGGCTTCCCTGGTGGCACAGTGGTTGAGAGTCTGCCTGCTGATGCAGGGGACACGGGTTCGTGCCCCGGTCTGGGAAGATCCCACATGCTGCGGAGCGGGTGGAGCCATGAGCCATGGCCGCTGAGCCTGCGCGTCCAGAGCCTGTGCTCCGCAACGGGAGAGGCCACAACAGTGAGAGGCCTACGTATCGAAAAAAAAAAAAAAAACAACCTAAAAATAGAACTACCATATAACCCCGCAGTCCCGCTCCTGGGCATATACCTGGAGAAAAACATAATTCCAAAAGATACTTGCACCCCAATGTTCATTGCAATGCTGTTTACAATAGCCAAGACATGGAAACAACCTAAATGTCCATCAACAGATGAATGGATAAAGAAGATGTGGTACATATATACAATGGAATATTACTCGGCCATTAAAAAGAGTGAAACAATATCATCTGCAGCAACATGGATGGACCTGGACTATCATACTAAGTGAAGTTAAGTCAGACAGAGAAAGACGAATATCATATGATATCACTTGTATGCAGAATCTGAAAAAATGATACAAAAGAACTTATTTACAAAACAGAAACACTCACAGACTTAGAGAACAAATTTATGGTTTTGGAGTGGAGGGAGGGTGGGGAGGATCAATTGGGAGTTTGGGACTGACATGTACACACTGCTATATTATTAGTTTTTGAACTTCATTTCTCCTTGTAGAATTTTTACACTGAGTTTTTTGGCTTGTATTGTATACTAATGTGACGTGTGGTATATTTATTCATTTATACAACAAATGATCATTGAGGATAAAACATTAGATACTGCACTACACCCTAGTATTTCAGTCCTCATAGAGCTTATATTCTAGTAGGGACAAGACAAACAATATAAAAGTAAACAATATATATTCTGTAAAATGGTGATAAATGGATAAAGAAATGGTGAGGAACAATCTAAAGGGGAGAAGGAGTGCTACTGATCATGAAAGTGCTAGAATGAGCCTGCAGATATGTAAGGGAAAGATGTTCCAGGAAAAGCAGATATGGTGTATATAGGAAATGAAAAGAAGGCTTGTATAAGAGGGAAAATGGTAGAAGATGACATCAGAGAAGTGATGATGGTGCCAGATATTATAGGACTTTTAGACCATTGTATGGAACTTGGCTTTTATTTTAAGTGACATAGAAAACCATTTATTTGATTGTTTGATTAAAAGAGATATATAACCTTTTTTGTAACCAGTCATCAGTGCTGTGGTTACACGCCTAAAAGAATGAATATCGGTTAGGGGCTATTGCAATAATGCAGTCAAGAGCTAATTGCAGCTTGGATCTGTGATATAGTAGTAGTTGTGGTGGCAAATGATTGATTCTGGGTATATTGAATATAGAAGTAACAAGTTTTGATAATGAATTAGATGTGGTGGTAAACTAGAGTGGAGTCAAAAATAACTCCATAGTATTTTTCCAGAACTAATGGAAGGATAGAATTTGCATTTATAGGTTAGGGAGGATGATAGAATTTTGCTGTTTCAAAATGTTAAGTTTGAGTAACCTGAGATTAAACCCAACAGGCCTGAATACTTACTTGATGGATAGTAGTCAAGGCAAAATGCTATTCTGAAATTGCCTGCACTTTCTTTTCCCACGGCTTTGAAGGTAGAAGCTAGCCTTTTTTTTTTTTTTTAAGGCATCTTCTCCCTTCTTCTTTACATTAACCATAGTATCAAGCCTTTTTATTCATACAAATATAAAGGAAGTTCTGAATATGGGATGGTGTCCAAAGACTGATACTTCTGACTGAGATATTAAGCATTTTGTTTAATAATGAACTACGTCTTCATTCAAGACACAGGGGCATCTCTGATAAGGTTATTAGCTATATATGTTTTTTCTTTTCCTTCATTCTTTTTCATTTGTCCGGAGACAGGGCACCTTGTTGGAAGTTGAGTTCTTCTAATCTATGAATCTATAGAGACAGATTTTAAAAAGGAGAATATTGTTCAGGCTAAATCCAAGGAAAAGGGACCTCTAGGTGGGTTCTAGCCAGTGGACTAGAGGAAAAATGAGACCTGATTATCTGCTTTTTAGATTTCATTCTATGGATTGTAATTCCTTTATGTTGTCTTCAAACATCTGATTTTTTTTTAAACAAGATAGGTTTGTTTTAGGTGTAATTTGGGGAATTAAGAGAATATTTTGAAGCATAATAGAGTAGGAAGAGCTGCAGCAACTTGGATAACTACTTACAGAAACAAAAGAGTTAAGTGGAGACACTTCAGAAGGATAGTTTTGTGGGATGTAAAGACACCCATCCTGGGGAATTCTCAGGAATACTGGGGTGGTGGAGTTGACTCCCTTCAACATGAATGATGGTTTCTCATGGCATATTATTTCGATATTAAAGTGAGGCTTTGTCCACACACACCCCACTACTACCTTCCACAGACACCTATTACCAATTCAGATGATTAGAGATATTATGACAAGTATATTAATCATATAACTAGCTGTTAATAAACTTTCTTATTAAATCTAATAGTTCTCAGTTGATTCTCTAGGGCTTATAGATATATAACTGTGCCATTTGAAAATTTTTATACTTTCCTTTTTAAGAGTTTTATCTCTTATTTCTGTTTCATTTATTCATGCATTGGCCAGAAATATCCAGAATCATATTAATGACTAACAGCAATTGCAGACATCTTTGCTTTCCTCTTGGTTTTAATGAGTATGATTTTTTTGTGCATCATCATTAAGTTTCATGTTGGCTCTTGATTTAAAGTACATATTTTACACAATTTTAAGGAAATTCACCTGCATTTATGTTTTTTTTTATTTGTTAATATTAGAAAAGATTATTAAATGGCATTCAGGTTCTCTTGAGGTAATATTTTCTTATTGATATGATAAATGATTAATAATGATTCATTAATAAACTATCATTAAATTCCTAGATAAATCTTATTTTTTCGTGGTGGATTTTAATTGTTTTATATATTTTTAGCTTTGGTTTCATGTAACAGAAACTCACATGTAAGAGATTATTAAAAAGGGAGGAAATTTATTGACATGTAATGAAAATGTGTAACTGGGAAGAATAAAATAGACTGATAAGCCAGATTTCTTCATTTTTTTCACTCTTGTGACAAAAGAGTAGAGTTCTGGTCTAGAGCTTCAAAAAAGTACACATGACAATGTAAAAGATTTTTTTATAAAACGAAAACAGTACTGTTAACAGAGGTAGTGGTAAGGGATACAAGGCAGGCAAAATTTTTTTTAAAATGTAGGACAAAATTACATGTATATTAAATATAATGCAGACTTTGGCTTGCTGATAGTTTACTTAAAATGTCCACATTTACATTGAGTGACATTAGTCACTGATATTTTGTTCTATCTTTTCAAACTTTGTATAAAAATTAATATAGCTAAATAGAGGGTTCTCTGTCTGTCTTTCCTTATTTTCTTCATTCCCTGAAACATGTTATAGGCTGATAATCATGTTAGAAAGTGTGAAAAAACTCACCTAAAGAATCCTCTGTGTCCATGGCCCGTTATAGAAGTAATTTTCTTCAAGATTATAGGTCCCTTTAGGTTGAATACAGAGTGTATTTTATTTATGTTTTCCAGAGGACTCATTGAATTTAATTTGCAAATGAATAAACAATGAATATAATGAGAAGTTTAGATTGATAAATTGAATTTATTCAAAATCAATTAGAAAGATAATAAATGCAAAATTTTAAAAATAATTATTTAAATATAGTCAATATTTGTTCACAATTTTACTTTTTATCTGTTTCTTTTCTTTTAAAGCATATTTCCAGGTATTAGTCCATTTTACTTTTTGTCTTTGTTCTATATATTGTCTGCTTTCTGGTTAATTATTTGTATTACATATTTTTGCAGTTACATTTATTATTTACTTCTTGAGTTTAATGCTTAGATTGTGTCTTTTTTATTGGTGAATAATAAAGTACTGTAATTTTAAGATATGAGTTCATTTGTGAATTCATAGGTCATATGTTTTTACCCTTAAACCTACTTGCCTTCAACATATTTTTTAAAAATATACTGAGGGCAGTTTTTAAACTTTAAACTTTTGTAAACTTCTTGCTCTATGTAACATTATTGTGAATAGCACAGAATTATTACTTGAACAGAGCCTAGAACATACTAGCATCATATACATATTATTATTTGACCAAATATATGATCTATGTTTTTAAAATATTCGGTAGATCCTAAAAATAAAATAAGTTTATTTCATTTGTTAGTGAAGTAATTTATTATATATCTACTACTTAATTTTATTTTTATATTATCTAAGTGCATTTCTCTATTTATTTTGATTGCCTGACTTGTCATAGACTGAAAGATATTTGCTAAATATCTCCCAATTAATTTATATTTCTTTGAATTTTTCTTGTATGCTAAAATATTTTGTTTTATTTATGTTGCAGCTATATTATTTGACACATAATTATCACTGATTCATTATGGATTCTGAATACAAATTTATTTTCTCATAATATTATATCTTCCTTGAATTCTACTTTGTAGGATGTTAAAGGTTGAATCGTTTCCTCCTCAAAATTCATATGCTGAAGTCCTAATCACCAGTACCTCAAATGTGACCTTATTTAGAAATAGGGTCATTACAGATGTAATTAATTAAGAAGAGGTTGTACTGGAGTAGGGTTGAAACTACTCCAATATGACTGATGTCCTTTTATGATTGATAAGAAAGTTGGACACAGACATGCATGCACAGAGAGAATGCCATGTGAGGAGATACAAAAGACAGCCAAATTTACAAGGGAGGAATGACAAAGGCTACCAGAAGCTAGAAGACAGGCCTAATATAGATACTTCCTTAGAATCTTCTAAGGGAGTATGACCCTGCTGACACCTTGATTTTAGTCTTCTGGCCTTCAAAACTGTGAGATAGTAACTTTCTATTTTTTAAACCAACTAATTTTTGGCACTTTGTTATGCAGCCTAGAAAACTAATACATAGAATAATATTTTGGGCATTATTGATTTTTTTCCTTTGGTTATATTTTTGATTTCTCTGATACGTCACATTCTAGATTCTTATTTGCAACCTTACAGTAAGGTACAGATTTTGGTCTGAATAGCTGAAAGATGAAGTGGCATTTGTCAAGATGGGGAAAATCAGAAAGAATAATTGGAGGGGGAATTATTAGTATGGTTTTTGATATGTGAAATTTTTAGATACTTATTAGGCAGTCCAGTAGATTTGTGGATTATATTTGGATATTTGATTCTGAGGTTTAGAGGAGATAAAATTTGACATTATCAGGGGCATGAATATAAATTCAGAACTGAAGAAATCTGAGAACTGAGGTTTCTTTACATATTTCTCTAAATATGTAAGTAAGAGAGATGAGGAGAGTCAGGAAAGAGGCTGGGTATAAGTGGCAAGTCAAGAAGAAAAATACCGGGCTTCCCTGGTGGCGCAGTGGTTGAGTCTGCCTGCCGATGCAGGGGACACGGGTTTGTGCCCTCGTCCGGGAGGATCCCACATGCCGCGGAGCGGCTGGGCCCGTGAGCCATGGTCCCTGGGCCTGCGCGTCCGGAGCCTGTGCTCCGCAACAGGAGAGGCCACAACAGTGAGAGGCCCGCATACTGCAAAAAAAAAAAAAAAAAGAAAAATACCAAAAGGGAGTCCTGAAATACAAATGAAGAAAATGATTGAAGGAGTTGCAAGTGACCAACCATCAAATGTTGTTTCTAAGTCAAGTAAGATGGTATAGAGAATCAACATCAAATTTAGCAAAGAGGAGGTCACTGTTGACTGTGACAGTGGCATTTTTGTGGAGAAGTAAGAAAAAATGATTTATTGCAGGAGGTTCACATGAAAATAAAAGGAGAGGAATTGGAGGTAGTGAATATAAGCAAGTTCTACAAGTTCTAGTCTTTGCTCTAAGAATTAACAAAGAAATAGAACAGTAAGTAGACAGGAATGTGGACTCAAGACAGATTGACTTCATTTTGTTTCATTTGACTTTATTAGAAGATCAACACTGTGAGTATATGTTGATGAGAGTGAGGTATTAGAGGAAATAATTGATGATGCTAGACATAGAGAGGAGAACTGCTGCAGCAATGTCCTTGAATGGTGAGCCTATGTGAAAATAAGGGTCCAAGCAAGCAGACCGCCATTATGAAGGAGCACAGACACTTCATGTGAAGGAAAGGGGGAAAAGGAAGAGTATATGGGAAAAAGTGCAGGTAAATTTCAATAAAATAGGCATAAAGATCTTTAGATGAGGGTGAAGACAGAAGCTAGTATTGTCTAGAAGAGTGTGAGCATATGGACTAGTGTAGCAGTCCATAAAAATGAGATTCAATAACCCCAGTGGGAACAGTCCCAAGACTTTTTCAGGGTTTCAGAGATCCTCCCTTTTCTAACTGCATAATAATGTGTGGTGGAGTTTTCTTCATATAACTGAAGCAAACAGTGACACAGAAGATGATATGAGAACCTGACTGTCTTTTACTAAGGCATACATTAAGAAGATATTTGCAAAAATGGAAGTAATGTCATTCATTACTAAGTTTTTGCTTTCAAAAATACACTTATTTCTCATAAAAGTGCTATTTCACAAGCTTTGTATTAATTACTGAATCATACTAGAATACTAGTCTTATTCTAATTAAAAATGTGTACATTTACAAAAAATACTACTAATAATAGTAATTTGTGGGCATCAACAATATACTGAATATTATAATAAACAACATGTAGTTATTTACTCCTCAAACAGGGATTCAAATGTTTTCACAATAAGTTTACATTATTAAATTTTGACAAGATATATGTCAAAACAGGAAGAAAAAAAGCATCAAAACTCCTTAATATTGTCAAGCAATATTGTGAATGACTTGCAAATGGGCAAGAATGATCACTAGGTGTCTTGTCCACAGTGCTCTTCTAGTTCTCCACTTTCCATTGTCTTTTAAGCTATTTGCAGTTTTATAAATTATAAAAGTATGTTTGTAATGCAAATTATTATTGTCCATACAAACATAAATAAATGTTATTGTGTCTGGTGAAGATGCAACTGATCATTGCCTTGTGGATATTGACCACTTTTGTGTCTACTTATAAATTCATTTCAGCATTCTGGATTGCCTAACATGTGTGTTCTTTGAATTCTCCTTTGCATTGGTTTTAACATCATATTGGTTTCCTCACTAATTAATGAGCTAAGTGAATTGTTGACAAGTGTTTATTTTATATTTTTATGAAACACATGCTATTATGTTTTTAAAAGTATTTTCTAGTAATATTGTGCCAAAATATATATTTTCTTCCAATCAATCAAAAATACAATATTTTAGAAAATGATACAGAAAAGACAAGTGGTTCTCAGATATTCACAGAATACTGTATTTTCCCTGTATTTCACAGTCTGAAGCTCAACATACAAATGCACTTTGGGTGAAGGGGGGATGTTGGTGGAAAGGGGAGACTGAAAGTTAAAGACATTCAAAATTGAACAAAAGTTGTCTCTGATCTTATCATTTCATGAGAGGGTATTTTAGCCGCAAAATTTAAGAAGAGTATAAATTTAAAATAAAAATACCTTTTTAATAAAAATAGTTTATATTTGAGAGTGTTTTTTCCATCAATTGTATTTTTTTCACCTCACTGCACACAGGTGAAAACATCGTCAGAGGTTCCCATTGGGCCAAGGACCAAATTTAGAGAAACTGAGATTTAACAAAATACTTAGATGATTAAGGCTTTCTCTGACTTGCTTAAATTAACTATATGCATATAATTGTATCCGCTGTTTCACACTGCATTGTAATTATCGTTCTCCTCCAGCAGACAGTGAGCTTCAGAAGGTTATTTGTTAGAGACTGCTAGCTGTCAAACAAAATCCCTTTTTCCCATCTTCCTTGGCAATAGCTAGAAACTTGGCTGCCTATCTATATTACATTTCCAGTCTCCCTTGCAATTAGAATTGTCATGTTTGCTAAGTTTTCTCAGATGGGAGGCAAGCAGATATAAAGAGTGCACTTCACTCAAGGTCCCTTAAGAGAATGGGCACGCCTCTTACATAATCTCTCTTTACTTCCCACAGTTACAATCTAGATGTGGTGGCTACCTAACTGTGACAGTGTAGTTGGGGATGGTGAAAAAAGGAGAAAAGAAACTGGGTTTCTGAATAACAATGTGGAACAGATCTCTCTGCTATCTTAGAACTGTTACACAAGAGAGAAACAAGCTTCCACCTTCTTTAAGCTTCTTTAACTTAGCTTTCTGCATTATGATAGCCTAGGCTTAGGCTAAATAATAAAAGATGGAACTATATTTTTATTCATTTTAATATCTCAGTAGGCTGGGATGATGATTGGCATATAAATACACAATAAGTGCTTCTCAAATTAATAAATGACTGTTGTCATAACTGCATGAGAAATACATTGGTATGGTCATTTAAGTGGGGTTTTTACTCAATTATAATAATTGTTACGTAAAGATAATATTTGGTGTAACACTTAGCATTACAAGGCCTTGTTATATATACTAAATAATATAATGCTTATAATCATTCTTTGTTTTGGAAATTATGATGATGTTGATGATGATTTTCATTTACAAATGTGGAAATTGAGGCTAAGAAGTTGTGACTTTCCCAAGGTTTAACAGATATTTATGGTGGATACTGAATTTGAACCCCACTATATTAATATTCATTCAGAGGATAATATTTAAGTAGCATACCATATTTGGGTAAGTGGCCGTTTTAACACAAAGATTTATGTAGAAGTTTGATCAATCCCAATGTATGTTTCTCTCAAAGGCTGCACTTTCAGAAACAAGGAAATTATCAAGATAACTATTATAATCCAATCTGCTCAAAGCTTAATAAATTGATCCACTCTCCTCTTACCTCACCTCCCTCACACAGTCGTTTCAAACCCATCACACAGCACAAAATAAAATTCTTTTGGAAACATTTCTGATCCCTTCTTTACAAAAGTGTGAAGTTTGAGATTGAATACATGAGGGTCAAAAACATATCAGCTGACCACATGGAGTTAACTTCCTGATGGATTCTGATTCTATTATTTCTATGACTGAAGCATTCCAAACCATAACTTCTCTGCCCACTTACTCTTTGGACAATGCTATTCTTTTCTCTGAATCATATTTGGAATACTTCATCTAGTTTGTTTCTTAATAACACAAAGCATGGTTCTTTCACTTATTTATAAGGGAAATAAAGAGTAGGGGGCTTCCCTGGTGGCGCAGTGGTTGAGAGTCCGCCTGCTGATGCAGGGGACACGGATTCGTGCCCCGGTCCGGGAAGATCCCACATGCCACGGAGCGGCTGGGCCCGTGAGCCATAGCCGCTGAGCCTGTGCGTCCGGAGCCTGTGCTCCGCAACGGGAGAGGCCACAGCAGTGAGAGGCCCACGTACCGCAAAAAAAAAAAAAAAAAAAAAAAAAGAGTAAATACCCATCACAGTCAAAGACTATCTATTTGGCATGGGTTATACATTATTTCCACAATATTTGGCATATACTAGGCATTTTTCTTTGTGAGTTTATTCTCTTTCATCTATTGATTACAAATACTTTTTTTTTACTCGCTTGTACACAAGATGATATATCATACCTTGAAATAAGCTTTCATTATTTTTCCTGTATAATATATTACCTTTATACTCTACCTCCATCTTTGCAACATGTATTTGCATATTTTAACTCTCCACATGAAAGCTTAGCAATATGATTTTAGCAGTTCCCATTTGAATTGCAATTTCAGCGTGATTCAGGAGCCAGTGAGAGCATCCTCAGCCAGACAGGTACACAATGGCAAAGTATTACTTCCAACACTGTAGAGGCAAGGAGACTTCTAGGTTATTATTGGCTTTAATTATCACTCCCATAAGCTGTAATATTCTTTACTTGTGGTGAAGCAGCACTCTACAGAGTGTGAAATCCTTCCCTGCTTTTGAAAATATCCAAGAAATGAACTGAATCACTTCAAATCTCCTATAACAACTGAACGCCCACTGATAAGTATAAGCAAGGGACAAATTTATCATCACCAATAGAAAATAGGCTTTTTGAAAGTGAGATTTGAGCCATCTAGCTTACTGCTTACTACCAGCAGTGATCAGCAAAACCAAATCCACTTTCTTTTTAAACTCAGAGACATTTTATTTCCCCTGATTGGTATTCAAGTCAATAAAAAAGCACAGTCTTTTTTTTTTTATGTTTGTACTTTATTTATTGCTATAAAATTTAAACACTAAAATATCAAGATAAATGGTTCTCATAGTTACAACCATTAATTTCCAGTCCTACTCTCATCTACAATGTCTGCTTTTTTTTCCTTCCATCAGATGCTTCCAGTACAAATCAAACCTGAGGATTTGAATAGGCTCCATTTAGTCTCTCTTCTGAAGGCCCAACTCACATAATCCTGATTTCTTTGCCTCTTAAGGTAAGGCTTATATAAACACTCTGCACAAAGACATATGCTATTCAGCCTGAAATCAGTGCATAGTGATTCACTTCCCAGTATTACCTCAGGGTTTCAGCAAGTCCTTTGGCTCTCATACTAAGACCACAGTGAATTTCCTTCTAGCTCCATGCTCTGAATTTCAATCTAAGGGGAAAAGTCTATTAAAGGAAGATAATAGAAAAAAAGAAAGCAACTATATGTAAGTTTTGAGATATTTGTTAGAAACTTCTCATTCTTTATTTTAGCTGTCTAAATAATATGCCAGAATTTTATTATAAACTGAAAGATTCAAAAATATTTTTAAGTTCAGTAAATTTACTTTCAAAATACATTTAACATGGCTGTTTAGCCTAAAAATCATCATTGACAAAGGACATCAGATTTCCTCATTTATATTAATTCTTACTGAAAGAATTGGAAATTTTTCTCCAGCATGCTATTTTCATTTCTAAGTCTAAAAGCTATGATTGACATATTACTATATTAAAAATTCTGTAATTGTTTTTAATGTAGCAGGTAGACAATGATATGGCAAAAACATATGAACACAAGACTGTCATTTACTGATGTTCAATGTTACGTTTCTTGTGTGTGCCTACAATTTTTAAATCCTGTAGTTCTTAAAATTATAGGTATGAAAACCACAAGCTAAATCAAATCAGAGAAAAACAATAACTGTGAAATCAGTTTCTTTTGCTTTGACTATCTTGTTTCTACTGATGTTGGAAATGGAAAAAGTTGTAGTGGTTTTATAAATGATAGAGTAGCCTTGATCTTAGAAATAGGAGATTTTAAAGTTTCTCTTCTTGGAGAAAAATTATTTTATTTTTACCTTCTCATGTGAGTGGACTTTACCATAGAGCATATTAGCAATCAGAATACTTACAGAAACTCTACACATTTTAATTGCATGGTTATTCATAAAGATAACTTTGATAATCACATATATTTCATACAATTGTCTATTTCCTGTCTTCTCTGTATTTTCAGAAACAACTGTTCTAACATAGTATATGACATAGAACAGTATTGCATTATAGGTAGTGTATGGATTTCTAGGGATAAAAAAAAATGTATGAGGAAAAGATAAATTAAAACATTGCTAAATGACACCAAAGGAATAATTTTGCTTTAAACAAGTATACCAAGTGAATATGTAGAATATTTCCATAATTTAGACTAACACTTTCCTATTTCTTAGAAAATAATTCAACCATATATTAGATTGAGTAATTTAATATCATGAACATTTCAGAATGGGCAATTCTCTTGCCAGCTTTCTGAGCTGTGTTCTAACAATGGCAGGTACCCCTGTTGCTTACAATGTAAGACTAAATATGCAAATATTCTCTGTGTTATGGCACTTTAGGGCACCTGGAGACTTGCCATTTGTGCTATTATGATAAGAGTCAGAAGCCAATTTCCTCCAAACCATGTTTTTTGAGATAGAGAACATTAGCCAGGAGCAGTCAAAATGACAAGGCAGTAAGTATATGAACAGAATGAACATCCAGCAAAGAAGTTTAAAGGAATACGAATGCAATAAAAACTGGTAAAAACTGCCCAGTGACTTAGGTGGTGGACTATCTTCGAGTTTTAAACACTTTGAGAGAGGGTGTGTGAATTACTGTTCCAATTCCATGGTACTTTTTGAGAGAAATAGGAATATGACTAGGCTGCATTTGCTCTTGAAATACTTTCAAATCTGGTCTGGCTGAAATAAAAGTGGCATGAAAATGTCAGCTGAGCCTTTGAAGATTTAGGTTATGCTGCTCTGAGATTTAGGTGATGGCACATATCAGTAACCTAAGCAGTTCATTTCATGCTCTGATTTCATCTTCAAGGGAAACTATTTTAGACGTAACTCATAAGAAGAAGAATTAAGAACCTTCTCCTAATAACCATGCTGTCAAAGACCAATTTAGGTGGAAATGCTTAATTAGGATTTCTAAGGGAAGAAGATTTTAGGGAAACAATTCAAAAATAGAACTCAAGTCCAAATCCACAATGCATTCATTTTAGCTCTTCTTTAGTTCATTCATCCAATACACATTCTGCTATTGTTGCTTGCTTTAGTATAACTGGCACATTTAAACAGACATTATCTTGAACTCTAACCAATTTTGGAGTTGTAGCAAGATGAACTTTTCACTTATTGTTATTACTAATTTATAGCAAAGAAGACTAATAGAAGTGACTAACAACACTGGATGAGGTATTTTACAAAAAAACAAATTATTATTACTTAGGCCACCTTTCACCTTTTGGGTCCCTCACTAGCAAATGAAAATTCCAGGTTCAGAGAATAATGAGAGTTGAAAAATGAGTAGTTCATGGATATGAGGAGTATGTTCCTATCCTGTCACTCAGGCCTCCATGGAACATAGTGGGACAAAATACAGTAATTTTTCGAACAGTACCTATACAGCAAAATAAGAAGGTACCAACATGTTGGAAGAGTTATGTAGAGTTGACATTGAAAATGGCTATTTGGTGTTTGGTATTTGAAAGTTTTCAAACTATAATAAGTTAGATTTCTTGTTACTTTTTTAAAAAAATATATTTATTGGAGTATAATTGCTTTAAAATGGTGTATTAGTTTCTGCTTTATAACAAAGTGAATCAGTTATACATATACATATATCGCCATATCTCTTCCCTAATTTTATGGCTGAGTAATATTTCATTGTACATATGTGCCACACCTTCTTTATCCGTTCATCTGTCGGTGGACACTTAGGTTGCTTCCATGTCCTGGCTATTGTAAATAGAGCTGCAATGAACATTGTGGTACATGACTCTTTTTGAATTGTGGTTTTCTCAGGGTATATGCCCAGTAGTGGGATTTCTGGGTCATATGGTAGGTCTATTTTTAGTTTTATAAGGAACCTCCATACTGTTCTCCATAGTGGCTGTATCAATTTACATTCCCACCAAGAGTGCAAGAGGGTTACCTTTTCTCCACACCCTCTCCAGCATTTATTCTTTGTAGATTTTTTGATGATGTCCATTCTGACCGGCGTGAGATAATATCCCATTGTAGTTTTGGTTTGCATTTCTCAAATGATTAGTGATGTTGAGCATTCTTTCATGTGTTTGTTGGCAATCTGTATATCTTCTTTGGAGAAATGTCTGTTTAGGTCTTCTGCCCGTTTTTGGATGGGGCTGTTTGCTTTTGTGATATTGAGCTGCATGAGCTGCTTGTATATTTTGGAGATTAATCCTTTGTCAGTTCCTTCATTTGCAACTATTTTCTGCCATTCTGAGGGTTGTCTTTTCATCTTGTTTATAGTTTCCTTTGCTGTGCAAAAGCTTTTGTTTCATTAGGTCCCATTTGTTTATTTTTGTTTTAATTTCCATTCCTCTAGACGGGGGTCAAAAAGGATCTTGCTGTCATTTATGTCATAGAGTGTTCTGCTTATGTTTTCCTCTAAGAGTTTTACAGTGTCTCCCTTACATTTAGGTCTTTAATCCATTTTGAGTTTATTTTTGTGTATGGTGTTGGGGAGTGTTCTAATTTCATTCTTTACATGTAGCTGTCCAGTTTTCCCAGCACCACTTATTGTAGAGGCTGTCTTTTCCCATTGTATGTTCTTGCCTCCTTTATCAAAGATAAGGTGACCATATGTGCATGGGTTTATCTCTGGGCTTTCTATCCTGTTCCATTAATCTATATTTCTGTTTTTGTGCCAGTACCATACTCTCTTGATTACTGTAGCTCTATAGTTTAGTCGGAAGTCTGGGAACCTGATTCCTCCAGCTCCTTTTTTCTTTCTCATTGTTGCTTTGGCTATTCGGGGTCTTTTGTGTTTCCATACAGACTGTGAAACTTTTTGTTCTAGTTCTGTGAAAAATGCCATTGGTAGTTTGATAGGGATTGCATTGAATCTGTAGATTGCTTTGGGTAGTATAATCATTTTCACAATACTTATTCTTCCAATCCAAGAACATTGTATACCTCTCCACCTATTTGTGTCATCTTTAATTTCTTTCATCAGTGTCTTATAATTTTCTGCATACAGGTCTTTTGTCTCCTTATGTAAGTTTATTCTTGGGTATTTTATTCCTTTTGTTGCCATGGTAAATGGGAGTCTTTCCTTAATTTCTCTTTCATTCTTCATTTCTTTTTCATTTACTTCTGATCTGATCTCTATGATTTCTTTCCTTCTGCTAACTTTGGGCGTTTTCTTTGTTGTTCTGCTTACTTTAGGTGTAAGATTATGTTGTTTATTTGAGATGATTCTTGTTTTTTAACGTAGGATTGTACTGCTATAAACTTCCCTCTTGGAAATGCTTTAGTTGCATCCCATAGGTTTTGGGTCGTCATGTTTTCATTGTCATTTGTTTCCAGGTATTTTTTGATTTCCTCTTTGATTTCCTCAGTGATCTCTTGGTTATTAAGTAGTATAATATTTAGCCTCCATGTGTTTGTATTTTTTACAGATTTTTTCCTGTAATTGATATCTAGTCTCATAGCGTTGTGGTCGGAAAAGATACTTGATATGATTTCAATTTTCTTAAATTTACCATGGCTGGATTTGTGACCCAAGATATGATCTATCCTGGAGAACGTTCCATGAGCACTTGAGAAGAAAGTGTAATATGCTGTTTTCAGATGGAATGTCCTATAAATATCAATTAACTCTATCCAGTCTATTGGGGTTTTTTTTGTTTTTTTTGTTTTTTTTGGTGGTACGTGGGCCTCTCACTGTTGTGGCCTCTCCCGTTGCGGCGCACAGGCTCTGGATGCACAGGCTCAGTGGCCATGGCTCACGGGCCCAGCCCCTCTGCAGTATGTGGGATCTTCCCAGACTGGGGCATGAACCTGTGTCCCCTGCATTGGCAGGCGGACTCTCAACCACTGCGCCACCAGGGAAGCTCCCTATTATGTTATTTAAAGCTTGTGTTTCCTTATTAATTTTCTGTCTGAATGATCTGTCCTTTGGTGTAAGTGAGGTGTTAAAGTCTCCCACTATTACTGTGTTAATGTCGATTTCCTCTCTTATAGCTGTTAGCATTTGCCTAAGTGTTGAGGTGCTCCTATGTTGGGTGCATATACATTTATAATTGTTGTATCTTCTTCTTGGATTGATCCCTTGATCATTATGTACTGTCCTTCTTTGTCTCTTGTAGTAGTCTTTGTTTTAAAATCTATTTTGTCTGATATGAGAATTGCTACTCCAGCTTTCTTTTGATTTCCATTTGCATGGAATATCATTTTCCATTGCCTCACTTTCAGTCTGTATGTATCCCTAGGTCTGAAGTGGGTCTCTTGTAGACAATATATATATGGGTCTTGTTTTTATATCCTTTACCAGTCTTTGTCTTTTGGTTGGAGCATTTAATCCATTTACATTTAAGGTAATTATCGATATGTATGTTCCTGTTACAATTTTCTTAATTGTTTTGTGTTTTTTATTGTAGGTCTTTACCTTCTCTTGTGTTTCCTGCCTAGAGAAGTTCCTTTAGCATTTGTTGTAAAGCTAGTTTGGTGTTGCTGAATTCTCTTAGCTTTTGCTTGTCTGTAAAGGTTTTATTTTCTCTGTCAAATCTGAATGAGATCCTTGCTGGGTAGAGGAATCTTGGGTGTAGGTTCTTCCCTTTCATCACTTTAAATATGTCCTGCCACTCCCATCTAGCTTGCAGAGTTTCTGCTGAAAGATCAGCTGTTAACCTTATGGGGATTCATTTGTATGTTATTTGTTGTTTTCCCCTTGCTGCTCTTATTATTTTTTCTTTGTATTTAATTTTTGGTAGTTTGACTAATATGTGTTTTGGCATGTTTCTCCTTGGATTTATCCTGTATTGGACTCTCTCTGCTTCCTGGATTTGATTAACTATTTCCTTTCCCATATGAGGGAAGTTTTCAACTATAATCTCTTCAAATATTTTCTCAACCCCCCTTTCTTTTTCTCTTTTTCTTCTGGGAACCTTATAATTTGAATGTTGATGTGTTTACTGTTGTACCAGAGGTCTGTGAGAATGTCTTCAATTCTTTCATTCTTTTTTCTTTATTCTGCTGTGTGGTGGTTATTTCCACTATTTTATTTTCCAGGTCACTAGTCCGTTCTTCTGCCTCAGTTATTCTGCTCTTGATCCCTTCTAGAGAATTCTTAATTTCATTTATTGTGCTGTTCATCACTGTTTGTTTGCCCCTTAGTCTTTCTAGGTCCTTGTTAAATGTTTCTTTTATTTTCTCCATTCTATTTCCAAGATTTTGGATCATGTTTACTATCATTATTCTGGATTGTTTTTCAGGTAGACTGTGTATTTCCTCTTCATTTGTTTGGTCTAGTGGGTTTTTGCCTTGCTCCTTCATCTGCTGTGTGTTTCTCTGTCTTCTCATTTTGCTTAACTTACTGTGTTTGGGGTCTCCTTTTTGCAGGCTGCAGGATCGTAGTTCCCGTTGTTTTTGGTGTCTGCCCCCAGTGGCTAATGTTGTTTTAGTGGATTGTGTAGGCTTCCTGGTGGAGGGGACTAGTTCCTGTATTCTGGTGGATGAGCCTGGATCTTGTCTTTCTGGTGGGCAGGTCCATATCTGATGGTGTGTTTTGGGGTGTCTGTGACCTTATTATGATTTTAAGCAGCCTCTCTGCTAATGGGTGGCGCTGTGTTCCTGTCTTGCTAGTTGTTTGGCATATGGTGTCCAGCACTCTAGCTTCCTGGTTGTTGAGTGAAGCTGGGTTTTGGCATTGAGATGGAGATCTCTGAGAGATTTTCGCCATTTGATATTACATGGAGCTGGGAGGTCTCTGGTGGACCAATGTCCTGAACTTGTCTTGCCCACCTCAGAGGCACAGCCCTGATGCCTGGCTGGAGCACCAAGAGCCTGTCATCCACATGGCTCAGAAGAAAAGGGAGAAAAAATGAAAGAAAGAAAGAAAGAAAGAGAAAATGAAATGAGATAAAGTTATTAAAATAAAAAATAATTATTTTTAAAAAATTTAAAAAGTAATAATAAAAAAGGAAGAACAGGGCTTCCCTGGTGGCGCAGTGATTGAGAGTCTGCCTGCTGATGCAGGGGACGCAGGTTTGTGCCCTGGTCCAGGGGGATCCCACACAAGTTGATTGTGGATATTTAATCCGCTGCTCCTGAGTCTGCTGGGAGAAATTTCCCTTTCTCTTCTTTGTTTGCACAGCTCCTGGGTTTCAGCTGTCGATTTGGTCCCGCCTCTGCATATAGGTCACCTGAGGGCGTCTGTTCCCTGCTCAGACAGGACGGGGTTAAAGGAGCAACTGATTCGGGGGCTCTGGCTCACTCAGGCCATGGGGAGGGAGGAGTACGGAGTGCAGGGCGAGCCTGCGGCGGCAGAGCACAGCGTGATGTTGCTCCAGCCTGAGGCACGCCATGCGTTCTCCTGGGGAAGTTGTTCCTGGATCACGGGGCCCTGGCAGTGGCAGGCTGCACAGGCTCCCAGGAGGGGAGGTGTGGATAGTGACCTGTGCTTGCACACAGGCTTCTTGGTGTCTGCAACAGCAGCCTTAGCGTCTCATGCCCATCTCTGGGGTCTGTGATGATAGCCGTGGCATGCGCCCGTCTCTGGAGCTCCTTTAAGCAGCTCCCTTAATCCCCTCTCCTTGTGCACCAGGAAACAAAGAGGTAAGAAAAAGTCTCTTGTCTCTTCAGCAGCTCCAGACTTTTTCCCAGACTCCCTCCCGGCTAGCCATGGCGCACTAGTCCCGTTCAGTCTGTGTTCACGCCGCCAACCCCAGTCATATCTCTGGGATCCGACCTCCGAAGCCCGAGCCTCAGCTCCCAGCCCCCACCCGTTCCGCTGGGTGAGCAGACAAGTTTCTCAGGCTGGTCAGTGCCGGTGGGAACAGATCCTCTGTGCGGGAATCTCTCTGCTTTGCCCTCTGCACCCCTGTGGCTGTGCTCTCCTCCATGGCTCCAGAGCTTCCCCCTCCACCACCTGCAGTCTCTGCCCACGAAGGGCCTTCCTAGTGTGTGGAAACCTTTCCTCCTTCACAGCTCCCTCCCACTGGTGCAGGTCCCGTCCCTATGCTTTTGTCTCTGTTTTTTCTTTTTTCTTTTGCCCTACCCAGGTACATGGGGAGTTTCTTGCCTTTTGGGAGGTCTGAGGTCTTCTGCCAGCGTTCAGTAGGTGTTCTGTAGGAGCTGTTCCACATGTAGATGTATTTCTGATGTATTTGTGGGGAGGAAGGTGATCTCCATGTCTTACTCTTCTGCCATCTTCAAGCTCCTCCCCCCTTGTTACTTTTTAAAATCCTCTTCTCTGTATGTAAGGTCCTCATCATCAAAGTTCTGCCTAAATGTCATATTTCATGGAAGGCTCCTCAGATCCCCATAGTCGAGAACTCTATTTACCTAAGCTCCTATAGTCTCTTATTTGTACCTCTTCCATAAAACTCTAACAATCTACCAAGTCCTGGAGCCATTTACATCTTTCTTTGAGTTCCTAGAGAGCAGAGACCATATCTTGCTATTATTTTATCCCCAGTATAGGGTTTTCACATATATCAATTTCTCAATAATTTTGCAGTAAATTAAAATATTTTGTAATTGTTCTTTTGCATAAAAGTAAATATACTTAGAAAACATAATAGATTCTATCCATAAGCAAATACATATCTTCTAAGAATTTTTAAAAATGAGAATTAATCTCAAGACTTAGTCAACTAGAGAGAAAAATGTTTCAGCTCTGAAAATGAAGCATTAAGATCTAAAATGAAAAATAACCAAGTTTTCCAGTAACATGTTTAGAAAGTACATTTTAATGTATTTTCTTTTATTCTTTTCTGCTATGCTTATTTTTAAAGGGTAGATATTATATTTTATCTTTTAGGTAGTAATATAACATACATGTTTCCCATGCCACTAGATATTCTTCATAAATATCTTAACAGTAGCAGTCTAATCCATCCTACTGGTATAGAATAATTGACTTAGTTACACTTTTTGTTGACATTGAGTTTTACTTTTCCTATAGTAGATACTTTGAAGAAGAGTACAAAAGATATTGTTGTATTAAATAGTTAAAAACATTATTTTAAATCTTAAATTATTAGAAATAGGACCTTCAATTTTTGCACAAACAGCAATTGATAGGATAACACTGAAGACCTAACAAGACAGAGAAACCATGGCTAAAATAGCAGGATGATTTAAAAAATATTTTTCATATATATTTGCATTGCTGGAATTTTACCTGGAATTGAAAGAGACATGGATCAAAGAGACATGGAATAATGTCCAAAAAAGAAACACATCCTCAGCTAACATAAGAAGGGTATATATGCTGTAAGGCTAAGAAACCTACCTGTACACACCTTTCATACTTAGTACATGAAGTGGAGTGGGAAGCTGGAAAACAATTTATGACGCCTAAGAACGATACCCAATTAGAGCTTACACTAAAAAATTACTCAGTGTGGGAAAGACATTTAATAAGTGTTTAGTAGGGAACTGCACTGTTTCAGATTGTAGACTAGAGCCAAACTCATGGGTTCACGTCACATTTCTTCCACTGATTGGTTGTGTCATTTGAGGAAAGTTTTTTAACTGCTCTGAACCTATTATTTCAACTCCAAAGAGGGAAATAATAACTGCACTTATCATCTAATATTGTGCATAAAAATAAGCTCATAAGTATAATTTGAAATTTGTACAATTCTGTTCTAAGTATTTTATTTACAGTAACGTGTATATATGTGTATATACACGTGTGTATATATCTATTTGTGAGTATACTGTATATATACTATACTATTGTAAGTATATTATATATATGATATATTATGTATATCATGTATATATATATATATATATATATATATAATCTGGAGAAGCAACATAGCTTAGTGTTTAAAAATGTGGATTGTGGAGCTAGACTACCTGGGTTTGAAATCAGCTATCTAACTTATTGGCTGAATGTCTTTGGACAAGTTATTTAATTTCTTTGTGCCTTTATTTCATCATTGGTAGAATGAGATAATAATAATACCTATACATCATGTTACGTTATAAAGGTTAAATAAGTTAATGTTTTTAAAGTGCCTAAAACATGTCATGTAAAAAGCTGTATATTCATTTGTTAAATTGATATAAGTAACACCAAAATATTATCAATAAGGAAGGTAAAGAGTGATATACAGAAATGCTAAATCTCTGCTATCAATACCTCTCCTTTAAAAAAAACCCCTAATGCCTCAGAAATTAAAAGAGAAAATAGGAATAGTAGATGCACCACATGAGCATTGGTCTTCCTTTTTGTTTCTGTCACTTGAAATGTTGCCATAACTAAAGATTACACACTTCAAACATGTAAGAAAATTGCCCAACATTTCAGAAAACTACAAGGTAAACCCTGAAATGTAAAATATAATTACTCAATTGGAATATGGCCAGCATTGTGGGGAAAGCAAAGTACCACTGTCACTATAGGAAGTAGAATAGGACAACTCTTAATTCAGTGGTAGAAATGGAACTTAAACAGAGTGACAAAACAGGACAGCCAAGAAATATAAGGAACGGATGCCAAGTAAGGTATAAAGGAGAAAAAAATGATACAAAGTGAAACCCAGAATTTGTATATAAATTAATTTGTCTTAGAAAATGTGAAAAACATCACTGTGTTACAAAAGCAGTAAGTTGAGAGTATATCTTTTTTTTAAAACCAATACTGACATTTCTAAGACTTCAATATCCCATAAACATGGAATAGGTTATACTTTACTAAATGCAAACAGTTTTCTGTTAATTTAGCGTAGTATTTCCCAACCCGGCCATATTGGCATTTTTGATTGGATAATTCTTTGTTGTGGAACACCATATTGTTCAATGTAGGATATTTAGCAGCATACTAGTCTGTACCCACTAGATGCCACTAGAACCACCCTACTTACGACAAACAAAAATGTATTCTAGACTTGCCAAATGTCCCCTGGAGGGGAAAAATTACCCCCAGTTGAGAACCACTGCTTTAACCAATTAGAGAATGAAACAATCTCAGGTTTGAATGACAGCTGAGAAATCACATAGTTCAGTTCTTAAAACATATTCTCCTTATTACTAGATGAATCAGTGTTCATCTAGCACCCCCTTGAATTGTATCTGTGATTAAGAACTCATTTTCTCACACTCAAATTTCACACTATCTATTATTTAGTAGTTCTACCTTACATCCACTTCTCTGGGGAAAATTTTACCTTTTATATTTCTGTTTTATTTCTGTTAAGTCTTCTTATTCTTATGGGCGGAGAGGAATTCCTCTTTTTCCTTCCTGAATACTCAAATACTTCTATGTCATAGCTTTTAGCCTCTCCCAACAGTGTGCCAGTAGAGACACTAGTAAACAAATTCTCCAGATTCAGTGTGAGCTGGGGAAAATACACCCTGAAGTATGATGGTACTTTAACCTTCTTTGTTCCAAACTCTATATGGAACCTGAAATCATATGACCCTTTTCAGAAGCCTTATCAAACTGTTCAGTCATATCAAACTGTAAGATAAGAAAATACCCAGTCGCTTCCATTTGCTCTGCTACTATATTTATTGCATATACTCTATGCTTGTAGAGCTCTTTAAAGAAAAGGAGTTCCGGAGACAAACAATAATTTTATAATAACTAACAATCCTCATTTATACTTCTCTACAGAGGAGATAGTCAAAACATATAACAGTGGGGAGATCAGAAGAACTGATCAATTAAAATAGATGCCTCACCAGTGAAACTGGAATCCTACCATAAAGAACCAGTAAACTCACCTCTGTACAAACCAACTAAATACCAGGCAACTCTCACAGGTGATTTTTTAAAAACTGATTTCAGGACTCTGTATCAAGTTCCACTAATTTTCACTTTTTCATTCTGTCCAGACTGTTTTGGATCTTGACCATTACTTAAGGTAAACAATGCAAACTAACTCTTTTAATGGTAACACATAAAAACTTTATTTGTCTTTGCTTAGAATGAGGAACCTAAAAGAAACACAAGTGAAGTGCTGGGAGTTCTATTAGTTAATATTGCACCATCAACTCCAGTCACATGGAAACGTACCATCCTTGTTCTTCTAACTCCAAACAAGACTGTAAACCTACTGTGTCGACTATGTGTTTTTCTTAATGGTTTTCCTAAAACTCCATCTCACACAGGGCTTCTCAGCAATCCTGGTATCTTCCACCTTTTACTATTCTTACTGTGATGTGAGGCAGTCTTTACCAGTCAGAGTTGTTCATGCTTATCACATTTATTCCTCAACTCATTTTTTTTTAATCCTAAATCAGTTTATAGTGTCATAAAATTTAAACAAATTGTATGCCAGGCTTTTTCACAAAATTGATCAACATATTTTTTATAGACAAATTACCACACTGCTTGAGCAGCACAAATAATGAATTAACAATTAAATATAGAATTTATATGCTAAGTATTTTATTTTGTAATCTATAATCCTTTAAAGCATTTTATTACACTTTATATCCTTCCCCTCCAAAAGTTTGGGGATTTGATATGCCTACCATAAGTTATACTGAAAAAATTAGTATGAAAAAATTAGTAACATATAAATAGAAAACCAGATCATGGAGAAAAAATTTAAAAGATGAATACAAATTGCTAATCTGAAGGCTCCTAAAGCTACAAAAAAATTAGTTTTCTTTGTATTTCCAGGGCCCAGCTTAGTATCTGGTATCTAGAAATGATACATAAATGTCTGCTATATAAAAAATGAGCAAAATAGTTATTCATACTGGAAATATTCATAGCATATCCAGGTTTTACTATAAATTTTATCACCTTGAATTTTCATATTTTAGGAAATAAATCCTTAGGAGTTTATTTAGGAACTATATTTTATAAAAATAATTTTTAGCAAAATGAATTATTAATGAAGTATGGATTTGTAAAACAAAGTATTAATGGATGCTATTAATTTCTTTCAATGATACTTAATATAATTAATTCTAATACTTTGATTAAAATCATAAACTCTTATAATTAAATTAAGGGAATTTTTTGCTATAGAAGATCTAGAGGATTGTTCTCCAAACATTGATTAAACAATCCACTTTCTAACAATATATTTTGTTAGAGTTTAGAGACATTAAACAGAACCCACTTCATTACATTTCTACTAGAAAATTTTCTTTTTGTTTTTTCTCTAGAGTTTAAGCTTAATCTATCAACATCTAACAATCTCTCTAGTTTTGTTCTCTGGAGAAGAACAGAGTAAGTTCTTATCCATGTTTGCCAAATCTAGTTTATGTTCAGAAATCCTGGGAGATGGTGGTGGTGGATACATTTTAAAGATATGTATATATTTTTTCTTTAAATCACATCCCCTGAGAACTCTGATATAGCAGACCTGACTTTAGAGCTCTGAAATGTGTATTTGTAAATGTCGTCTTGGTCATACTGATCATCAACCTGCACTGTCAACCACTGGTCCATGCTATCAACTTCGTATCTTAATGGTGAGACCAGTACATTACTTGGGAAGTGCATTTGGCATTGAAATTAGAAAACAGAAAACAGAGTTCATCCTAAGTATATGTAGACCATTTTGAAAAGAGTAGCAAGACAGAAACTTCGATTGTGGAGATATCTTAAGAAATAGATTTTCTTTTTTGTGGTAAGCCTATTGATGAGATCTTGCTTTCTGCAGAATAAGAGACTGAAGTGTAATTTTCAATAAAGTTGATTCAATTCAACACGTGAAATAAAACACTCTTCTTCAACAGATGGATTTTGATGACCTTATTAGAAACTCTGTAGGAAAGATCTTTTGGTGACTAAATCTATAGCTAGTTCCTATGAAAACTTATTTGATAAATAGACCATTATGAATTTGAATTGCAGAACTCCAGTGGCCTGCTGGAATTCCCTCTTTTGGAGTCTTGCCTGAGTCAGTTCACACTAAATTTTCCACAAGTATATTAAGCAAAGAATTTGGGTGCATATCACAGGGAATATCAAAGAGTATTTCCTACAACTAGGATGGAGAATTAATAAATATAAGTCCTCCTTCTTTCCCTGACACCAACTGGCTTTACAAAAGCAGGCAAATTACCTTATTACACTTACGTTATTTGTTGTTTTTTTTTCTGAAAAACAAAGGAATTAAAAGAAATACATTGATTTATTGAGCATATTTTTTAAAGTTCTTACTATATTAAGCATTCAGATAGATATGAAAGGATTTACAAATAAGATAAAAATAGAGCCCCTAGACCAAGGAGATAGTAGAAATCAAATGTCATATGCATCAGTATTTACAATTCAGCATAAAAAGGAATATATGAAATAGAGAGGTGTGAAAAAATGCTGTGGAAGTTCTAAGAAGAAAGATAGTATTTTTGCCTTGGGTTCCAGAGAAGGTTTCTTTGTACTACCACTTGAGGAATAAATAGGATTATCACATGCAAGGTTGGGTGAGATACTTTATGAAGAGGGAAATTTCTGAACAAAGAGATAGAATAGAATATCATTTGTTTGGGGATAGACAGTTTGGGTAAGCTAAGGCTAGAGAGCAGTTACAACCACTTTCAGAGACTTAATATACTAAGGGAATCCATTAATGTATGGCAACTTTATTATCTGGCGTTGGGAGACAGTTCAGCAAAACTTTACTTTTTCCAGCAAAAGTAAACATTGGTTTAAAAGCATTGAGATGTTGATTGTTAATGGGAGGGAGGTTGTGTTAATAAAAGGTTAAGAATGGGTTTAAGAATTTTCAAATACATCAGTGGTTTTCAGGTTTATTCTCTTGATTATTTTATTGACAAATAAAATCTTATCCAGAACCCCTATAAAATATCAATAAATAAAAGTGCTGCTGCTCTGATTGAGAGAGAGAGGAGAAGGGTGGGACCCAGAACCCCACAGGAGGAACAACCTGCTGGATTAGTAGGCACCCTTGAGGAATGTTATGTTTACTCAGAACACATATTGAAAACTGTGGGCAGAGTGACTGGGAAAAGGATGATGCTATGGACAGAAATCAGATCAGTAAGAGGAGCAAGTTGGGGATAGAGGTTAATAAATTTGCTGGTCACATTGAGGTACCAAATTTACATTTAATTATAAATGCCTAAGAGGAGATGGAGTGAGAGCTAAGGGGAGAAGTTGAGGTGAGGGATATCATTTGAAAGGATTGCTGACATCCTGGTGAGAGATAATATTGCCAGAAAAGGTGCACAAAGAGAAGACAAATGGGCGAGGTCCAAGTCTTAGGGAATGCAGTAATTCAAGGTGTGGGAAGCAGAAAAGAAGCTGAGAGTGGAACAGGGAGAGAATAAGGGACGAAACAGGCAAGTGTCAGGTCACAGATGCTTGAATTACAGCTGATGATGCTTGTAGAAAATAAGGAATGGCATTTGGTTTGTTGGCTGGTTTTGTTTATTTGTAAGTTTTTGATAAAGGCATATTCAAAATTTATAATACTTTAAATATGATATGAATAGACACAAAATGGCTTGCTAAAAAAAGAAATAACATGTATTTAGAAACACAGTCTTGTTTACTAGATTAATTCATGAGAGAATGGAAACATTCCTTCTGACTTGAATTTGATGCAAGGGAGTCAGACTATACACCCACCAGTGAAGGCAAAGAGAAAAACCTTGAAAGCAGAAAAAACAGAAAACAAAAAACCACCATTACCATCTTGATTTGTATTAGATTTATTGAAGTCAGAGACTTTTTTTTTTTAGAATGAACGTGTCAAAAATTTTACTCAGCTTATTGATGAGGGAACCAAAATGATGGCAATAGTGGTTCAAAGAAGGAGGCAAGGAATGCAGATTTATACTGTAAGTTGTTCAAAAGGAGCCAAAATGAATTAGCTAAGAGATTCAAAACTGGGCAATGTCCTACAGTCACTAAATCATAACTGTTTGGGGTTCTTTTTCTTTCTTTCTTTCTTTTTAACATCTTTATTGGAGTATAATTGCTTTACAATGTTGTGTTAGTTTCTGCCATATAACAAAGTGAATCAGCTATATGTATACATATATCCCCATATCCCCTCCCTATGATTCTGTTGGGGAGTCCAAAATGTTATATGATATATTAAAGGAAATAAGATAAATTTATTAATGGCATTATTACCTGGAAAAATTACCTCAAATATCTAACAAAAATATGTTTAAAATAATTTCTAAAGAAGGTCATGACTAAGTGCTGTAGAGAAGCAAACAAAAAAGTGAAGACTGAGAAATGATACCAGATTGGAAGATTAGATCAATGCTGATCACCAGGGTTGAATGATCTCCCAAAGCTTCTAATAGTTATAGGATTACTCCTGACTATATATTTATATATTGGCAATGTGAATATTTTCTTTTTATATATAAAATGTGCATGTGCATCTGCCTCTACACACATACATGCACACATATACACACATACTCACAAATGCTAATTTCTATTCTAAATGGCATGTACATTGACCATCATTGTGTATACAATATTTTCTAATAAAGTTTTATGAATTTTAAGTGCTTTTCTGATGTTACACGTTACTAGAGTAGTGCCAATACTGCAGATCATGAGAAATACTGGGTAATTTATCTGCATTAACTAAAGATTTAAAAACTGTGTTGATATTAACTCTTTGTATTCTTGATAATAAAACACTATGTTACCAGACTTATCAGGGTGGGGATGAGATGTATGTCTTTCTTATATAGCATTCCTAGATTCTGTGTGGTAAGTTTGAAGATGCACTGAAATATTTCTAATGTCAAGAGTGACAGTGTTTCATTGCACATCAGTTCTCTGTTAGATCTTTTCTCCCACAATTGGAAATCATGCCATGTGACATTTTTTAAAATTAGTTTTTGTGCCTGCCCTAATAGATCTTGTGCTTATGGAGTAAGTCATAGTCTTCTGTATTATTCCATGTTCTCCTCCATGAATACTTAAACTGCTTTTTCTTAGCGCAGTCTACTCATATTAAAACTATTATAACCAAATGTTTTGCATTTAATTCTCTTTCCAAACAAATTAATACATAAAAGGGACCATAGAGCAGCTCTAGAAAAGAGAATAAAATTATCAAAAGAAACAGCATATGAAAAGAATTATATAGAAAATACAGATAAATATCCCATATCATAAAAGTTCTAGAAATAACTAACTTACTTGAATGTTAAACTATAAGAATGAAAGGTAGCTTAACGTTATTGACCTAAATTAGTCCAAAGTTTTACTGATCAGTTAGAGTATTTAAAGATATTTCAGAATAAAAGTGCTTTTCCTTGGAACTAATTTCACTTTGCTCCATGGCAACAACAAGTTCTCCCTGAGGCAGCATCTCCTCATCTTGCCCCAGCTCCACCATCCATGCAAAGTGTGTGAATGCACTTGGCAACCTCCCAGCTTCACTCCTGGGGATTTTGTATACTTGGCTATAGGTGGTTGTGTTTGTGATACTGAACTTAATATATTGAGAATGCATTCTAGAATTGTAATTAATTGTCAGAATATAAGCAAATACAATCAAAAGATAAATGTGTTTTACTGTATACTACATCTATGACAAAAACACAGCAGCTGCACTTGCAAGTTGAGATATAATGCAAGGTGTGTACCATTAGAAAGAAAAATGTATTAAGTACTAATGAAGTCCTCCAGTATAGGCTAAAAAATTAAAGATGGCTGAGTTGATATTACATTTAATGATACACTTTTTCCTAATTTTTAAAAAAAATTTTATTGGAGTATAGTTGATTTACAATGCTGTGTTAGTTTCTGCTGTACAGCAATGTGAATCACTTATGTATATATACATATATCTGCTCTTTTTTAGATTCCTTTCCCATATCGGTCATTACAGAGTATTGAGTAGAGTTCCCTGTGCTATACAGTAGGTCCTTATTAGTTATCTAGTTTATATATAGTACTGTGTATATGTCAATCCCAACCTCCCAATTTATCCTTCCCCCCCTAATTTTCTTCATTATGTGATGCTAATGGAGGTGAAGCATGAAAAGACAACTAGGGAATCATGGGAGATAAATAGTTTTTGATGAAGTTAGCCCACCCCAATATTATGTGTCCTTCTACAGGTACTGAGTTATTTCTTCAAAACCTGTGATTTTGCACATACTTCGTATCCCTCAACCTGTGATGTTCAGCCTTCATTCTGTGGCCTGCCTCTCCTACTCAGTATTCAAAGCATGGTTCAATTACCCCATTCTCTGAAAAACAGTTCCTGATCATGTCCTATCTACGTTTTACTGAAATAGCAATGACCTACAACCTAGCTCTTATCCTTGCACTTGACTCTCTTATAGCATCTATCACGTTGTGTTATAATTACCCATGTATCTCCTGTTCTAAACACTGAGTACCTTAGGAGTAAGAGAAGGGTCTTTATGGAAAACAACCAGCCAAGCTCTTGGAGTATAGTAGGGGCTCAGTAAATGCTCAGTGAATTATTGAAATGGATTGTCATTAATTATTCACTGGATCTCAGTTTCTCATCTGAGCATGGTGTGACTGTCCTAGTTGATATCTAAAGTGCTTCCTAACTTGAAAATATAGACCAGTTGTATGAAATTCTGACCCCAGTATCTCCATCAACACTATTGACCACCTTTTCTGAAAATTTTATCATTTTGCTTTGAGACTACTCTTCTTTTTTGTCTCTCAAAAGGGATCCTTCTCTTGATTTTTCATATTGAATTCCAGTATCCAATTTAAAAAAAAAAAAGCTTAATTTGCAGTTGCTTCCTGCTCTCTCCCCGTCTTTCAATCGCCAGTTCTTTATCCATTATTTCAAAGCCTATATCCCCAGTCCTCAATACACATTGTCAGTGAGAAGTTATGTTTCTGAAGAGCAGTTTTTGAATTCTGGCCGGCTTTTGAATTCTGACTGTAAATAGGAATACTGTTTAGTGTCCAACTCAGGGTCGTTGTGAATATTAAATGAGATCTTACACATAAAGTGCATAGCACGGGGCCTGGTATAAGATAAGCATTCAAGGAAAGAATAAGACTGTCTGCATAAGGTACATATTCAATAAATGCTTGTACCTTGTATGTACTTTGAAAACCATGGTAGTTTTAGATAGAACCCACAGCTGTGAATGAAGCTTAGTGTTATTTATAGTTGTGGCAGTTGAGTTTGGAAATAATCTTAGGCAATCCCTTAACCTTTCTTAACGTTTCTTAAAAAGGCCCCAGATTAATGGTTCAGCCCAAGTAATCTGGTAAAAGAAAAAAAGCCTATCAGCTGACTTGGTTTATTTAGGCTCATCTAAAGCCCATTTTAGAAAGGAAGCACTATTTGTGTGACTTCATCTCAAGAGACAGTCTATTCATAAGGATACTTTCTTAAACTGATAATAATTCAGGTAGCTAGAATTTCAACATAATAGTATGAATTCAGTGGAGATAGGCATTATTGTTTTTTTAAGTCTTGAAGATTAATAGTTGATAGGAATGCTATAATATCTAAAATCTAAGGCAGAGTCTCTTTATTTCACTTAAGATTCATTTTTGGCATAATCAATATTTTTTAAATGAAAGTTTATTAACCCACTATCATGGCAAATAAGAAGATGTGATAAAAATATCACCCTGAAAAAGACTTCCAAATCCTTTAAAGCTACATCTTCCCTTTTTATTAAAAAATTTTGTGAAGGAATTATACTAAATATATTTTAATCTATCATTTCAGAAATATATGTCAATGTATCATTTTAGAAATGGCAAGAGAATTTGCCATTTTTCAAACACAAAATACAATAAAAACATCCCATAGAGTTAAGCACTGGGGGATAATGTCTATTCAGTTCAGGTTTTCACTTCCATTTCTAAAAACATTCTCCATCCCTCCCTACAACTCTAGGACTTCTTTTCCATGCTGTCAAACATAGAGGCAGATATAGTGTAGCCTTAATGTTTCACAACTTTTATAATAAAATATTTTATAGTAGACATTTTTTCCCACAACATCATTAAATTTGCTTCAGAATTGCTATGGGCTTAATACAAATTTAGAAAGTAAAAGGAAAACATATTACTACATGTATTGTTCCATCAACTGTCAACTATGGGCAAGAAAACTAATGGCAAAATGCCTTCTTCTTTTCAAACTAAACTCAGTTCACCAGAAAACACATTCTGACTCTCTCAATACTTTAAACTTTTCTTTTTATATATTTATTGGAATGCTTATTTAAATTTATTTTGAATTATGAAAATCTCAATAAGATAAGACTAATGTTTGCCATCAAGTGTTCCAAAGAACAATAGTTAAGAGGGATGTTAATAGATAACTATTTAAAAAATAAACAAAAATAGATGTTTCATGTTCAAAAAGGTTTTGGAAACTCTGGGTCAAACAAAGTAAGATAGGTTTCTTTACTACAAAATATGCAGAGACTTTAATATGGTAGTTTGTATTATGAGTCTCCAAGTTATAAAAAGCAGTGTTTCTCAAGAAAAGATAATGGAAGCTTTTTTCTTTTAACCTAGTTTCCATTTACTTGTTCATTAATCAAATAACTACTGATTTGAGTGTTTACTATACTTTCTCTTTTCTGCAGCTTACATTCTTATATGGCAGAGAGAGAAACAGACACACAAATTGTGTTAAATGTTGAGTGAAGAGCAGATGATATAATGGGGAAGGAGGAAAAGAAGTCACATAGGATCTCTATGGAGATATGACATTTGAGTTGAGAAAGAAAATTCTAGCCAGAAGAAGCAGATGCAAGAAAGGGTTAAGTGCATCTGTGTTGTAGAAATAGAATGGAGAATACTACAGCTAGAGAAGAACTGCACAGAGGGAGTAAGAGATGAGGTTGGAGAAGGACACAGACAGATCATTTAAGACATTGTAGGTCATGTTAAGATGTTTAAATTTTATTATAAAAGTGACAGAGTGGGACTTCTCTGGTGGTCCAGTGTTTAAGACTCTGCTTCCACTGCAGGGGGTGCAGGTTCAATTCCTGGTGAGGGAACTAAGGTAGTCAGGGAGCTAAGATCCCGCATGCTGGGTGGTGTGGCCAATAAATAAATAAATAAATAATAAAAGCAACACAAAGCAAATGGCTGGTGATGGTAATAGATGGTAATGAATGTAAGCTCTATGAGGGCAGATACGTGCAGCTAGCCACAGAGCCTAGAAGGATATCTAGCCCATAGTATGCATACTATAATGTTTCTTGAATTAAGACCCAGAAAGTGATGATTCTTAGCTAGAAAACAGAAATTTAATATAAAACAAAAACAGGAATATCCAATTTGGCAATGGTATTAAAATTTAAAAAGAGATATACAAAATGGTTTCAGTGAGCGCTCATTCTGAATATATTTTTACAGTTTCTAAATGACTTTAGTCCTGGACTTATACAATTATTAAGGGTCTACAGAGGTCGCTTTTATTTTTCAGATTTATTTCACTGCATTTTATTGGTGAGTTAAATCTTATGATGCATTTCTACATACTCGGAGAGTCTCAAAATTCTTAGGATATTTACTTTGTATATGACAAAGGTCTACTCCATTTGCAGATAGGTAATCTGTAAGTAAATGAGAGATTCTCAAGAATACAAACTGTCCCTAAAACAGAATTTCTTAGGAAAAATATGTTTTATTTTAAGTAAACTTTTCTAAGTTACCTCAAGTTATAATAACATCCTTTATATCAACTACATAGTTTACTGTAAAATATTTTTGTAAATATACATATTTATATGGAAATTTTCATGCAGGTACTTTACTGTGTAAATATGTAAAATGGAGGTAGAGAACATATCTAATTGCACATTAATACCCTTCCATATTTGGTGTAAACATCTTTAGCTAAAATTACAATATAATCACATGTACATAAATGTTTAGTTTACCAATTATAGCATAATTATTATCATGTTTACGATGAAAGTGATATAAGAAAAGATATTTTCAATAGTCTCAGAATCATGAATCTGCTTTTCTTATTAATTATAGCTAATTCCAAAGGCTGATTACAAACACAATTTTAACTCCTAACTTCATATACTTAATGTTTATTCAAAAGGCACTATAATTTTTTTTAACCAATAGGAAATACAGGTTTAGGGAAAACATTTAAGTGTTTGAAGAGGGAAAATTAATATTTATTTTTTATGTATACTATAGTTTTGGTAGATAAAGATCATCTCAATTGTGCTAATTTCTAACTACCACCATCTGCCTTTTAAAAAAATTTTTAGATTTAAAATTATATAATTTTTGACCATGTTAGACTTAAATAGTTTAACTTTAGGATTCGTGCTGATCCACAATGAGGTCAGGAATATAAACTGTAATTATCACTTTTAATTACCTGAAATTTTTTTTCAAGAACTGAGATAAACAATAAGGTTGCCATATTCACCGAATTCAGAAGGGCCATTATAAAGTCAAGATCCTAGACCATTATTGAAGTAAGCATGAGCTAAATGACATAAAATTTTACTCCCAAAATATTTGAGTTTCATTTAGATATCCTTAGAGTTTCACTTGGTAGGAAACATCAGGTAGGTCTTTTATCTACCAATATTGCTTAAGTATTTTTTATGGCTAGTCATGTCATTTGAACACAGGAGACAATTTTAACATTGATGGATCCTGAATGTGGATGATGTAAAATCTTGGAAATAGGGATAGTAATCTCTATTCCCAAAGGTTGTTGTGAAGTTTAAATTAAAATAGAATGTATTATGTGTGTTAATGTACTTTGCATATTCTAGATGCTCAATTTATTTCTTCCTATTATTAAATGAAACAACTAACTAATAGGACCTAGGACCTTCTCAAATAGTTGCTTGGGTATAGAACAGATACACTTCCTTCAAAGTCCTTCAGTAATGCTTCCTATGGAATCATTCCTGGGAAGAAAGAAATTCTTCTAGAGTTGCTAGTACCTACTCTCCAGTAGATAACATCTATTCTTTTATATACAAACCTACATACATATACAAGCACACACATATAATATATCCATTATATCCATATATACACACACAGACACACACACACACACACATATATATATTTGATATCATTTGCCAGAGATCTTGAAAACACCAGTAGGTGACTCTGCCCACATGTGGGATGAGGGTGTAATAATTAACCAATACCATTCTGTTGATTACTGGGTTGCCTTTTGAAGATCCTCTTCTGCCCCAAAATTTGAGTGCCTCAAACTACAGAGTGAAGCAAAGAATCCAAATAAAAACCCCAGAGCAAAAATCATTCTTCTTTCTGTAAAGAAACTCCAAAGAAATTTTTTTAAAGTAATTGCCTTTAAAGATAAATAATCATCTTAAAGATCAATTACTGGTAGAAATGATTAAGTGTATTTATTATGTGTTATTAAAATTAGAAATGTTAACTCTGTTTCTATTTTAACAAATAAACACATTCTAGAGTGAGTTTAATCAGGGAGAAGTAAAATTGGAGAGTGAGTAGGGTAAAGGCTTTTATTTTAAAAAATGAAGTATCCTTTTAGGAATTTTAAGTACTTAGTGATAGAAGGACAGATAAGACAGTGCTGTGAGGTTTCTTCCAACCCCAATAATTCTGCCTTTGAAACTTATTCTGAATAAAATAAACTATTAGTAAACTGAATGAAACCATTTGGTGAGAAAGTCACATTCTGAAATGAAACATATACTGGACCTGAAAATATGGAATAACAATGACCTCTTATGATGAATATGAATTTTTTTGAGAAGACTGATACAGGAGAATCCAATAAATGCATTTAGACATTACAATCCCTTTTTAAACAAAATAGGAAATGGAAGAAAATCACTTTGAGAAACATGGTTATATCTAAAAAGTAAACAAGTAAAGATATCCTCGTTCCAGGAAATATAAAACTAAATGCCTTGCCAAAAATTACTAAAGTTATACAAATTCCAGCTGAATAAATAAATAAAAACTGTACTAAGTACCTTGATCAATGTTTCCCCCAAGGTCAGAAATGGGACAATAAATATTTTGACAGTCAATAAACTGATGGATGAGGAATTATTACAATTTTAAACAACTTTTTTAGAAAAAAAATTTGAAAAAATCAAATAACTGTATTTTTCACATTGGGAAAATCACAGTTAAAATATTAGACATTAATTCTGAAGGGCTTATAGGTTTTACCTTTCAGATGAACATAAGCTGTAGGTAGTATGGATGGCAGGCTTTTGTTTTCATACAGGTGCATACATTCACTCCTCTTCATTAAGGGAAAACAGGATATAGATAAGAATTGGTTTTGGATACCCAAGTTATCTCCATCTGCATCTTGATTTTCCTCTATGAAAATCCAATTATAATATTCTATTTGAATAACATATTCAAAATAATTAACAATAGTTATGCTACAACCCGATGTGCTCAGAAAAAAAGGCCATCTGTAGTTATCTATTATGGCCAAATAGATACTATAATAACTGAATATCAGCTTTTCTTCTACTAAAATATAGAAGTAAATTATTACCACAGCTATGTCACTTCCAGAGGGGTTTCCAGGTTCATGTATTTAACTTCCTCCTGAGTATCACAATTTGATTTTCCAAAATGCCAACACATACCAAACATGCACATAACTTAATGCATATCTAATCCACAAAACCTTATGCTCCTATTCCTGTGATTTTTATTTAGAGAATAACACTACCATCCAACCCGATTCAAAATTTAAACCATTGAACAGATCAGAAGCCAAGGAATCATTCTTGGTATTCCAGGGATAGGGATGGGGAGGCAAGGCACAAGTAGAGAGGAGAAGCTGCAGAAATTTTCTAGAGGCAGTTCGCTGAGGACTTGTAAACCATCTTAAAGTTTTTTGAACTTTATTCTAAGCATAATGGATAGCACTGTGATTTTAAGACTACAGTATAAGGTATGCTAAGATCTAGTTTTGCGTTCTGAATTTTTCAACATTATTCAGTGTTGCTGATTTGTAAGTTGTTTCAGTATCCAAACGTTATTTTCAATCTATTTTTTCTGGATACGATCATTGCTATTTTTATATGATGAATTCCATTTCATCCTATTTTGCACATATTTGTAACTTTCTTATATACAATTTCATTCTGTCCTCTCCATGGACTTTGAAATACCTTCGTTTTAGCAATGACTAAACATTTTGTGAACTCTCCATCTACTGTTCTAGCTTTAAAATATTAAATGGCAGAAAGTGTATTATCTTTTCCTTCAGTATGTTAATTCCCATATGTTTATTATTTTCAAGCAAGCTTTTCAGCACATTACATTCACAGAAAAATCATAATCGTCAGTGTACTTTTAACAGATATGTATGAAATACTTCAGTGAATTTTTTCTTATGTATACATCATAGTATATATTTACATAATATACAAAAATCATTTCATATATGATTAATATTTCTTTATAGGGTAATGCTTTAAATAAATTTTAAAACTTCACCTTGCTTATTTGAAATGTAAGGCCAAGGAGTATTGTCTTCTTTTTTTTAACATCTGTATTGGAGTATAATTGCTTTACATTGTTGTGTTACTTGCTGCTGTATAACAAAGTGAATCAGCTATATGTATACATATATCCCCATATCCCCTTCCTCTTGCATCTCCCTCCCAACCTCCCTATCCCACCCCTCTAGGTGGTCACAAAGCACCAAGCTGACCTCCCTGTGCCATGCGGCTGCTTTCCACTAGCTATCTATTTTACATTTGGTAATGTATATATGTCAATGCTACTCTCTCACTTCTTCCCAGCTTACCCTTTCCCCTCTCCGTATCCTCAAGTCCATTCTCTACCTCTGTGTCTTTATTCCTATCCTGCCCCAAGGTTCTTCAGAACCTTTTTTTTTTTTTTGATTCCATATGTATGTGTTAGCATACGGTATTTGTTTTTCTCTTTCTGACTTAACTTCACTCTGTATGACAGATTCTAGGTCCATCCACCTCACTACAAATAACTCAATTTCATTTCTTTTTATGGCTGAGTAATATTCCATTGTATATGTGCCACATCTTCTTTATCCATTAATCTGCCTATGGACACTTAGGTAGCTTCCTGGCTATTATAAATAGTGCTGCGATGAACATTGGGGTAATGAGTCTTTTTGAGTTATGGTTCTCTCAGGGTATATGCTCAGTAGTGGGATTGCTGGGTCATATGGTCATTCTATTTTTAGGTTTTTAAGGAACCTCCATACTGTTCTTCATATAGGCTGTATCAATTTATATTCCCACCAACCAACAGTATAGGAGGGCTCCCTTTACTCCACACCCTCTCTAGCATTTGTTGTTTGTGGATTTTTTGATGATGGCCATTCTGACTTGTGTGAGGTGATACCTCATTGTAGTTTTGATTTGCATTTCTCTAATGATTAAATTCTCTATGTATAATATCATGTCATCTGCAAACAGTGACAGCTTTACTTCTTCTTTTCTCATTTGGTTTCCTTTTATTTCTTCTCTGATTGCTGTGGCTAAGACTTCCAAAACTATGTTGAATAATAGTGGTGAGAGTGGTCAACCTTGTCTTGTTCCTGATCTTAGTGGAAATGGTTTCAGTTTTTCACCATTGTGGATGATGTTGCCCGTGGGTTTGTCATATATGGCCTTTATTATCTTGAGGAAAGTTCCCTCTATGCCTACTTTCTGGAGGGTTTTTATCATAAATGGGTGTTGAATTTTGTATAGAGAATGTTCCATGAGCACTTGAGAAGAAAGTGTATTCTGTTGTGTTTGGATGGAATGTCCTATAAATTTCAATTAAATCAATCTTGTTTAATGTGTCATTTAAAGCTTGTGTTTCCCCTTTTATTTTCATTTTGGTTGACGTGTCTGCTGGTGAAAATGGGTGTTAAAGTCTCCTACTATTATTGTGTTACTGTTGATTTCCGCTTTTATGGCTGTTAGCATTTGCCTTATGTATTGAGGTGCTCCTATGTTGGGTACATAAATATTTACAATTGTTATATCTTCTTCTTGGATTGATCCCTTGATCATTGTGTAGTGTCCTTCTTTGTCTCTTGTAATAGTCTTTATTTTAAAGTCTATTTTGTCTGATTTGAGAATTGCTACTTCAGCTTTCTTTTGATTTCCATTTGCATGGAATATCTTTTTCCATCCCCTCACTTTCAGTCTGTATGTGTCCCTAGGTCTGAAGTGGGTCTCTTGTAGACAGCATATATACGCGTCTTTTTTTTGTATCCATTCAGCCAGTCTCTGTCTTTTGTTTGGAGCATTTAATCCATTTACATTTAAGGTAATTATCCGTATGTATGTTCCTATTGCCATTTTCTTTTGTTTTGTGTTTATTTTTGTAGGTCCTTTTCTTCTCTTGTGTTTCCCTGCCTGGAGGAGTTCCTTTAGCATTTATTATAAAGCTGGTTTCGTGGTGCTGAATTATCTTAACTTTTGCTTGTCTGTTAAGGTTTTAATTTCTCCATTGAATCTGAATGAGATCCTTGCTGGGTAGAGGAATCTTGGTTGTAGTTTTTTCCCTTTCATCACTTTAAATATGTCCTGCCACTCTCAAACTCTGCCTTGCAGAGTTTCTGCTAAAAGATCAGCTGTTAACCCTATGGAGATTCCCTTGTTTGTTATTTGTTGCTTTTCCCTTGCTGATTTCAATATTTTTTCTTTGTATTTAATTTTTGATAGTTTGATTAATATGTGTTTTGTTGTGTTTCTACTTGGTTTTATCCTGTATGGGAGTCTCTGCGCCTCCTGGACTTGATTATTTTTTTTCCCATATTATGGAAGTTTTCAACTATCATCTCTTCAAATATTTCCTCATTCCCTTTCCTTTTCTCTTCTTCTGGGACCCCTAAAGTTTGAATGTTGTTGCATTTAATGTTGTCCCAGTAGTCTCTGAGACTGTCCTCAAGTCTTTTCATTCTTTTTTCTTTATTCTTCTCTGTGATAGTTATTTCCACTATTTTACCTTCCAGGTCACTTATCCATTCTTCTGCCTCAGTTATTCTGCTATTGATTCTTTTTAAAGAAATTTTAATTTCATTTATTGTGTTGTTCATCGTTGTTTGTTTGCTGTTTAGTTCTTCTAGGTCCTTGTTAAACGTTTTGTTTATTTTCTCCCTTCTATTTCCATGATTTTGGATCATGTTTATTATCATTACTCTGAATTATTTTTCAGGTAGCCTGCCTATTTCCTCTTCATTTGTTTGGTCCAGTGGGTTTTTACCTTGCTCCTTCATCTGCTGTGTGTTTCTCTGTCTTCTCATTTTGCTTTACTGTGTTTGAGGTCTCTTTTTCACAGGCTGCAGGTTCATACTTTCCATTGTTTTTGGTTTCTTCCCCCAGTGGGTAAGGTTGGCTCAGTGGGTTGTGTAGGCTTCCTGCTGGAGGGGACTGATTCCTGTGTTCTGGTGGATGAGGCTGTATATTTTCTTTCTAGTAAGCAGGACCCCATCCGGTGGTGTGTTTTGGGATGACTGTGCACTTATTACAATTTTTGGCAGCCTCTGCTAATGGGTGGTGTTGTGTTCCTGTCTTTCTAGTTGTTTGGCATGGGGTGTCCAGCACTGTAGCTTGCTGGTCGTTGAGTGGAACTGGGTCTTATCGTTGAGACAGAGATCTCTGGGAGAGCTTTCACTAATTGATATTACATGGGGCCTGGAGGTCTCCTGGTGGTCCAATGTCCTGAACTCATCTCTCCCACATCAGAGGCTCAGGCCTGACAGCAGGCTGGAGCACCAAGACCCTGTAGCCACACAGGTTTTGGTAGTCTGAGGCCTTCTGCTATTGTTCAGTAGTGTCCTGTAGGAGTTGTTCCCCATGTAGTTTTTTTTTAATGTATTTGTGCGGAGGAAGGTGATCTCCACATCCTGTTCATCCACCATATTGAAGGTCCTCTGTCTTCACACCCCCTGTTGCTAGAGGATCCTCATTTCATCTGGAAAGGACATAAATCTGGCAATCTCACTTCAGGCCTAGCCCATCCATGTTTTTTCCCTTTGTGCTTAGTCTGTTTCACTTGCTCATAGCAGGCCCCATGCAGAGGCCTTGTCCCCAGCCCTTCAGACAAGAGTTCCTTGTGAAATGGCTGAGCCAACACCTCAGCTCGGGATGTGTGCTGAAGCTCCTCACAAGACACTCAACTCAAGATGGCAGCAGGCCATGCACAGAGACACTACATACGCCCTGCAGTGTGATGTCAATATTGTCTTCTGTTTTTAAAATTTATTCAGAAGATGATTCAATAAACAAAGATACTTTCATTTTCAGTCAAGATTTTGGTCAGTAAGGTTTTCCAGATCAATTTTTCTATGTAAGGAGACATATATAAAACAGGTATCAGATGAAAAATATCACCCAGTCATTCATCTTTTGTTTACTCATGTAGCAACTGTATTAGTTGCCTTGTATGTTACTGTTGTGGTGAATAAAAAATTGACCCAGACTGGAACTTGGTCTTCCAAGAGGTAGCGTTCTTTGTTTCGAGTAAAAGATGTTAACAACCAAAGTGATAGGATTTTTTTTTTATTGTTTGTTTGATTACTGAATTTGAAAAAGTTTGTTTGTAAAGAAAAGTAAATGAAGGAATTTCTTCAATTAAAAGAAATGAAAAGTTAAGTAAATGTAATTCCTCTCAGAAGTAAAATATTTAACATTAGTATATAAATACTATTCAATGCAAGTTTTAAAACCTCACCTATTGAAAAATGGGTAAATTATATGAAAAGGAAATTCACAAAGTAACAAATGTAAATTATTTAAAATAATGTTAGACTTTTTGGTCACTTTCGATGAGGTTTGGAAAGTCTATGATGATTTGAATACAAAGTAAAGTAAAGCTTTTAGACAGCAAAATGACAATACATTTTAAAAATTAAACTTCCATACTGCAGACTAATCCTTAGAAAAATACAAAAACTTACAAAAAGACATACATTAAATCATACTGTTGATTTTATTTTATTTATTTTTTATAACATCTTTATTGGAGTATGATTTCTTTACAATATTGTGTTAGTTTCTTTGATTTTATTTTAAAATTATAAAACAATCTGTTAAATGTTTAGAGACTGATGAAATAAAATAAATACTAAAGATGGACATTCGTACAGTATTAAAATTACATTACATGTAAAGATAAAAGAATTACCTTATATGCTAATATAATTATCTTAAGTGATAAAAACACAAAAATAGTATAGTCCATATGAACTTCATTTTATTGTGTACACATATATGTATATGTGTGCAAAATGATAACAAAAGCAGAAAAATTGGCAAAGATAACTCTGAGGAGTGTAGATATAGGTAATTTTTCAAACATTTTACAGTAAAATTTAGAAAGCATAGAAGGAAATTTATCATTGAATTTGGCCCATGCTGTAAACATTTAAGAACTGTGTGGTACATACATATAAAGTAAGGATTCTGCAAGACAAAATGAAATTAGTGTTATAATAAAATATTGAACAGAATTTAAGGATTCTGAGATAGAACAATTATTTCCACTAAAATAATTCATCAAAAAAGCTTTGGGCTTCCCTGGTGGCGCAGTGGTTGAGAGTCCGCCTGCCAATGCAGGGGACATGGGTTCGTGCCCTGGTCTGGGAAGATCCCACATGCCGCGGAGTGGCTGGACCCGTGAGCCATGGCCGCTGAGCCTGCGCGTCTGGAGCCTGTGCTGCGCAACGGGAGAGGCCACAACAGTGAGAGGCCCGTGTACTGCAATTAAAAAAAAAAAAAAAAGCTTTTATGTAGAAATTTAGAATAGTGTAGAATTTTAGTTGAACCTTAGAAAAGAACTGAGGCACACCATAATCAAAAGCAACAAGACATCAACATGTGTATTTTTGGGAAAAGGAATAATTTTTGTGCCACCTGAACAGAGCTTACATGCCGGAAGTCGATCTAAGGAACGTGGAATTTTCCTAACCAGCTATAGGAATCTTTTGTTGCCCTAAAAAAGACAAAGAAAGAGAGAGAGAGAAGGAAGGGAGGGAGGGAGGAAGGGAGGGAAGGAGGGAGGAATGGAAGGAGGGAGAGAAGGAGGGAGGAAGGGAGGGAAAGAAGGCAGGAAGGCAAGAAGGAAGGCAGGAAGGAAGGAAGGAAGGAAAAAGGAAAGAGAGAGAAAGAAAGAAAGTTAGTAGAGAGTATTTCCTATTACCCAGGGGTAAATATAAGCTCATTCTCCTTCAGTTGCTCGAGTTAACTACTCACTCAGTGATTAGTTAAATGAGTCATTGTCCAGATTTTTCTTCAAAAAGGGAAGTTATGTTCCATGTTTATAAATAAAAATAAATGAATCTGCAAATTGCAAAGACTTTTTTGAGATTAATTTGATTTTGCTTTTGGAAAACGTTAAGGCTGAAAACACTTCACAACCTTTTTCCAGAATCCAACAATTTTTTTCAGATATCTCAGGTGATTTCTTTTACAAATGTCAATCTAGATTATTTTACATAAAAGTTTTCAAAATTATGTATACACTTAATCCTCTAAAAAGTGTTTAAAAGTATTTTTTCTATAAGATTATAATTAGCTTTTCTTCTATCAACTTCTGTGTCAGAGTTAGAGAATCTAATTTGGGACAAGTTTTATAATAATCATTTAAAAAAATGTCACTACTAATATTCTAAACTCCTTTAGTTTTGCAATTTGGCACAACCCAAAAGAAAATATCTTCTAAAATCAAATGAGCTTCTGAATATAGTTTTCAAAATAAAACATTGAGATTGTTCTCATAATACTATAAATTTAGTCCCCACATTTCTAAGTTACATCAATTTATCAACATCCTTGGACCTAAAATAGCAGCACTCAACTGTTAAATTGATATATTACAGACGTCCATTATTGTATGGTTCTGGACATACTTATAATATTCAAGCAATACACATAATTAAGTCCTTTGTCTAGTGAGTTTTCTAAACTTAGAAAATTACAGAAGAGTTAACTCTAAAAGTCTCCATCAACATTTTAGAATGATGCCTCACATGCGACAGTTAGAAAAACTAATGTGAAGGACTTCGGGATACTTACACAGAAATCAGTGACAGGACTGAAATGAAAAGAAACAGCATGCAAGTTAGGAACCTGGGTCTGAAATCACACTGATGGCATTTAATGTGCATGTCTGCCACTAACTACTTTTGTGACTTTTGGCAAATGATTTGATCTCTCTGGGCTACTATTTTCTAATCAGTAAAATGAAGGTAGCAATATAGTTTAACTCAAAAATTTTGAGAGTTCAATAACACGATAACATTCAAACACCAAGAAATATATCTGACACAGAAAAAATGCCCAATAAATACATGTTATTATTTTCTTTTAAATAGGTGTCATAAAAATACAGAAAATAGTATGTCTAATTCTTTTGTTTCAAAGGAGCATATATCTAAACGCTGAGTAATTTCTTATGAGACCTACGGATATACTTATAGCTTTTTTCCCCTATTGTTTCCTCTGGAGTTATTCAGAAATGCATTTCCTTTAAGCGAGTTCTAATGGTTGTCACTATGATTTAAAGCTTTCTACAGAATCTTTCACATAGGGTATGGCTGCCTAAATTACTTTGGACCTAATTTTAGATAAACTGCCATAGCAAGTATTGAATAAATGCATGAGTAAGCAAAGTAAGGCAAAACAGATATTTAACATTTGTGACTGGTGTTATCTTTCTAGAGTGTTTGAATAGAAGTAGTTTAAGTTGGTTAATTAGGTTCCTCCACACATGCAAAACTTCATGTTCAGGAACATTACATTACACTCATCGTCTCTCTAAAAGGATTGTCACTAAATTCCCTCACAGTGGGTGAGAGAGCAAGAGGTAGAGAGAGAAAGAGAGAGAGAGAGAGAATGAATCAGATCAATTCCAGATACATTTCCCTCAAAGACACCATCTCATCTTTTAACACAATAATACTGAAGTATAAGGTGGAAGTCTGATAATAAAATACATTTAGGCTAGCAGTATTTTTTGACAGAAAAGTTCCATGATGTAAATGATGTTGTTTTGGTAAAATTAAATTCATTCTATTGACATGATGTATATTGATTATACATATTAGTTATTACACTGGATGAACATCTTAAAAATAAAATGAATTTAATACAATTAATTTGACAATGTGAAAAACGGAAAGAATGGCAAAATTCTACAACCTGTGGTTGAATTTTAAATATAGCTGAATGTAAAATGGAAATGTAAATATGGACTACACATGGAGAGAGACTGATACCCCCTTCTCCTTTACATCATCTCCCCCATCATTCATAATAAACACAAAGGTCTCCTTACAGAGCTGTGACTAGAAATATGTTACAAAATAATTTCATTTTTAGCAGTATTATCTTGAAAATCATTATTTAAGTAATCTTTAATTAGTGCACGTGAATAATTTCCTCTTCATCCACTATGATTTGCTTCAGGCAGCTTCAGCAGGTAACTCAGACACCGATCTCTGAAACTCCTTGTTAATATCCAGTATTACAAGTGCTTCTTCTGAATCGAATGCAAACTTTGAATGCAAATTGACCACAGAGTGAAATCAATGAAGTCCACTCAAATGCTAAATGAGATCAAAGAAAAAAGCCGTAATAGACAAAAAATAGACAAATGAATAAAGTGATGAAAGATAGCTAACTGTAAGAGTTCTGTAAAAGTTACTATTGTCGATCATAAGCACCAAAGTCACATTTAAAATGTCAAGAGTAAAGCTGAACATTTAAAGGAAAGAGAAAATAAGTGCTCTATTAATTTACAAAAGTATAGTTCTCTTGTCCAGAAAATTGAATACTTGCCACTTTACGCTATCCTTTTAATTACAAAAAGGTCTTTATTGATAGTTGAATTATTTAGTTGAATTAACAGAATTCGGTCTGTTTAGTTCATATTCAATCATTTCAGATTTAGTTGATTTCAAACACAGTGAGTATTTCCCATACAACTTTGGGGAAATGTTGTTCTGAGCCCTTAGAAACTCAATGGCTATGAAAAAGTACATTTATTGACAAAGAGCCAGCTTTGGTATTAAGCCACACCTATGTGACAAAGTTTTAAAAAGTTATTTTAAATTTTGAGCTCTGGCTCTCAGCCACACATTCTCAGTACTAAACTGTCAGAGCCAGTTTCTCCTAGGCAGTTAAATTAATTCAGAAGGATGCTCTTTGCCAACACTATGCTTTACAGTTTGCTAAGATTTTATTGCTACTCTACATTCGCTATCCAGTCTTCTCCAGGCCAGATGACTGGCTGCAACTTCAGCAGATGAGCTGTAGATTTTCTACATAAGCATGAATGGCAGTTTCTTCCAAGGTGTTCACCCATTCCAATTTCTGCTCCATCACTTTTAATTTAATTCTTCTTGGCTCTCCTTAACCTCTTAATTTTCTGTATCCATACATATTCCACTATTCAAGAATACCTTTTTCCCTTTTTATTCAACAGACAGCATCTACCACAGTTTCCACAACCATTGCAGGTGGGTTGAGGGTCATAGCTGCAGTTTGAATAAAACATTTTTGTTTTTTAGCTCCTTGCTCCTTGAGAGCTTGTTAGAAATGCAAGCTACATTCCACCCAGACCTATTGAATCAGAATTTGCCATTTAACAAGATCCCAAAGTGATTTACATACACATTAAAATTTGCAAAACACTGAAGCTAACACAGTTCATTCAGCTGAGAAGGTAAGATGACTTTCTTTCTTCCCCCAGGTTGGGTGGTTGGAGAGAGCATGGGTAAGTCAAGGAAGGCCATGCTCTTTTCACTGTCCAGGATATAGCTCAAAAAGCCTCCATGAACACACACCACTGAAGCACAGTAACCACCAAACAGTCCAACTCACTAAAACAGAGGTCTCCAACACACAGTGCTCTTTTATCTCCTATGAGCCATAGTATGTTACTACATATATAAATATTCAAAGTAGACACAATACTAATTTTTTCTACAAAATTTCATGGTAAGCATTTCCAAAAACAAGCTTCATTTTGGGAAAACCTATCAAACAGTATTTTACTATGAACAGTACAGAAACCATGCTCCCAGAAGACACAAGATAGGGGAGACAAACACGTATTTTTAGAAACTGGAAAACTGGAAATGGACCTACTTTTCTTTGTTTTAAGAAGCAAATATCTACTCCTTCTGTTATGTATGGTGTGTGTGATGTTCTTACGACTGTCTCATTCCCAATGCTGTGCACTTTCAACATGCATATGATATTTAGGGAGAAGACTATTCCAAAATATAGTTCAGACTCAAAGGCTGAAAAATTGAAGTCTGTCCTCATCTGCACCACTGATTCCATCTATAAAGCAGTAGCAACTGCACAATACAGATGGGCAAACACTGCATAAAATGTGTGTAGAGCATGTCTACCACAATTAAATAAAAAGGCTATATTTCAAAACATGGCACTCCATTTTAGTAAAGGTGTACACTGACATTTTAAAAATAAATACTCTGGGCTCCTGGTGTACCTTTTACGGGCATAGAGTATATGTCTACACTGCAGTTTTGATAGCGTAATATTATTTTTCACTGTTGGTTCACATTATGTAATTTTCATATTTATATAAAAATGCAATAAACATGAACTATTTTCCAGTAAAATGCAATGAAGAAAATTTAAGTTGTAAGAGTAATAAAAATGAATCCAAACTTTTTCTTTATATGCATATGCCAGGATTATTATTAAAAAGTTTAAACTTTATTACTAACAGTTCTATTCATTATAGTTCCTTTGGAAACCTCCTAAGAAAAATTGTTTAAAATTACAGTTTTTTATGACCTGTCTTTTGATATGAAAAACAAATATTTGGTAGTGTTTCCAAAACCATTGAATTCAATCTCTTCTCTCTCTCTCTCTCTGGGCAGTACATTTCTATCATAATTCCCAGAAGATAGTTAATTAAATTTTTAGAATTATGACCAACTCCTTCTTTTCAACACACACACACAGACTAAAAATAAATAGGTTGATGTTGACTTTTATGAAATGAATTGATCCTTTAAAGACTTTTTTTTCAGGGGGATGAAAAAAGTCCTCATCTTTTTTTTTTATTGAAGTATAGTTGATTTACAATGTTTCAGGTGTACAGCAAATCCCACTTCTTGGCCCAGGAGTGGGATTCCTAGGTCTTATGGTAACTCTATTTTTAGTTTTTTAAGGAACCTCCATACTGTTTTCCATAGTGGCTGCACAAATTTACATTCCCACCAACAGTGTAGGATGGTTCCCTTTTCTCCACACCCTCTCCAGCATTTATTATCTGTAGACTTTATGTTGATGGCCATTCTGACCAATGTGAAGTAATACCTCATTGTAGTTTTGATTTGCATTTCTCTAATAATTAGCTATGTTGACATCTTTTCATGTTCCTGTAGACCATCTGTATGTTTTTGGAGAAATATCTATTCAGATCTTTTGCCCATTTTTTGATTGGGTTGTTAATTTTTTTGATATGGAGCTGTATAAGCTGTTTATATATTTTGGAAGTTAATCCCTTGTTGGTTGCGTCATTTGCAAATATTTTCTAAGTCCTCGTTCTTGATTAAATAATATTCTTAAAAATGTTCAGACCTTCTATACACATTTGGTCTATACCGAAATGGGTCCATAAATTTATAAATAAGTACCTCATATTGATGAATAAGTGGACTACAAGTGATAGTTATAACCAGACATTTTCTACGTAGGTACTAAACTCAATGGTTCCCCTTTCTTAATTTACATTGCACAACACTGGTAAACTCTTACAGACTCACGTGATAGGTGAGGTTATTTATGCTAAAGTTGTTTGTCTAGTGATACAAATCTGGATTATCCAGACCAAAAGCAGAGGTCCTGATCCCAGATATAACTGATGATTGATTCTCTCCTATACCATTTTGCTTCTCAGAAATGAAATCTTTGATTATGGGCCAATCACCAATATGAATTGGTTAGTTCCTGCTTCCTTAGAGAAGGAAGGTACTGGCCAGACATGGTCTGTAATTGATTTTATTCATGTCTAATAACACTGACACTTGACAGATTATTTTATCTCTGATGTTATAAGACCTAGAAAAGTGGAAACTTAGAGCACTTGAAGGGAAATGCAAAGTGTAATCTTCAACAAGCAAGAACACGCTGGAGCTTTACTTCTCTAAGTAACTAAAGAAAAGAGTCTAAGCATCTTACAGTGAAAGCAATATAACAAGTGTTCATATGAGGAAAGCCCCTTAAGGCCCCACGTAATGGTGTTGTGGTACCAGGTACTAATGCTTCAGGTACCTACATTTGAAGATAGGGGGTGCCAGGACCTTCTACTTTAAATCCTCTCTGTAGGAAGGACAGGAATAAGACAGCAGGCCAGTGTAGAAGGAAATGCCTAGATCAATTTTTCAAGACCCTTTGGTAATAAGATGATACCTGGACTTGTTTCCTGTCATGAAGCTCCTAGTTGCCTATGTAGGTCGTAGGGCCCAAGGGAGACAGCACCAAAAGAACCAAAAATTGAGATGATATAAGATTCTATAGGTCTTTGCCCAGTAATCCACATTATTACATGCCAGTATTAGCTATTTCACTTTCAAATGTAGTTCAGGCATATATTGAAAGAAGAAACTAATTTCCGAATTGGGGAAACATACCCCAAATCCATTCCCATAAGTTGTTCATACATATGCTTTTATTTCTACTCAATAGTAACAGATAAGTTTCCCAAATAATTTAAAGTGATGACCACTTGCAGTCTTTGTGATAGCGATTGGATCACGTATCTACCATGTATTCATTTTTCCTATTATATTAACTGCAAACTGCAAAAGTATGATCACTGTATGTTTTAGTCCAATTCTGTATTCCACAATAAGATATAACATGGTGGTGTTATACAATTACTGCTGCAAAGTCATACCACTCGGAAAGTATACTGGATAGGAAATGTTCATGTCTTGCTACAATGATCAAAACTGCCAGAAGCAATACCCGCATACGAGTCTCAGCACCTGACATTTTGACATGTTGATGGATCCAAGGAGCAGCTGCTGGAACTTAGTGAGAAATCAAGGTTTTAAGAAGCTTGGGGTGTTTTCTGTCAAGTGCAGTCAGACACAAAGAGAGATGAGGGTAGAGTTAGGGTGTGGAAAATGGTAATGACAAATGAAGATCTGTATTAAGTACTTATCCCAAAGTCCAGAAGACAGAAATATACTGATAGAGGAATGCAAAGCACTGGCATGGGGATAGTACAAAATTTGAAGTAATTTGGGATAAACATCCACAACACCCTTCTCCATGTGGTGTTCCAGTTGTTCCATGAAGACAATTTTTACTTTTATTTTCTTTATTTCCCCTGGACTTTAGGAATTCTTTGTTTTTTCATACTCCTGTTCCTTTGCCTTCTTTTAGCTCAAATTATTCCCCTCCTCTCTCAGCCTAATCTTTCAGTCAGGCAGCAATTTCTATAGGCCTTGCTCATCCCCAAGAGTAATGCTTAGGGATAAAGGGATTACTCTTCAAGATCCCTCAGGAGTAGGATTGGAGCTGGGAAATCATCCCTTACAAATAAAAGCTTTCCACAGATCACTTTATAATCTATTTTGATGATGAAGATAGTGTGTAGAAATCATTCTAAAAAGCAAAGAAAACTAAACGTTCCTATTAAAGTTATAAGGAAGAGCTGAAATACAATATGGAATACAGTAAACCATCAAGATATAGAAAGTAAAAATATTATACTTGAGAAAGTATAAGTTCAAAGTATATAGGAAATTGTGAGTGAATTAAAGCGAAAAACAATTATACTGAGGAAGGGGAAACACTGGACAAATCAGTGCTGAAATCACCACTAGAAACCAATAATATTGCACTGTCATATGACAGTGAGTACCTTAGAGAATTTATCTTAGTAATTTGAAGAATTTACTTCAAAAAAGTGAATTGTGATTTCTTAGTTCTAAAGCCTACGAGGATATCAAATGTGTCCCAGAAGAGACAGAAATAAAGGTAAAAATAACAGAACTGCTACCCAATCCTGAACAGCATTAATAGTCACTCAGGAAGATCCCAAAGTGGCATCATAAGGTAAAGAATGAGAATGTGAAAGGAGTCCAAAAGGACTGATGGGAAACAGCAAGAATTTGATAATTCAGGGAAAAAAAGTCAGCCTCTCTTAATTCCAGTGATACAGATGTAGGTGTGGCTATTTGCTATTAATCCTCAATTTTTCTACTCTTTGAAAGTATAATATATATAGGAATTTAGAAAGAAGGGAATAAAATATCTCCCTTACAGCTAAAGACTTGCCATCATATGGTTGAGTTTTATGTGATTTGATGGCTCCCAAGGCTGGTTTAGAATTATTGTAGTCACGTTAAATATCTGACCTCTGGAGGACTTGTTGGTGGCCTGAAAACACAAAACACACTGTATTACATTCTCCCCTTACCCACACTGTCATCTGTCACCCTGGCACTTGTTTGGAAAAGAAAGAAATAAAAATACAAAGAGTGTTGCTATATATGACAAGCATTACTTTTCAAACAACAGTGTTTACCATATACCACATATTGTCTAGTCAGTGCTTTAGGTGGAATGTAGATCAATAAACAATTTTACATTCTTTGTTTAAAAATCCTATTGGCTTCTTTGTTACACTAGACTTATAAATCCCGACTACTTCAAGTTTCTCAACCTCTCTGAGCCTTAAATTAGCCATCTGTCATATGAGGATAATAGCTATCCCTGTAGATTATATAAAGATTAAATGAGATTCTTTAAGCACACAAAGTTTAGCACATTGTAAAAGTGCAATAAATGGTAGCATTTGTTATTACTGCTATTGCTGTGGTTGATATTCCTAAATTTTATCCCAGAGAGTATACATTCATATGAGTATGCATGTGTATTAATGTATACATTCAAGACTTGGAAGGAAATATTTTAAACCATAATAGCCTAAGGAAAAGATATATTTTGATTTAGGGAAAAAGATATAATAATAGTATAGTGAACCTAAAACTTCCCCAAGGTACTTATCTTGTATACAGTCTATAACCATAGACTTTGTATTGCCTTTGAATGTCATTAATTTGAAATTACTACCCTCTTCCTTTCTTATCAAAAAGTGTAAGGGAAAATGAAAATTCTTATTTATCTCTCATATTAAAGTAAAATGTGTAAACATTGATTTATTTCTTGGTTAAAAAACACTTTCACACACACACACAGTTCTTGCCTTGATCAAATTTTGCTTCTGTGATTTGGAAAAGTCTTTTAATGTTTAAGTCTTAATGTTTGACCTATAAAATTGGGTCAAAGAAGTTATTTTGGTGAATTGTTTTGAAACTCAAATGAGACAATTTATAGAAAAGTGCTGCATAACTTAAAAAGTTCAATGCGACCACCTAGAGGGGTGGGATAGGGAGGGTAGGAGGGAGACACAAGAGGGAAGAGATATGGGGATATATGTATATGTATAGCTGATTCACTTTGTTATAAAGCAGAAACTAACACACCACTGTAAGACAATTATACTCCAATAAAGATGTCAAAATTTTTTTTAAAATAAAAAGTTCAATGCAAATACTTGACCTTACTCTTAAGAGGAGGAAATAGAGTGTCTGTAAAAAAAATATGACCCAATCCCTTAGATTTGTACCCCTTTTGTGAAGAAATCCTATTTATCTGTAATCCATGAGTTTACTTGTTTAAGAATTCCATTAAAACGATATAATGTAAGTTCAAGTTTCCAGTTTGAAGTCTTGCCAGTCACCAAATATAAGAGTAAGATACTGCTGTCAGAAAGATCATCAGAAAAGGGGACAGACCATAAGAGAGACAGAGCTGCATCCCAGCACAGGGATTCCCCTCCATTTTTGCTCTCTTTCAGGATTCCCTCTCCCTCTGCTCCCTCCATCTTCCAGCCTGTACTCTGGTCACTTTCCAGACACTCAAACTGCACCATACTATACTACAGTAATTACTGTACTATACTATACTATACTATATTCCTTTCAGTTGCTTCTACAAGCTACTCCACCTAGAGAAGGCAAAAACTATTCAATATCCTCAATCAATCCTAGGCAAAATCTGACCTTATTTTACTTTATTTGATTCATCTCCTTAGGATTAATCAAGATAGCATTGTACTATATGGAAACTACATTTCTACATGAGACAGTTTAAACAAAGATCTGTTGTTCCTATGTATTCTCCAATACATTATTTTACTACTGACAATACATTAAGTTGAAACTCATACAGTTACAAAGAGGAGTGACCTATATGTTTGCATCACCCCAAACTCTTCTACATCCATTCAAATCACTTGAATACTTCAGAGTAGTTCAGGATTTTTTTCTTTTTCTATGTAGAAATAGTGCCAGCACTGATTATTTTTTTAATTAAAATGAAATGATTTTTTTGTTGTTTGCTCTTACCTGTATAGGACTGTGACGTGAGTTGTATGCAGTTCGAAAATAAACAAGATTTCTTTTATAGCCTATATCTCTGGACACATAAAAACACATTTTCCTGTTTGAATACTTTTAGTCACTCATAAAGAACGCAAAGGGAAAGTTCTGCAAATTCTACTTGGATGACTTTGGCAAGTTTAACTTCTGTACCCAAGAACTGGTTGCAGATCCCCAAGGAATAGTAATTCCCCACTACTGAATCATTTCACCTGAGAATTGGCAGCTGTTGATACTGTAATTCCTTGCAAGAGTGTTTGTAGCTTTGCATGGTGATCATTATTAATATAGGTAACTTTAATTAATGAGTTGCCTAAGTAAAAAAGGGAAGATCTGGAATAATTACAAATAAGTAACATATGGGTCTGAATTGCCAGATTTATAAGAGTGTAATTCCACTTAATAGAAATGACTTTTGAGAGATGCAGCAGACTATAGAACGCCTAATTATTACCAGAGCCTATCCTAGTAAGAATGAGTATTTCAAAAACACCCAGCAGCACATACAGTCATCAGCCAAGAACTGATTATTCACAGGTGGATTGCCCACACTGCAGTCTCCAGGCACAGCAGATTTCCTTGCTCAGCTGCTTCATATCACCTCAGGCAAACTCTGCTCTCCAGCATAGCATTTCTGCTGCTCAGTCACGTTGCCCTACCCTCTGCAAATTTTACAAGGTCTTGGATAGCCCAATCCTCATGCCTCAGCTTTAAGAAGCACAATCAACCCTTCCTGGCCTTCCACTGCCTTTGCATTCTCAGCTGGCTCTCCCAGGTCTACAGGTAAGTGCATGCCTCCAAAACATTTCTACTTTGGCTTCCATTAGGAGTCTCAGCCGTTCCCTAAAAAGTCCTAGGCACAAACATAAATCTCTTTCTAATCCCCTCTGATCCTTACTTCCCTGCACAGTATCTACTGCAGGGAATTGGGAGAGTGTAAACTGACCCAGAGACATTTCCAGTTATAAAAAGCACTTAGAGGCTGTCCTACAGAGAGCTGGGAGCTCAAAAATAGCAATACAGAAAATCAGAAAGCCTTCATATCACTCAAATTAGGACCAGGAAAACACTGAAGGGACATGTACCTTTGAGGTGTCCTAATATTTACATAATCACCACATATTCAAGAACTTAGTACAATTATAATCATTCATATAAATTTTCAAATGACTGCTATATTTAAGGCCCCATAAACTAAGGGCTATACATTACCTATGTTACCCCTGTACTTCCAATGGCTAACAAGATGCCTAGTGAGTCCAACAAATAACTATTAATTGAAAAAAGAATATTCATATAGAGAAATGATTTGTTAATGGCTTTTAAGAAGTCCTAATTTGACCTGGTAGAGAAAAAAAAAATCAGCCAGTTTGTAGTAGTTAATAAAACACTTGAAATTATAAACACTCCCAAAAATACCTCCTCAAAATAATTTCCTATAATTTATGGAGCTGATTGGAATGCAATTTGAACTCCCAATTTGAATGAGAGGTTAAAAAATAACCTTGCAGGGGCTTCCCTGGTGATGCAGTGCTTGAGAGTCCGCCTGCCAATGCAGGGGACACGGGCTCGTGCCCCGGTCCGGGAAGATCCCACATGCCGCGGAGTGGCTGGGCCCGTGAGCCATGGCCGCTGAGCCTGTGCGTCCAGAGCCTGTGCTCTGCAATGGGAGAGGCCACAACAGTGAGAGGCCCGTGTACTGCAAAAAAAAAAAAAACCTTGCAAACATTACAGTGAATTTATTTTTCTTATAAGGTCAGGTTCTCTTTTATGTCATCACCAATGCGAGGTATATCCGTTCTCTTTTAGTCCTTTCTGTTTTCTTTCTGTGCTCCATTTATTCATTCAGTATTTATTGAGAGTCAACTGCATGCCAGGCACTAAGCAAAAATGAAATACTCCCTATAGTCAAATTCTCAGTGTTATAAAAACATCATCTTATAGGGAACATGACATGTTCTGGAACATCAGGAAAGGCTGCCCTGAGTAAATGGATGTAAAATGAGATCTAAGAGACGTTGCCGTAAATCAGATTCATCAGAGTACAGATAGTAAGATAAGTATTTTTGTGCAAGTGGTTTGTCGAGGGAGTACTCTCAAGAGTGGGAAAAGCAGGACAGGAAAGGTGACAAAAGTCAAACAAGTGTGTGATTTCAGGCAAAGCAACAAGTAGCAGTAGACCGAGGGCAAACCTCCAAAGAATGTATCAGATGTGAGCACTTAGATGCAAAAGTTCTGGAAGTAAGCCTCATAAAGGCATTAGAGAGCATTCCAGGCAGAAGGAATACCATGTACCAAGGTCCTGTGGTAGAGTGAAGCATTCAAGGAACTGAATGAAGTTTAGTGAAGATAACATAATGAAATAAGAGAAAGTAGAACAAAGTGAGGCTGCAGAGATAAGCTAGACCACCTTAGGTCATGTAGGCTGTATAAGCTAGAATAATACTGGGTATTCAAATATGCAAATCCCAAAATGTCAGTGGTTTAGCATGATGTAGTTTATTCTTCATTTACCTGAAAGTCCAGTATAGCTGTTTGCGATTGGTAGATGACTTCTTGCATGGGGCGATTCATGACCCAAACTGCTTTTGTCTTGGGTTTCTGCCAACTGTGTGATCTTAGAGCTGTCTGTGTATATGCAGAAGGGAGAGAGAATCGAGAAACTCCATTGACTTCTTAAAACCCTAACCTAGAAAAGGTAATGATTACCTCCACTATATTTCGTTAGTGAGAACTAGAAAAAAAGGAAGGAATACAGGGAAATGCAATCCCATGCTAGGTAGTTGTCTTGACAAGTCCTAACTATGGAAAGGGGAACATGAATTTTGATGGACAGGTTAATATTTGTTATGGGTTTGAGTGTTTATTATAAACCAGTGGAAACATTCTTAAGGAGATATATAAGAAACAGGGACTGGTGTAAATTACATTAATGACATAAGGTATAATTTGGATGTGGGAAAGATGCATATATTCAAAAAAAATGTCAAGAGCTAATAATAAGAAACAGTAGGGACTGGTGTAAATTACATTAACTGACATAAGGTATAATTTGGATGTGGGAAAGATGCATATATTCAAAAAAAATGTCAAGAGCTAATAGCAAAATGGCTATTGATAGAAATAAAAGAGATCATTAGGTTTAAGATATTTTGGTAGATAAGTAGGCTTTAGTAGAATAAATGGGACAAGAAAAAAGATATCAATAAATTCTAGGCTCTGGACTATACTATGGTATGAATAGTATTTCCATTCACTGTTATAGGGAATATGGAAAGAGGAACATACTTTTAGGGGCTGCATATGGATGTTGTAAATTTGGCTATGTAATTCTTTGTACGCCCAGACTGAAAAGTCATTTTCACACCTTTGCTTGCAGACTCTTCATAGTTGAAGATATTAATTAAAATGTCTCTATTGGAATATGAGTATCAATAAATAAAACTCATCTCTTCAATTTTCAAATTCAGAACCAACTCATAGCCTGAAGAGTCAGACAGATGGAAATCAAAAAATGACTTTTATTGCTATTAAAGCTAATTGTAAAATGACTTGGCAAACCGAACTTGCATCCCAGAATTGAATTTACCCATTCAGACACAGACAGAGTGCACGATCACAGATGTCTGAGTATGGGCTCGTCCTATAAAATTTCAAGGCATGGAGAAGCAAGGAATGCCTTCTTTTTGTATGTGGAACTACACTACCTAGTTCCTTCTCCCAAACTAAGATAAGTCAATCCTACATCTGTGGGGCGGTATGAGTAGAAGGGAGGTGTGAATAAAAAGCCAGAGAGAGGCCAGAGTGGCACTGTTGCAACTCTCCTCACATGGAAATAAGAAGAGTCAAGTCTAAGTGTTCCACCTTAGGTCCTTCATCAAGGAGTATCTCTGAAATTTTTCCTTCATCAATAGTAATTTTATTTTACTAAGCTTTGTTTCATTTTCTTCATAGCCCTTATTACTATTTAAAATTATTTTACAAAGTTTTTTACCTGTTTATATTCTTCCACCCTCTCTAAATTATAAGCTCAAAGTGAGAAGCAATTTTTTAATCTTGTTTACATCTAGTCCCCAAAGTCTAGAATAGTAACTGGCACAGAAGTAAATGATCAATACATATTTGCCAAATAAAATAAGCAAAGAGCCCTGTAGGAGAGAGTATAGAATGAAAAGATGAGGTCTGGGGTAGAGAGTGATAATAATGGTCCCCAATTAATCATGACTCGCACTGTTCATGGTCTTTGACACTCTGATGTCACCGCTCCTTCTATCAAGATGTGGAGTGGATTTCCACATCACTTTGAGTCTGACTGGCCTTGTGATTTGTTTTGACCAAAAAATTTGACTAAGATGACTTTGTGCAAGTTCCAGAGCCTAAGCCTCAAGATATAGTATAGCTTCTACTTTTACATTCGTGAGACACAGGCACTGTGTAAAGAAGTGCAGGTAAAACAACTGAATGATGAAAGACCATGTGGAGAGAGAGGTCCCAGAAACCCGCCTTCCCTGCCAACATTCTGGACATGAGAGTGACGTCATCTTTTACTCTATATGTCTAGACTTAGCAGATGAATAAAGACATACAAGTGAGCCTAGGTGAGACCAGGAGAACTATCCCGCCAACCCACAGTCATGAGAAATAATAAGTTGTTATCGTTTTAAGGCATTAAGTTTGGGGATGGTTTTGCTTTATGCATAATTGAAACAAGGGCAAATAACCAAGTGTTGAGATTCTCTAATATTCAATTGCTAGACAGAGAAAAATTAGACCGCATGGGACAATAACAAGTAGCAGGCAGAGAGGTAGAGGAACATTTAGAAAACTATATGTTATGAAATACAAAAAGAGAAAAGAGAGTGAACAGGGGAGACAGAGAGAGAGAGGGAGAGTGTCTCAGTGCGAAAGTTATCAATATGTCAAATATTGCTGATAAATAAAGATGAGGTCTGAAAATGACCATTGATTTAAGAGTATTGATGACCTAGTGAGAATTGTTTTGGTAGTGATATGGGAAGAAGTCAACTCAGAACAGATTGAGGAGGGAATGAAAAGGTAACAAATGGAGACAATTTGTTCAAGTAATTCTTCTGAGATGTCTTACTGTAAAATATGGGAAGGAAATAGAATGATGGCTGGAGAGACTTGTGGGTTCAGAGATGGGTTTTTCCCAGTTTATAAAGTTTTTTTGTTTTTAGTTTACTATGATTTTTTTTTAAATTTAGATGTACATAATGGGAAGTACCAGAGAAATTTTGAATATATAGAAGAGAACAGGCATAATTGAGAGGGTCTGGTTTCTTAATAAGTGAGTCAGGTAGAGGAAGCATAGGGAGAGGAAGTGGCTATAGGTGAGAAAATGTAATGCCTCTCTATTAAAAGATCAAGGAAGAAGCATATGATGAATATAGACATAAGATTATCACAAAAGTATATGGAGAGAAAGTTAGAGTTTCCATTTAATAGTTACCATACCACTTCCATTTTTTTCTTAAATCAGGAGGCATGTTCATTTGCTGAAAATGAGAAGGATTGTGAGTGGGAATTGGGTAGGTTGGAACATCATTGAAAAAGTTTGAAATAATCTTCACACATTTGGGGGATTGAACTGACAGAAAAACATAGACTTTTGAGCAATGTAAAGATTCCAGCTGTGACAGGTAGTTACTAATTTATAATAATTTACTGTGCTATTGTTTTCCACTATTAATCTTCTCCAAAATTATTCACTGCTCACATGCATACATAGAGGAAATAGGCAGTTGAGTTCAACCAATATTAATATGGTGTATCACATGATTGATTTGCATATATTGAAGAATCCTTGCATCCCTGGGATAAACTTCAGTTGATCATGGTGTATGATCATTTTAATGTATTGTTGGAGTCTGTTTGCTAGTATTTTGTTGAGGATGTTTACATCTATATTCATCAGTGATATTGGTCTGTAATTTTCTTTTTTTGTAGTATCTTTGTCTGTTCTTGGTATCAGGGTGATTGTGGCCTCATAGAATGAGTTTGGGAGTGTTCCTTCCCCTGCAATTTTTTGGAACAGTTTGAGAAGGATGGGTATTAGCGTTTCTCTAAATGTTTGATAGAATTCACCTGTGAAGCTATCTGGTCCTGGACTTTTGTTTGTTGGAAGATTTTATTCATAGTTTCAATATCATTACTTGTGATTGGTCCGTTCATATTTTCCATTTCTTCCTAGTTCAGTCTTGGAAGCTTATACCTTTCTAAGAATTTCTCCATTTCTTCCAGGTTGTCCACTTAATTGGCATACAGTTGCTTGTAGTAGTCTCTTATGATGCTTTGTATTTCTGCAGTGTCCGTTGTAACTTCTCCTTTTTCATTTCTAATTTTGTTGATTTGAATCGTCTCCCCCTTTTAATTGATGAGTCTGGCTAAAGGTTTATCAATTTTGTTTATCTTCTCAACGAACCAGCTTTTAGTTTTATTGATCTTTGCTATCATTTTCTTTGTTTCTATTTCATTTATTTCTGCTCTGATCTTTATGATTTCTTTCCTTCTACTAACTTTGGGTTTTGTTTGTTCTGCTTTCTCTAGTTCCTTTAGGTGTAAGGTTAGGTTGTTTATTTTAGATTTTTCTTGTTTCTTGAGGTAAGATTGTATTGCTATAAACTTCCCTGTTAGAGCTGCTTTTGCTGCATCCCATAGGTTTTGGATCATTGTGTTTTTGTTGTCATTTGTCTTTAGGTATTTTTTTGATTTCCTCTTTGATTTCCTCAGTGATCTCTTTGTTAGTTAGTAACGTATTGTTTAGCCTCCATGTGTTTTTGTGTTTTATGTTTTTCTCCTGTACTTTATTTCTAATCTCATAGCATTGTGGTCGGAAAAGATGCTTGATATGATTTCAATTTTCTTAAGTTTACTGAGGCTTGATTTGTGACCCAAAATGTGATCTATCCTGGAGAATGTTCCATGTGCACTTGAGAAGAAAGTGTAATATGCTGTTTTTGGATGGAATGTCCTATAAATATCAATTAAATCTATCTGGTCTATTGTGTCATTTAAAGCTTGTGTTTCCGTATTAATTATCTGTCTGGATGATCTGTCCTTTGGTGTAAGTGACGTGTTAAAGTCTCCCACTATTACTGTGTTACTGTCGATTTCCTCTTTTATAGCTGTTGGTATTTGCCTTAAGTGTTGAGGTGCTCCTATGTTGGGTGTATATACATTTATAATTGTTGTATCTTCTTCTTGGATTGATCCCTTGATCATTATATAGTGTTCTTCTTTGTCTCTTGTAATAGTCTTTATTTTAAAGTCTATTTTGTCTGATATGAGAATTGCTACTCCAGCTTTCTTTTGATTTCCATTTGCATGGAATATCTTTTTCCATCCCCTCACTTTCAGTCTGTATGTGTCCCTAGGTCTGAAGTGGGTCTCTTGTAGACAGCATATATACAGGTCTTGTTTTGTATCCATTCAGCCAGTCTGTGTCTTTTGGTTGGAGTGTTTATCCATTCACATTTAAGGTAATTATCGATATGTATGTTCCTATTACCATTTTCTTTTGTTTTGTGTTTGTTTTTGTAGGTCCTTTTCTTCTCTTTTGTTTCCCACTTAGATAAGTTCCTTTAGCATTTGTTGTAGAGCTGGTTTGTTGGTGCTGAATTCTAATAGCTTTTGCTTGTCTGTAAAGCTTTTGATTTCTCCATCAAATCTGAATGAGATTCTTGCTGCATAGAATATTCTTGATTGTACGTCCTTCCCTTTCATCACTTTAACTATATCGTGCCACTCCCTTCTGGCTTGTAGAGTTTCTGCTGAGAAATCAGCTGTTATCATTATGGGGATTCCCTTGTATGTTATTTTTCGATTTTCCCTTGTTGCTTTTAATAATTTTTCTTTGTCTTTAATTTTTGTCAATTTGATTATTATGTGTCTTGGCATGTTTCTCCTTGGGTTTATCCTTCCTGGGACTCTGTGCTTCCTGGACTTGGGTAACTATTTCCTTTCTCATGTTAGAGACGTTTTCAACTATAGTCTCCTCAAATATTTTCTCAGGTCCTTTCTCCATCTCTTCTCCTTCTGGGGCTCACATAATGTGAATATTGGTGCATTTAATGTTGTCCCAGAGGTCTCTTAGGCTGTCTTCATTCCTTTTCATTCTTTTTTCTTTATTCTGTTCCTCAGCAGGGATTTCCACCATTCTGTCCACGTCACTTATCCATTCTTCTGCCTCAGTTATTCTGCTATTGATTCCTTCTAGTGTATTTTTCATTTCAGTTATTGTATTGTCCATCTCTGTTTGTTTTTTATTCTTCTAGGTCTTTGTTAAACATTTCTTGCATCTTCTCAATCTTTGCGTCCATTCTTTTTCCAAGGTCCTGGATCATTTTCACTCTCATTATTGTGAATTCTTTTTCTGGAAGGTTCTCTATCTCCACTTCATTTAATTGTTTTTCTGGGGTTTTCTCTTGTTCCTTCATCAGGGACATAGTCCTCTGCCTTTTCATTTTTTCTATCTTTCTGTGATTGTGGTTTTTTTTCCGCAGGCTGCAGGATCGTAGTTCTTCTTGCTTCTACTGTCTGCCCTCTCACAAATCATTTTTGAATAAACTGCATATTTCACTTCCCTTTTAAAGATCTTTACATGATACAAAATTCTGAGTCTTTCATAATCTTTTAAAGTTTCTGATTTATTTAAACCTGGAACCCATTTTTCAAATTATATCTATTGAAATATTTAACAAAACATTGCAACAGAATAACAATAAGAGATATAACTTATTTCATAGTCACCATGGCTGGTTAAAGTTTTTTACACAATATTTCATCAAATCCACATAGTAAGTTATAAAGTAGGTAGAATTTCCCTAATATTATAAGCTTAAAAGTCACTTATCCAAAATTGATGGAACCAGGGTTCAAGCCCAAAGTAGTCTGACTCCAAATCTCTTTATTTATATATTATGCAGGAACCCCTACATAATCTGTAGGACCCATTGCAAAATAAAAATGCAAGGCCCCTTGTTCAAAAATTATTAAGACTTTCAATACAGCAACAGCAGAGCATTAATACAAATGTGGGGCCTTCTGAGCATAGAGCCTTATATGACTGCACAGATGGAATGTCCACAGAGCCAGCCTTATGATTATGAATATTGCCTCCAAGTATGCTATAGTCACTATAAAAAAAAAAATACTGTCACTAGCGTGAGTACCATTATCATTTAAGCTGTTGTGCAAGCTCCCTGAATAGAATAGCACAGACACTTCCAGTTTGAGTTGCCCATATTATTGTGAAGACTAAACTCTGCCACTTAATAAGTATTTGTTAAGTGAAATAAATAAGTGACATAACCATTTGTCCTAAGTTTATTACCATTAGCATGTTATGATTTCAAAGTCATCATGAACCTGACTTCTCTGTTCATGACTTAAACTGACTATGCAGATACTAGAACCCTTCTTTTTTCTTCTAAATAACTGAACTTATTCTAATACTAAATGGCACAAAATATTAATGACAAAATCAATTTGAAAAACATTGTATATAATCAGACTTTTAAAAATATTAAAATCTGAGGAGAGCAGATATCTTGTCAAAGCAATCACTGACTCAGTAAATTTTTGTTGAACATCTACATCTATTATTGTTCAGAAGCAAGGGTGACCTGGCTGAAAAAATCTTCTATTCTAAGGATCATGAGAATTAATTAACCATTATTGTGTTAAGCCCTACAAAGAATTCTGAATTAGGGAACCAAATGTGAATGATCATCATAATCTACTATAATCCTTGACATTAAAATCTCTTTTGCCAAGAAGTTGGGTATATATGGCCATAGTAAATAAAAAACACACAATAAATTCTGAGCAGACATAAGGTTGCATGTTGCAGTCAAACAAAATTTACAGCCAATTTAACCTAACATTTACTTATTTGCATAATAATTATTGCACTGTTGGGTAATTAGGCATAAATGCTAGGGAGTTTACCAAAAGGACTGCAATTAGTATTATCTTTACAAAAATATTTCAGTAATCAGCTCTGGGTCAGGAAGTTTTTGGAAAATAGAAGCCTGCCTTTAGGTATTGAATCCTTACAATTGTATCTAGGTTTCTAAAATCAATTTGGTTGGACGTGAGTGGGAAAAGAGCAGTTTTGAAGTGTGATATATAAGGAATGAAAAGAAATTTTGGGAGGAGGGGCTTCCCTGGTGGCACAGTGGTTAAGAATCTGCCTGCCAATGCAGGGGACATGAGTTCGAGCCCTGGTCCGGGAAGATCCCATATACCATGGAGCAACTAAGCCCATGCGCCACAACTACTGAGCCTGCGCTCTAGAGCCTGTTAGCCACAACTACCGAAGACCACACACCTAGAGCCTATGCTCCGCAACAAGAGAAGCCACCGCAATGAGAAGCCCGCACACCACACCGAAGAGTAGCCGCCACTCGCCGCAACTAAAGAAAACCCGCACGCAGCAACAAAGGCCCAACACAGCCAAAAAATTAATTAATTAATTAAAAAAAAGAAATTTGGGAAATTCCATTGAATACAAACAGCTGGACCCAAAGGGGCAAATACACTCAGGTAGCAGGTCCCTTTTCTCCAGAAGTTTATGGACATAATATTAGTTTTCCTATTTGTTTTGTCTGATAGAGGTAACCACACAGTGATACTGGGAGACATACAGAGCAGATGCTGTGATCCTACAAAAACCAAATTTGCTGGGTTTGATATATCACCCAGTGACATGAGTTGAGCAGTTATAAGCCAGCTCCCTTAAACAAGGGCTTGGCTTCAGAGCCAGAGAAGTGGGATACAATTTCCACAGCCAAAAGATTGGGGTGGAATAATGAAGAAGAGTCTGACAATAAATTAAGTTATGTAAGGGGTCAAAGCCAGAGGAAGTTAGGAACAAATGAGGTAGGCAGTATATGACTTCCCATCATTATCAAAAATCTTGCAGGTATGTAGTGCATATGTGCTGGGATGGTTAAAAGTATAAGATCAAAAGCTACATGATAGTTGAAATACAGAAAATGGAGAGAGATGAGAGAGTCTTATAGTATTAACAAATGATAGACCTTGTGTTATTAAATGTGAGAGGAAAGAGAATGAAAAAACTCAGCCAGGGCTCCAAAATGCCAAATATGTGACAAAAAGAATAGTGGTTTATAAATAAAAAGAGGGAACACAAGAAGAAGAAAAATTTTGTGAGGGAAGATGATAAGGAAGTTCAGTTCATCCATGTTGTATTGGAGGTGACATGAGAGCATACAGGGCAAATTTCAATAAATTTACGTGAGTAAATATGAGTTGGAGTTAAAGAACAGGCTCACAAATGGAGATGCCAGTTTGAGGCTCTTTTGCATAGTAGTGCTAGTTGGAAGTCATGGAAATGGATGAAAAGAGAAGAGGGCTAAGGGTGAGAAATGAAAATCATCTATGTAAGAGTGAAAAAAAAAACCCAGCAATAGTGAAGATCCAGTTGGAAAATCAAAAGAACTATGAAAATATTCAGATTGCAAAGGAGAAGAATACTCAAGTGTTAACTACTAGCAACCCAATCTCAGGATGTCAATGACAGATTTTTCTCACTAAATACTAGACTCTCTATCACTGTAAAACTTGATTGGTTAATACCATTTCTTATGTAGCTCAAATAGCCTATTTGTTTCTTCTGCAATTATTGTGTTAAATGAGAGGTGGAAGCCTCTCTGTGTTTGACAAGCAAAGTGCTGACTTGCTTTTCCTTCTGTCAATATTAAAATTCTTGTTTCTCTTTGTATTTTCTCTCACCCAATTACATCTGTAGTAATCTGTAAAATATGGCTCAATTGGAACATTAATTGTACTGTTATTGATTCCCTTTCCCTTATGATTCTCTGGTGAGTCTTGTTGGAAGGAGCCTAGCAAAACTGCATATTACTAATATGTTGCTTGTCTTATGTCTTTCCTTGGTGTCTCTGAAATCACAGCTCAAATGTTAATAGAAATCTCTATTTTAATAGGATGCTCTTGCCTACAAACTCAACATCAACTCAATTATATATTCTGAAAAGCTATTTACAGCTTTAAACCTAATGCAAATTAGGAAAATTAATTTAAAGCTAGCAAGTTACTCAACAGTAATAAGAACTTCAAAAACAGAATATGATTTTTTGTCTAATAGATATGAATTACCCACCATTTTAAGTTTATGCTAATTCTAATAACAGTATTATACTATGAAAATGAACTTGGAACTGATGAACATTATCATTGGAGGTATCAAGAAAATTGCTTAACTTCTTACACAGTTAAAATGCCTTTTATTATTGCCATATTCTGTTCCAACCAAAAAAACATCCATATTCCAGCAATGAACCATTTTCATGATTTTATATAAAAATTCAACCAGGGCTTCCCTGGTGGCACAGTGGTTAAGAATCCACCTGCCAAGGCAGGGGACACGGGTTCAAGCCCTGGTCTGGGAAGATCCCACATGCCACGGAGCAACTAAACCCACATGCCACAACTACTGAGCCTGCACTCTAGAGCCCATGAGCCACAACTACTGAGCCCATGTGCCACAACTACTGAAGCCCGTGCACCTAGAGCCTATGCTCCTCAACAATAGAAGCCACCACAATGAGAAGCCCACGCACCGCAACGAAGAGTAGCCTCCTCTCGCCGCAACTAGAGAAAGCCTGCGTGCAGCAACAAAGACCAAAGCAGCCAAAAATAAAATTAATTAATTAATTTAAAAAAATTCAACCAATGAACAAGAAAGATTATTCCTAAAATTACTCAGTCTCCACTCTAGAAATATTCAATAGAAAGTGAAACTGAAGATACCATAGAGGTGTTTTCATTTTTATTGCAAGAATCTCTTTTCTAATTGGCAAAGAAATATACGTATTTCTGAGAAAAAGGGAAATTTCTAATGTTGAGATTTTCTAGTAAAAGTGAGAAAGAAAGTAATGTTTTATTATTTTATGGAAAGCCATGCATATGTTTAAGATGATTAATTTCTCTTCTAGTTCATTTCATTTCTCTGCCTCTTTCCCTTTTTTGTCTGTATGAATTCACACACACACACAAATTTGATATATTTGCTCACTGAGATGGAGGTCTCCAAGCAAGTGTCCCTTGATCTGAGAAATCTATACACACAACCATTCCTAAGAGGATGCCATAGGAAAATAGAGAGTGCACACTGATGCCAGAGGGTTTCTCTTGCAATTCCCAGGTGATGGTAAACTGAGTAGGTTTTCTGTTCAGACCCTAATCCTAGGCAGAAAAAAGACTCTAAGCCGGAAAGATTAACTGCCTATAACTGCCTATTCAGTTCTTTTTCTTTTAAATTTTGTTTTATTTTATTTTTTATACAGCAGGTTCTTACTAGTTATCTACTTTATAATATTAGTGTATATATGTCAATCCCAATCTCCCAGTTCATCCCACCACCTGTTCAGTTCTCTGGTCTGCCATGGACACAAGCTTCAGAGGTAATCTATAGTCTGTGACAGAAACATTGAGTGTCTGTTTATAAACTCTTTTAATCAAATTTGCAATGATTTGTGTGTGTTTGTCACCATTTATAAGTTACTCCTAAAGAAATTTCTGAAATAATCAGTAGTACGTAATGCTAAAATTGCTTCCAGGGAATTCAATAAACCCATTTTTTCAGAACTGTTCTGGATAGCTAACAAAATCATAAAGCCTTAGATTCATAAAAAATCCTAAGAATGAACTCTTTCATTTTATAGAAAAGTAAATTAAAACCAAATGAAAGAAAGGCATTCTTTCACTATTACATACCTGAAGGCTTTCAAGTAAGCCAAAGTTCCATTCACCTGTCACACTTTTAATTTAGGTTTAAAATAATGACCTTGATGGGACACTAACAGGTTAATGAAATGCACACATATTAGTGAATAAGTCACTCAAAGCAACCAATGCTATTTCAAACAAATAGTTTACCAAATTCAGCTCTCTAACAAACATCTAGGGGCAGATGGGGGCTTTACTTTTGTTAATAACATATGTCTTTTTTTAGATTACAGTCACGATAGTTTTGCTATCCACCATAGAATTCCATATAAATGCCTGCAAATAACAGATGGTCTTTTAAACAACCATATTTCCCACTGTATCATCAGCATAAAGTTAAATACAGATTGCTTATTTTTGCTCTGACGCAGCTTCAGTGAACTCATCATTAGCACATCTTTGTTAAACACAATAATAACTCAACTGTATCTTCAGAGTGTAATGTCAGAGGTAAAAATGTTGTGGCTAAAAATAAATTAATAAGCCAATTATTTTTCTTCACTTTGTCAAATTTGAAACATAAATTCTGTTTTGACTAATGCAGCAATTAAATATGTTCAAATTGTAATCCAGTTACAAAGGCACATTAGCATAAATATGCTTCTCTTTGCTTACCCTGACAAAGAAAAGTACTACCCAATGATAAAAAGAGTGAATGTAACTCAGAATTCCCTGGTGACCACTCTCCTCTTCTGCTGACTGAGAAATCTCTAGCTCTTCAATTCTCTGGGAATTCAACAGTGTACCCTCAAGCCTAACCCATAGCACTTACAAACTGTAAATTCCAGTTTTTTATATCATGTTTTCCCAATGATAAGTATCACTAAACTACAGATCTTTTTTTACTGAAAGGCATTTTTAAATTAAAAATAAACAAAAGGCTCAGCATTTCTAGTCCATGGGGACCAAATTAGGAAATGTGATACAGACCATGACTCCTGAGATGTGACTCAGCAATAGGTTTTTCCAAGGGATTCATTTTAAACTCAAAACTATTAATGAGTAAGAGTAAATGAAAACAAAATAAACTGCCACAGCATTGTCTTGCAAGAACATGGGGGATTCATGTTTTGGTGGGAGGCTATACTTGTGGAAAAGTAGTACATAAACTTACTAAATATTAACATAAGTAAATTTACATTGTATAATATGAAATATAAGCATACAAAATATTAATATTTGCAAGCATAGACAAAAACACATAATAATGTACTTAGAGGTTTTTTAATTCCCAAAGAATATTGAATTAATGTATAAATTTTAATATTAACTATTCATAATTTCATTCAACTGAATATATATTTCCTGAGAACTTACTATATATTCCAAGTACTGTGCTTTAACAAAATATATAGCAATGAACAGAAGAGACAGGACCCTTGCTTTTATGGATTTTAGAGTTCTTAATAACATTTAGCCATTGCAAGAAATCTATTTCCTAAAATAATGACAAAATTAACATAATGCAGTTTGAATTATATTTGATATACTTTGTTTTGTTATTTAAGAGAATGCTCTATTTATTCCTTTCGAAAGAAAAATCTTTTTTTTCTTTCCCTTATTTTATGGTAAAATACACATAAAATTTAACATCTTAACCGTTTTTAATCATTCAATTCAGTGGTATTAAGTAGATTCATACAATTATATATCTATTCCCACCATCTATCTCCAGAACTCTTTTCATCTTCAAAACTAAAACTCTATACCCATTAAAAATAACTCCCTGTTTCCCCTTCCCCAGTTCCTGACCACCACCATTGTATTTTCTGTGATTTTGACTACTCTAGACATATCAAATAAGTGGAATTAAGCATAATTTTCTTTCTGTGATTGGCTTATTTCAACCTAGCATAATGTCCTCAAGTTTCTTCCATGTTGTAGTATATGTTAGAACTTTTCTTCCTTTTTGAGGCTGAATAAGATTTCATTGTATGTACACACCACATTTTGTTTATCCATTTATCTGTTGATGGACACTTGGTTTGCTTCTACAATTTAGTTACTGAGAATAATGTTCCTATGAACATGGTTGTACAAATATCTCTTGGAGACCCTTCTTTTAATTCTTTTAGGTATATACTAAGAAGTGGAATTGCTGAATTGTATGATAATTCTATTTTTAATTTTTGAGGAATTGCCATTCTATTTTCCACAGCAGCTGTAACAGTTTACATTCCCACTTGTAGTGCACATGGATTTTATCATGAGTTATCATCATGTTTTTGGTAGTTTCCTTCTCTTACTAGTTCGTTGAGTGTTTTTAACATGAAAGGTGTTGAATTTTGTCAAATTCATCTGTTGATGAATCTGCATCTGTTGAGATGACTATGTAGTTTTTTTTCCCCTTCATTTTGTAAATGTGGTGTGCCTCATTGATTGATTTTCATGTTAAACCACCTTTGCATTTCAAGAATAAATCCAACTTGATCATGGTACATTATCCTTTTAGTATGCTGAACTCTGTTTGCTAGTATTTTGCTGGGGACTTTTCCATCAATGTCCATAAAGGATGCTGGTCTGTAGTTTTCTTTTCTTGTAGTGTCTTTGTCTAGCTTTGGTATCAGGCTAATGTTAGCCTCATAGACTGAGTCAAGAAGTGTCTCCTCTTCTTCACTTCTTTTCGTTTTACAAAGTTATGAAAGATTGGTTCTAGTTCTTTAAGTGTTTGGTAGAATTCACTGGTGAAACCATAAGGCTCTGAGCTTTTCTTTGTTGGGAGGGTTTTGGTTACATATTCAATCTCCTTACTAGGTATGTCTATTCAGATTTTCTGTTTGATCATGATTTAGTCTTGATAGTTTAGTGTTTCTAGGAATATGTCCATTTTATCCAGGTTATTAACTTTCTGGTTAATATAGTCTCATAATTCTTTTTGTTTCTGTAGAATCAGTATTGACATCCCCACTTTAATTTTTGATTTAGTAATTTCAGTCTTCTCTCTTTTTTCTTAGTCAGTCTAGCTAAGTTTTCTCAATTTTGTTGATCTGTTTGAAGAACCAACTTTTTATTTCATTGATTTTCTCTATTGTTTTCCTATTCTCTATTTCGTTTACTCCTGCTCTAATTATTATTTCCTTTCTTCTTCTAGCTTTGGGCTCAGTTTTTACTTCTTTTTCTAGTTCTTTAATTTGTAACGGTATATTGTTGATTTGAGATCATTCTTGTTTTTTAATGTGTTTATAGCATTGCTTAGCATTGCTTTCACTGTGTCCCATAAATTTTGATATGCTGTGTTTTCATTTTTATTTGTCTCTAAGTATTTTCTAATTTACATTCTGATTTCTTCTTTGAGTCTTTGGTTGTTTAAGAGTGTGTTGTTTAATTTCAACAAATTTGTGAATTTTCTAGTTTTCCTTCTGTTACTGATTTCTAACTTTATTCCACTGTGGTCAGAGAAGATGTTTTGTAAGATATTTATATTTTTTAATTTATTGAGTTTCAGTTTGTGACCTGACATATGGTCTGTCCTGGAAAATATCTCAGTGCATTTGAGAAAAATGTGGTTTTTATTGTTATTGGGTAGAGTATTCCTTATATGTTTATTAGGACTAGTTGTTTTCTTATGTTGTTCAAGTCCTCTGTTTTCTTACTTTTGTCTGGTTGTTCTATCCATTATTTAAAATAGGGTATTGAAGTCTCCAACTATTTTTGTAGTAATGTCTATTTTTCCTTTAAAATCTGCCAGTTTTGCTTCATATACTTGATGGTCTGTTAGTAGGTGCATTAGGTTTATAATTGCTATATATTTTGCTGTATTGAATCCTTTATTAATATATAATGTCTCTGTTGGTGTTTTTAACTTTTTTTGATTGAAAATTTATTTTGTCTGATAGTAGTATAGCCACTCCTGCTCTGTTTTGGTTACTATTTGCTTGGACTATCCTTTTTCTATCCTTTCACTTTCAACCTTTTTATGTCTTTGAATGTCAAGTGAGTCTCTTATAAATAGCATATACTCATATTATGGTAATTGATTCCATTATGCCAGTCTCCATCTTTTTATTGGAGGGTTTAATACATTTACATTTAAAGTAACTACTGATAAGGAGAGACTCACTTCTGTCATTTTGCTATTTGCTTTTTATATGTCTTATACTTTTTGTCCCTCAGTTCCTATAGATCTTCTTTTGTGTTTAGTTAAATTTTGGCAGTGAAATATTTTAGTTCCCTTGTCCTTTCTTTTTGCACATTCTCAATAACTTCTTTGTGGTTACCATGAGGATTACATTTAAAAAATGATAGTTATGACTCTAATTTGAATTTATACCAGCTTAACTTCAACAACATATAAAAACTCTGCTACTTTACAACTCTGTTTCATTATGTTAGATGTCAAAAAACTACATGTTTATACATTGGATGTCCAAAAGCATAAACTAATAATGTTTAATGCATTCATTTCTTAGCTCATACAGAAAACAAAATGTGGAGTTACAAATCAATGTTATAGTAATACTAGCTTTTAGATAAATTCTTGTGAGGCTTTTTAAAATGTATTAGTCTCTAGTGTTGAAAACAAAATGTGGAATTACAAGCAATTGTTATAATAATACTAGCTTTTATAATTGCCTATGTATTTACCTTTACTGAGATCTTCATTTCTTCATATAGCTTTGAGTTACTATCTAGTGATTTTTCATTTCAACCTGCAAGACTCCCTTTACATTTATTGCAGATATAGAATTCTTGGTAGACACTTTTTTTTCTTTGACCACTTTGAATATATCAGCTCACTGCCTTCTCACCTCCAAAGTTCTTGATGAGAAATTTGCTAACAATCTTATTGAGGATGAGTTGCTTATCTGTGATGAGTTGCTTTTCTCTTGCTGCTTTTAAGATTCTCTTTTGTCTTTGTCTTTCAACGGTTTAATTATAATATGTATTGGTGCAGATCTCTTTGAGTTCAACCTACTTGGTTGTACAGTAGTACTTGTCTATGATTCATGAATAAAATATGTATTATTCAAGAATCATATATAGTCATACATAGCACACACACATACACACACACACACACACACACACACACAATGAGTGTCTCAAAAGTATTAGAGTAGTGACTTATCCAAATAAATGAGGCTAGGAAGTAAAAGTAAATTTTGGCTAGGAATCCAAAATTTCTAACCTAGTTCTTCTATGCTGGAACTGGAAAACCTTGGGATTGTATTATTTCTTCTTTTGTTCTACATGATTTTGTTCATGCAACATATCAGCCAATTTATACTTATTCTTCAAGACTACACACCATCACCTCTACTGTAAAATCTTCCACAGTCTCTTATGGTACTTCTTTCACATATCTCTGTTAACATTTATCATGTTATATTCAATTTGTTTGCATCTCTTACTCCTCACACTGTTTTAAAAAATAGCAGCAAATATTCCTTACTTATTGAGTACACTCAGCACAATCCCTGAAACATGACAAATTCTCAATAAATGGTAAGGAAGAAATGGTAGGAGTTAGAGCTGAGACATTTGCTTGGTAGTGAAGTATGTTCTAACACTTAAAACTACAAATAAGTGTAAAGTGTTTAAGGACAGTGATGCCAGTCTGACTGGAATAAACAATTTAGGAAAACAGCATATGTTCTCATGTAATATTTAATTCAGCAGAACTGAGTAATATAGAAAACTCTAATGAGTGTCGAAAAATTCTAATTTATGATTTCAATCAGTTCAAATCACTATATTTAAGTACTGCCAGAAGGAAGAACAATATGTATCATGTGAAATCCAGAATTTGGTCTCTATGGATAAAATTACGAGTAAGCTTATTTCAATCAATTCTAGGTCAGTTCATTCTAACAGTTACCACAAGATGAACTACTATGTCGTTTAGCTCCATACCCATCCTTGGAAAGATTCAACTATAGTCCAGACAATGCCTTATCTGCACAGTCCTATGAAGAAGTGGAGACTGAGCCAGATATATTTATCTTTAATTGCTCATTGGGAATTTCAATTTTCTCTAAAATATAATACCCGTAGATTAGGATGTCAAGATTCCAGCCCACAGAATTGCTGATTCCCTAGTCATTGTTATATGGATAATAAATAGCAAAAACTCTTCAGTATGGATTTGAAGTATTTACATAAACATATGTGAAATAGTTAATCAATAAATGTGCTTTTACAGAAAAAGGAAAACTCATAACGTGTCAGATCTAGAGGTGTTAGACGTTTCACTTTTCTAAGAATCTATGAAATATATTTAAGTTCTGTTCTTTACTGAATAAAATGGCTGTGCTGTTCACTGCAGCACTATTTGGCTTGACACAAGGCTGGAAAGAATCAGATTCCCACTAAGAGGATACTGGTTAGGTAAACCATGAATATCCACACAATGGAGTACTATGCAGCAGTATTAAAGAATAAGAACTAACTTTTTATACAGTGAAGGAGTGATACCAAGATGTAATGTTGAGTAAAAAAATGGGGAGTAATGTGTGTATACTATGCTATTGTTTAGCTAAAAAATATGAGAGAAGTATAAATATACATTAATACATAAAATATTATATTAATAATAAACCAGTGAAAGGATATACCATAAAAATAACAATTATTTTTAGGGGAAAGAGGAAATAGACAGAACAGAAGGTAGACTTCTTTGAATATATCTTGTTTTGTAGATTTTATTTTGGAATCCTGTAAATATTTTATAAGAAAATGTTTATATGGATAAACAATCTCTGGAAAGTAAACAAATTAAATTGTTTGTGCAGTTGGCAGTGTAGCCTCAGAAGAGGACTTGTGATAGGCAGAATCATGGCTCTCCCCAACAGATGTCCAAGCTCTAGTACTCAAAAATTGTGGATATGTTATTTTTGTAGCGAGAGGGATTTGCAAGTATGATCTTGGGATGCAAACCTTGGGAAGGGAAGATTATCCTGGATTATCTGAGTGAGTCCTTAGAAGTGAAGGACCTTTCCCAGTTTTGTTCAGAGAGTGAAGTGAGGACTGAAGAAGTACCAGAAAGACAACAACACTGCTGGCTTTGAAGATGGAGGAAGGGTACCATGAGCTAAGCAAGGTGGACAGCTTCTAGAAGCTGGAAAGGCAAGGAAATAGATCCCCCTCTAAAGCCTCCAGAAAGGAAAGCAACCCTACCAACACCTTGATTTTAATCCAGTATTGAACTTCTGACTGCAAAACTGAAAGCTAGTAAATTTGTCTTGTTTAAAGCCACTAAGTTTGTAACTTTTTTATAGTAACAATAAAAAAAAATACAGGAATAATTCCAAATGACCTTGAAAAAACAGTAAATTGACTCTATATTTTTAATGGGATATACCCTAAGGACTAATAGAATACAAGTGTTCCTAAACTATTTCATTAATCATATTATGAGTTAGTTTCTCTATTTTTATGCTGAGTTAAAAAGAAAATTGTCAGTGCTGTTGAGAACTAAGATATTTAGCATGGGAGAAAGGATATCAAGATCTAAGATTGATTAGGTTAAATCTTTGTAGTCCTAAATTAGAATTAGAACTGTCCTTATGAACCCAGGAACTATTTTATCTTGAAAGAAACAGTCTTGTTCACTGAAAAGTCTTAAGAACAATAACTGAGTTCCCCATTTCTGCAAGTGCTATTTTCCCTTAAAACCAAGCAGGACTTCTTGAAGCAATGGCTGGTTTGAGATCTGGTGTAGGGAATGTACAAGATGAGACTTTCCACACTAACAGGCAAGGAAGCCATCAAAACTATCAAAGTATTCAGGAGTCAATTGAACAGGTTCTACTGATCAAAACTGGGAAAATTTTAACACCACTAAAGATAATAACTACAATGGATTTAAGCACATCAAATATCTATGGACTCATATGATACTCAAAAAACAAACACAACACCTAATTGGTCACCTTATAAAGGATTATAAAGAACTCCTTTACTATTTTCAAAAATGGGTAAACACAGGAAAATAATCTAGTATTTATTCTGCCTTTTCTTTCAAACTGTACCTCTGTGTAACCAAGTAGTAGATGAGAGAATGTTTGTATTACAGAAATAGTCAAGACAATAAATGAATATATTTATTGGAACATCACAATTTAATAACTTCTACTGAATTAACACATCTAGTTATTAATGAAAATCAAAGTCAGCTAACATCACAAAAAAAGAGAAAAAATGGATCCTTTATGATGGAAGTATACAACCACTCTTAAAAGTCTTTTTTAAAAGAAGAAGAAACAAACAAAAACTTTAAACAGTGATCTAGAATCTGATTAAGCCTCTAGATCATATCCAATAGAGAGTTAATATAGGAGAGAGGGGCACATGTTATATGTCACAATGTGCAAACAGTGAGTAAAATGTACACCATATGAAACTGCAGAGCAAATAACTATTTCCTCAACAAACAACTTACAAGAAAAAAAATAGTGATGAAAAATAAAGAGGTTGCAAGGACTTAAAAATATTTCAGCCAATTACAGTGCATGCTCCTTATTCGGATCCTGATTCAAACAACAAGCTGAGAGACACAGAGAGAGAGAGAGAGAGATTGTAAAACAGGGAGGGGGAAAAAAGAAAGAATGGAAAATGGAAGATCAAAAAGGAAAGCCTAAAGAAAAAATTTAAAAATTGAACATTCAACTAGATATTTGATAGATATAGATATTCAATAATATTACAGAATTGTTCACTTATTTTCAGTGTGATGTGGCTCTTATGAATAGTTTTGAGAGTTTAATTTTTGGAGAAACATTCAAAGATTTATGGAAAACATAAAGCCTATTGTTTGCTTCAAAATAATCTTGTGCAGATGAGATGATATTGGATGGGGATGGGCTTATACTGAGTAGGGATTGATGGTGTGTAGAAGTGGGTTGGAGTATCAATAAGCAAGATTGGCCAGGCTGATTATTTTTGAAACTGGGTGATGAGTACATGGAGGTTCCTAATACATTTCTGTCCATTTTTGTATATGTTTGAGTTTTTCCATAATAAAAAGTTAAAAGAAAAACAAATGAAAAATAAGTAGAAGAATCACTGTGGGGAGATTTTTAAGCTGCTACTAAGGTATTATTTTTATAACTCCTCTAATAATAATTCATTTTCTTATAGTCAGCCAGATATGAAAAAAATCTGAAAAGTGTTATTTGTTAGAAAAAAGTTTTAAACATCTTCCTCTTTCTTAGTTCCAATAGACATAGTCATCAGTTATCCCCAATTATAAAATTACTATGTAATGCATAATAAAATAATTTACTCTACAATTGTTTCACGCTTCTACTTTCCACTGCTCGTGTAGCAGGTTCTTTCTGCCCAAACTCCAGCATTCCTTTTTAAAATTATGAGTTATTCAGAGCAATGATTAAATGCAGATAGTTTAAGCGCTCTTTCGCTGGAAGTTATCAGCCCATCCTTTATATTCTGGTTTGTCCGAAATAGATCCTAGCAGGCCTGCTTGGGAAACCCCAGGATGTACTCTTTTTAGAGCTGCCCCAGGGTCTGTAAGTTACAAGTGAACAACAAAGACTAAAATATATTGCTTTCCTTTTTTTCAAGCCTGTCACTGATAGTGGGCTTTTCTTCCCTTATAAATAAGAGATCTATTAAGATTTCTTTTTTTCCCTTTAGCACTCATAGAAAATATGATAATTGTTTTTTTCAGGCATGAAGGAAATTGGTCCTCTCTCCTCTTTGATAATTCTTTCAAGAAACAAGTAAAATAATCCTGCAATTCCTTGAGATGGTAAAATATGAGTATCCCCATAGTCCAGGAACCACCATCAAAAGCTGAAAAAGTGAACGATATGGGTTGTGAATTCTGCTTATGTTCTAATCAAATTTGGAGTAGAATCCTAAAGAGCATATAGCCATTCTCAGTACATAATGTGTTTAGAAATATGTAGATATTAATATCACTACTAGTAGTAACAGCGCTATAAAAGAAAAAATAGAAATGAAAAAAAATCCTTAAGATTATTGCTTAGAGAGGACTATACAGGGAAAAATAAATAAGAGGAAGCAAGGGCATTATACTGTGAAGGTCAGTTTTAGATTTATCAATGGTTCCCTCTTCGCTAAGGCACTTCTTAGTTTCCTTAGATTTCCAGTGGATTTCTATGCCCTGAGCAGAACAATTTTGTAGGAGCCAAGCAGTACCTTGAGAATGGACAAGGTTGTCTCTTTTAACAGTCCCTTAGATGCTGACTAATTATTTTGATAATCTGAAAATCAGGGACAGAATTACAAGTTTTCCATTTTATCTGATGCCAATCACTGAGGAGAAATGTAAATTGTAAAAGTATAAATTACCCTAGATCACTCTGTATTCTATCTTCAATATGAATGCTTCCTTCTTGCCCTTCCCTCCTCTTCTAACCAAATCAACTCTTCAATTTAGTTTAAATATTTGTAGCTTTGATCAACAATCCTTTATCCTGATTCAGAAAAAAGCTGATGACTTCATCTCTAGTGATATAACTAAAAATTTTAGATTTGTAAAAATTCTCTTTTAAACCTTTGAATTCCCTAATCCAGTCTCTCGGGAATAGCAGGCACTCAATAAATGTTGAACAATTAATTAATTAATTATATAAAGTAGGCTTCAGGTTCAAAGCCAAGATTTTTTTTAAGTTTAATGTTAAAATGAAATTATTATAGCTCACATTAATAAACATAAAAAATTCCATTGAAAGTTAGAGTGAACATTGGATTTGCTGCCTTTCCTGCTTTAATACTGAAGAGACTCCTGGAAAGAAAAATCACCATTAATCATCTCATTGAATTTAATTGAAATAATGTAAATGAAAGTACTTTGTAAACTGTTATGGTATACACAAACAAGTATTCTTTTCTACCATACAATGTTATAGTTTTGATTAAGCAAATAAAATCTTACTGTGGAAAAAATTTAAGTGGTAAAATCTTGTTAAAAGAAAGTGAAAATGGACATACAGATGGCCAAGAGGCACATGAAAAGCTGCTCAACATCACTAATTATTACAGAAATGCAAATCAAAACTACAATGAGGCATCACCTCACACCGGTTAGAATGGGCATCATCAGAAAATCTACAAACAACAAATGCTGGAGAGGGTGTGGAGAAAAGGGACCCCTCTTGCACTATTGGTGGGAATGTAAATTGACACAGCCACTATGGATAACAGTATGGAGGTTCCTTAAAAAACTACAAATAGGACTACCATACGACCCAGCAATCCCACTACTAGGCATATACCCTAAGAAAACCATAATTCAAAAAGATACATGCACCCCAATGTTCATTGCAGCACTATTTACAATAGCCAGGTCATGGAAGCAACCTAAATGCCCATCAAGAGACAAATGGATAAAGAAGATGTGGTACATATATACAGTGGAATATTACTCAGCCTTAAAAAGGAACAAAATTGGGTCATTTGTAGAGATGTGGATGGACCTAGAGACTGACACACAGAGTGAAGTAAGTCAGAAAGAGAAAAACAAATATCATATATTAATGCATATACGTGCAATCTAGAAAAATGGTACAGACGAACTGGTTTGCAAGGCAGAAATAGAGACACAGATGTAGAGAACAAATGTATGGACACCAAGGGGGGAAAGCAGGGGCTTGGGGGAGTGGTGGTGGGATGAATTGGGAGATTGGGATTGGCATTGTATACACTAATATGTATAAAATCGATAACTAATAAAAAAGTATAAAATGGTTTATGTTGGTTAGATAAGTGATTATCTATCTATATTCATTTTAAAAATCAGTGTCAAAGTTCATGGCATATTTAAGAAGTTATAACACCATAAGAGATTAAAAAAAGACATTACATTTCTACTTCCTAAATTAGAAATTTCTAGACTTTCATAGGTAAAGTTTCACCCACAGGAAGTACATTGACGTATATACTGATCAATCCATTATTTCATCAAAAAGATGAAATAAATGACTGAAGTCTATGCATTTACTATTATTTGTACACATGCTTTTAAAGATCTCACTAGAAACTCTCCTATTCCATTCTTTAAATCTAATCTCAAATAACTCTCCCATGATTAACCTACATCTTCATCCAAAGCATTACTAATGGAATACAAATGAGATTTACTTTCAATTTCCATAATAATCACTGCAATTTACGTTAAATTTACATAATAATCATAATTAAGTAGCATTATAGTAATGGTTATAAAAACACCTGTCATAAATAGCATACACAGAATTTTGAGGGAGACAGAAGCTTTAAGCTATATCGATATTTATTTTACTGTCTTGTTTTACTGGAAATATATTCATGCCACTAATCTCTTGTAATATTTCTGTTTAACTTCAGCACAGAGCTGTAGGGGTATATTACTTTTTTATTTTGAGAATAAGATGATGCATTCTGATTATCTGAAAACCAGGAATGAATTTACTAGTTTTCCATTTGTGGCCAACACTTAAAGTCTGGGTAAAAGAATTAAATAATCATCTATTTTTGTTACTGCACCATTGTAAATGTTATTTCTTTTCTTTTACTTTGCCCAGTTCTATTATTGTCTTGCGTTAGTTTTGTCTCTCATCTTTTTACCTAGTTTTTCTATCTTCTAGAACTGTTTTTCCACTTTGACACTTTTATTCTTTTTGTTTTCCTTCCAGGATAATTAAGTCTCTCATTGGCTATGCTAACATGGGCATGAATAGATAGCTTGACATGCTGTGAGAGGAATCTTGTCTTACACAGAGAATATATTAATTAGGACTAGTGTCAAATTAAAATTGCACTGGACAGAGTTAAATAAGCAAGAATGACTTTATTCAAGATCATTGCAAAAGGGGAAAGAGATTGAATTCAACTGCACTGGAACAAAAAGCAGGAGAGTTTTTAAGCACTGGGATGAGCTACTGGAAAGTATTGAAGGACATTAGGAAGAGGTTGGTCAGTGTGATTATGTCATCTGTGTCTGCTAATTGATGCTTATCAAAGTTAGGCTCCTACCTCTCACAGAAACTAGAGATAGGGGTATGATCTGTCTTGATTATATTTCAAAGGATGGCTATCAGATTCTTGAAAAAGACATCCTTAGTTGTAAAACCGGTAAAAGCCTGTAAGAAGATTTACATTTCAAAGGGGGAAATGCTGTAAGAATAGAGAGATCAGGGGCCTATAGACAGGAAGTAACCTGTCCAAAGTTTAGACAAGCTGGGAGAACATTCAGGCCATCTTGGTCATTAGGTTTGGCTAAAACTATAGAAAAGTCCAAAATAACTACAGCTACAGCTTGTCTAATTTTTTTTTTAAGCTCATTTCTTTCTCACATAAAAGAGTGAAAATTTGCAGTCCAGAGCAAATGGCAGTTTTGTCCTAAGAGGTCTTCAAAATCCAGGTTTCTTCCAGATCACCATTCCCCTATTTTAGGGGGTGCTCATTTTCTTCATAGTCCAGTAGCACCTCCATTTACATTCCAGGTAGCAAAATGGAGAAAGGGAACCATGATAAAGGCAAATGTCTTGTGTTTGCTGTCTCTTAAGAGAAGTTCCTAGAAGCTTCTGTGGGACATACCTTTTTACGTTCTTTTTGTCAGACAGTCTGCACAGTCCAGCATTTTGGATAGCTAAATAAATGTCCATACTTTCCTTCCCACATATACAACAGACTCTTTCATCAAATAAATGATTCTATTTGCAGACTCATGTTTACCTCACTTTTAAAGAATTTATGGAAAGTGACAAAAGCAGTCAAAACACAACAAATTTAAAAATTTCTCTTTGCTCCCCTAACACTATAGTTTTGTCAACCCACAGCCTTCTAAGAAAATTCAGGAGACAGTGTCCACAAAATGCATTGCCAAGAAAGAATGAGGTAGCTTTTCAAACTTGAAATATCTGAGCTGCTGTCACATGAATGATTCCATTATGCCATTGAAAAAAGTTCAGATTTCACTAGTCTATCATTGCTAGTACGAAATTTTTTATTTCTTAACCTTACGTTAAGCATCTAGTAACTAAAAAACCCAGAATAAAAGGAGCTTAAATAAGAAATTTATTTCTCACCAGTATAAATGTCAGAAACTTTATAGTTCAGCAGTGGAGAAGTAGTTTAGAGACTCAAAATACTTCCAGCTCTCCTCTCTGTCATCTCTACAGTGTGTCTTTGTCTTCATTATTCAAGGCAGCATGTACAGTCCGGAACACAAGATCGAAGAAGAGATAAAAAAGAGAATGTGAGTGGTTTGCTCTAGGAATCTCTTAAGGAAGTTCCTGGAAGCTGCTACAAATCACATATACTTGCATCCCATCTGGACAAAACTTAGTCACATGGAAACACCTAGCTTTAGGACGCTTGGATGATATAATCTTTTTTTTTTTCCTTTGCTTTTTAAAAAATTTTTAGTCATACATATGCCTGGCTAAATATGTTATCCTTTTGGGAAAAAGGAGAGAAAAATATTGAAGGAAACAGGCAGCTTCTGACACAGGGTGATACAGCCAGTGGTACATTATAACTTTAATGACAATTTGGGCCTCTCTTGGGCAAATTCATTTATTCTTTCATTTAGTAAATTCTTATAAAATACAGTCTGTAAACAATCCTTGGAACAATCCTCTGATGTAAGTAAACAGACCTGATAACATATTTTTAGAGATGAGGAAACAGACACTGACAAATTAAGTGACATCTGAATGCCACAGTGTTACTGATTTGTGAAGCCTGATCTCTCCCTCCCTTTTGCCCCTTACCAATCAATTCTCCACACAGTAGCCAGTGAGTTTATAAAAATCCATCTGTTGATGTGATTACCCTAGTTAAAATTTGTGATATCCTCCTATTATCCTTAGAAGGAAGTCCAAATACTTTAACATAGGTCACAAGGCCTTTTCAAATTCTGAGCTCTTCTCATGTACCCAGGAACCACATCCTACTCTGTGTTCTGTCCTTCACTTGCTCCCAAATATATGCTCATTATACTGAAGTCCTTAACATGGGAGAAACTTCTCTTACTTCCAAGCCATTAAAAGATATTCACTTCATGAGATATATTTTTCTTCTTAATCTGGCACTCACAATTCCTTTGTCTAATTTATGCCTACTATTTTTTTTCTCATTTTTTTCCCTAAACTGAGTTATAACAAGCGTATAATGAAGGGCATAAAGTTTACTAATCTTAAGTGTACAGCTTGATAACTTTTTACATTCATATATACCTGCATAACCACCAGCCAGATTAAAGTATAAAATATTTCCAGTACTCCAAAAGCACTCCTGCCCCTTCCTGATTAATAGCTATTCCCCTACCCACAAGGACATAATTTTATGACTTCTTTCACCATGAAAGAGTGTGATAACTTTGTGGAGTGTCACTTGGCTAAGTTAATCTACCTTCCCCAAAAGTCAGGTTTTAGTATGTTTCCAGATAAGGTGAGCTACAAGAGACATTCTTACTTGAGAGGTAGAGGACTGAAGGGATACCATGGCCATATTGTAGCATATACACACCTCTTCCCAGTTACTCAATTAAATGTTAATCTAAGCATTGCTGTAAAGGGATTTTGCAGATATAATTAAAATCCCTAAGCAGTTGACTTTATATCAGGGAGATTACCCTAGGTCATTCTGATTTAGCCAGAAATCCTTTAAAAGAGTTTAGGGCTTCCCTGAAGGTTAGAAACTCCCAACTATAGACATTAGATAAGCTTCAGACCCCGCCCATGGGATTCTAGCTTGCTCCTGATCTTCCCTTGTGATTGGTGGCCTACATGACCTATAGACTTGGAACTTGCATAGCTAGCCTCTACAATTGCATAAGCCAATTTTATATATATATATATATATTATATATATATATATATATATATAAAATAAATATGTGTATATGTTTTTCAGAAGGATCCAAAACAATACTGAATATCGGGTTTTTGTTTTGTTTTGTTTTGTTTGCGGTACGCGGGCCTCTCACTGTTGTGGCCTCTCCCGTTGCGGAGCACAGGCTCCGGACGCGCAGGCTCAGAGGCCATGGCTCACGGGCCCAGCCGCTCCGCGGCATGTGGGATCCTCCCGGACCGGGGCACAAACCCGTGTCCCCTGCATCGGCAGGCGGACTCTCAACCACTGCGCCACCAGGGAAGCCCTGAATATTGTTTTATTGATACATTATGTGTGGTAATAGTATATCAGTGTGGAAAGGAATGATAAACTGGAAGTTCAGTATTGTGGGGACGTGTTGAGAGGGAGGAAGAGGAATGAGCTTGTGAGTTTACGCGAAGGTATAAGATATATTTTAAAGGAAAATACATGACCTAAAAAAGCTAAAATTTGATAAGCTTGGTGGTGGAGCTATGAGTTTTTGTTATATTATTCTGTACATTTCAGTATTATTGAATTATGTCCTAATAAAAAAATAGTCACCTGAAATTTAAAAAAAATTAAAGTTCATAGAGCCAGCACAGTGTAATGAAAAAGACTAAAGTTTGGAGTTAGAAAACTTGGTTTTTGCTTTATGGAATTTTGTGGTTGCTCTTCACTTAACGCCAGCCATGTTAAAGATAAACATTGGAGACCAAGTAAATATATTAAAGTATCCTATGTTTGAGTATAGATAAAACTGGGCCACACAATTGAACAGAGACTTGTATTTCCATCTGCCTCTGGGACTCAGGACTCCAGTGTCTAGACAAAAGATGGGACTAATTAAAAATACCTACTTGGATGGCTTACTGCATGGAGTTTCATAACCCACACTGTGTTGTTTGATTTTTGGTTCTGCCATTTGCTAGTTTTGTGACCTTATTTAAACAGTCTAAGCCCGAGTTTCCACATTTAAAAAATTAGGCTATTTACATCTGCCTTGCAGAGTTTTATGAGGATTAGAGATAAGGTGCTTATTGTTTAGGATGGTGCCTGGCATGAACACAGACACCCAATAACAAACAGCAGTTCTTAATACTAAAGATAATCCCTCTTGGAACAATCCCTAAGATATTTGAATCCTTGTCAGAACAGGATACCTATTCATCTTACGGATGATTATTTTAAACTGATTCTAAATGCATATATGTATTCAAAGTAAACAGGAATTATAAGTACATAGATAGCATAGAAATTATTTCAATAATACATTTCAGTTAGCTCCAGAAATATTATTTTTTATGATTTTAACACAAGGTAGATTGCCCACTACAATCTGTTTGACTTAAAATTATACATAACCCAATTAACTATTTTTTAAAAATTCATGCTTGTTTAGAACAAACATGAAAATAGATCACTCATGACTTAGGAACATAAAAGTTGTTGGCATAAGTTTGGGGTAAAAATAGGAAATTATGGCTTCTGTGGATACACATTAGGACAGTTTTAAGATGAGCAGCCTTACCGAGGAGAATAGTCTGCCAAGCAATGAGGTAAGATGGGAATTGTTTCCTAACAAAAGGATACCCACTCAGTCTTCTCCTTCTCAGCCTCAGGCTAAAGGAAGATTTCTGCTGCTTTTGTTGGTAACAAATGGGAAGCAAGTTTTAATGAAAATATCATGAGCTTTATAGTATATAGACAGAGACTTTTAACTCCAATCCTATCACTTCTCAGTGTTGGTTTCTTCATGTGTGAACCCAAGAATAGTAATGCCTACCTTGCAGTGTTATTTTAAAAATTAAATGAAATAATATATGTAAAAATATATGATACAAAATTGGTGCTCAGTAAACACTGGTTCATTTTACTTTTCCCATCAGTTTTAAGGACTGTCTTCTTTATACTTAGTTCAAGCTCAAAATAAGATGAAGTGTTACACGAGGCATAGATACAAATTCTCCAGGTATGGGTTAGTGCTAAGATGACTAAACTGTACATAAGAATATTAACCTCTCTGATCTGAAAGTTCATAAAACAGTAACATTCCCTCACCAAATTAGAAGGAAATTTTCTAGGTACTTCCTGGGAGTTTGGAGGGACATTTATGGAGAGGAAAGACAATACACTAGATTGGGAAGTAGGGGCCTGTGACAATTAATTACACACAGAAGACTGTTGGGGACAAGCCTATCACTGTGAGCAGACTACCTGGGCATAGAGGCCACATCAGGTATTATATTCCTCATGCATCCATTCACTCTGATGGAAAACAGAGTCAGTGCAGCTAGTCTTGTGGTATAGTTCTGCCAACAAAATGATGTCCAACAGACATTCTACAGTAAAAAGATCCCTCCCCCAAGAACAGTTAAGGTTTGCTCAGTGAGAGAAATTATGGAACTTGAGTTGATGATAATTAGTCTTTAAACTCTTTTCATGCCAGAGGAAAAAAGTGTTGCTAGCCCTTTGGTTTGTCCTCTGGAAAAATGTTTGCAGGTTCCTAGGCAGAAAATTTGAAGGTACCGAAAGTAAATGAATTTCAAAGTATAATTGTTACACTTCCTTATTTTAAATGAATGCATATGGAGGTCATCTTCAACATGGGAGAAGAATTCATAAGAATATAGAAGGGCCTTATTAAGAAAATTTGGGGAAATTATAATTCTCCCTCTCTCTCTCTCTCTCTCTCTCTCTATATATATATATATGTATAGAGAGAGAGAGAGAGAGGGGGAGATGAAGAACAAATAAGAGAGAAAATCCTAAGAAACAAAAAAAATCTAGTGTGGATAAAAATTCAGAATGAGTATGCTATTCTACTCTGGAAAGATGGACTGGGCGTATTATAGAACAAAGAAAGGAAAAGGCCCAAACTTAAAAAAAAAATACCAAGAGATTATCAGATGGAAAAGAGCAAGCAGAAGATGTGAACCAACAGGACCTACTTTACTGATCAGCTGAATTAAATCAGCTATAATAATATGACACATCTCTAGTGTCATTGTATACGCAACTCAGCTCTCTGTGTCCTTCTGTTGTTTGTGATAAGAGCAATCATCCTATTTCCCATTGTTTTTAAAAATATAAACAGAAGTAGGACCAGAAGCTACATTACAAAGAGACTGCCAAAATGTGCTGATAACAGCTAGGATGTTTCATAGCTGTCACATTTAGACTCCCTTTACACAAATAATCCAAAGCAAACCAAAAAGCAACAACAGATTATGCCCACACTATGGAATTTTGAACTGATATTGTGGCTATGTAAGGCAATTCATACAAAATAGAATCTTTTGAAGAAGTTCTAATGTCTCCATTCTAAGTGCTTTATAATTCACCATTTATTCTTTCATAACACTTATATTGGGGATCAGTACCTTTCTTTCCCTCTAAGAGAGCTCGAAATCAGCCTTTTAGTCAGAGAATGAGAATTAACCAGGGGTCAAAATATGAGGAAATTAAGACCAGCTTTGCCATCTTATTTCTGATTTCAGTCTGAAATAAAATGGCCACGATATCTTCAATGGAGTAGGCATCATTTTGTTCAGATGATGTTATGCTTAGATGTATGACCATCAGAATTGATGCTGGGGGAAAACGGTAGTAATCCATAAAAATGAGTTATACACTTGAAAAAACTTCCAAATGGATTCTGCAGTCTAACCAAATTTGTCCTAGTTTGAATAGATATTGTCATGAAAAAAACCTGCTATTTTTTATAAGCTAGAATGACATTTTTAACTAAAATGTAACCTTCTAGAAGGCAAGATTTCTGTTTTGTATTCTTCTCTTTTTCTCTGTATAGCATTTTTCTACCTACCTACAAGGAGCTCAAAAATAAGAATCACTTGACAGAACTAATTCTTATAAATTTAAGTATTAGCTCTGGAGACTCAAAGTGTCCTAAAGTCAGTTGTTATTGGTGTTCCCAAATATTAAATTTTTTCTTACTTCCACTCTTTCCTTTCCACCAAACTCTTCTCATTTTACACCTTTGCTTCCTTTTCTTTTATTGTTTCTTTTCTAACTGTGCCTTTCTATGATAAAAACAATGACACCGTTGACCATTTTGTATTCCCACTGATGGCACTCATAGCTAACGGGATTACTGACCACTGCCCTATTTCCTAGGAAACGAGAAAGTGATGCTGAATTGAGTTAGCTTTAACTGAAAATGTGCACATTAACCCCTGACCAGAGTGCACGTGAAACAAAAGCTATTGCTAAAAATAGTTCCTTTTTCCTTTTAGTTCATTCACCATTTTTAATAAACTAGAGAAAAGCTATCTTTAGTGTCTCTAGTTCATTTTATGACATTATCATTTACTGGTTTAAGTTTAATGTATAACTAAATAAATTCATTTTTACTTAAAACATAGCTTTTAAAAACAGGTAAATGTATATATTGATTCTTTTGCTAGAAACCCTTTATCATTTGAAACAAAATACCATTTTTTAATTCTCTCACTCCAGTAGCTTATATGGCGCTATATATTAAACTAGGTCTGCCTAGAGTCTTTAACACTCCACCTACTAACATCTGTCCAAAGGGAAAAAAAGGTACAAAAAATTTCAGAAAATAAGGATTTTTCTGAGTTCAGTGTTTCTCAACAAAAGGAGGATGTATAAGTATTCATCAGTATAAAGCACAGAACAAGGATTTAACTGAAGTCATCAAGAATGAGCTTTGTAAAGCTGTTCTCTAGCATCCCTTGGTTATTAGACATTGATTAAATAAGAAGAAACTTTGAAAGAGCTGGAATCTCTGACACATTTGAAATACTCAAGTTTACAGAAACTGTTTTAGATAAAATGAGAACCCCTGCTGATCCTGGCCCACTTTTAGAGATACATTAAAACCCTAAGCTTTTTTTATTTCTAGAATAAGTTGTTAAGTGATTTTCTTTTACTTTTTTCCTTTCGGCCCGGATGGACCCACATCTAAACCCCTACTTAAGGTTTATGAGGACATTTCTTGAATAATGGAAATCAATTATAAATTTCCTCACTCTTTTTACTTAAAAATAAATCTTTTATTTTTATTCTAGTTTTATATATTTCAAGATTCTACTTGTTCAAATAAGTGTAATAAACAAACACCAGTCAAATAAACTAGGTTTTTGGATGCTAATCAAATACAGCACTTGAAATTCTGAGCTGCACATTTCCTTCAATATCAGTACAGATTTCTGGAGGTTACATGATACTTGTTTGGATATTGCAATGAGAAACAAGACCATGCTAATCATGGGGAAAAGTTCATCATTCTGTTGAACTAAATTCACTTTATGTTCCATTTCTTTGCATCACTAACAATAGGTTTTTTAATCCAACTGTGATAATACTTTTGCCGTGAACATACACTTCCCTGTATGAAAGTCACAACAGGCAATTGATGTTGGAATGGCTTAGAAGAAGGAAACATATACATATGTGCAACTCATACAGAAAGCGGGAAGAAAACTTGCCATGATTAGCAGGACGGTCATACACATCTTAAGTTATAAATGTCATGCACATCTATCAACATTAATTTTTCCTTTCCTTCCTGACGATATCATTGTAGCTTAGCTAATACGATGAATCACCAAAACTTTCAGAGACAAAGGAGCCAGTAACTAAAAGTTGAACTTTCTCAAATAGAGTATTCTTAGAATAGCATTGTGACAAGTGGCAGCACAAATCAATATAGAGTATTAGCCATTCACATTCATAAGGAAAAAAATAATCATTTCACACTGAGAAATATCCAAGGTCCAATAATGCAAAAAAGTGTTTTTATTTGTTATGGTTGTTATAAGGGTTAATAAAACTAACCTTCACCTCCTTTTCTCAAGTAAGATAAGTATGGAAAACATTCCTCTAATAGATTTACACATATATTGTTTATATTAAAATAACATTTTATTTGATGAAATAAATTATTAGCCAGCCCAGTTAATTAAACAGAAGTGCCTAGGTCATTAGTTAACTTATTTTAGCCTTCAATCAAGTGTACTACATTTAGTTTCCTGTTTCATTTTTACATTTCTAAGTATCCAGATGTATCCACTTGATACACCCCTGGATATAGGAGAGTATGAACAAGAGACTCCATGTTTGGAAAAGTGAAAAAGGATATTAATCAGTACAGTCACAGCTCATAGAATTGCTGGGAGGGCTGAAGAAATGCTCTCGTGGCTAGACTTCCAAAAATGACTTTTAATACCGCAGTGGTACAGAGCCCCAAGGAGGCTCACTGTCATGATCCATGCCAACAAATTGGATAACCTTTCTTCCTTCATGACTTAGATCCAAACCAAAGTAGCATACGACTCTATCTAATGTGCCAAATCCAAATCACACGTGGAACTACAGCCACAAAGAAACTGAGAATAGTAAATATTGTCTCTCCAGCCTCTGCATTCCAGAAAAAATATTAGAATGGGTTTTGAGAGAACTGATACACTTCTCCATTTGTTGTATTTGGAAACCAAAATGTTTATGAGTAAGGGCTAAGTAGACCAAGACTTAATCCCACTGAAGACAATTTAGTTTTACCAAGGAGCACCATAATATACTATAGAAGAATTCCATTTCTACATGATTTCTAGCTAAAAGGAATGGATGAATCATCAGAAATCCATCACCATTCATTGAGGAGAAAAACCCTAATATTGCTGATGTTCCTGTCTACTGATGGAGAGTCACAATGGTCATTTTCATTCATAAAAATGTGAAAATGATGTTCATGAGACAGAGCATTAATTAATCTAAAATTAGTTGCATCTTATTTTATTTATTTTCAGCTTTATTGAGGTATAACTGATAAACAAAATTGTAAGATATTTAAAGTGTACAACATGATGATTTGATATACATATATATTGTGAAAAGATTCCCCCCATTGAGTTAACATCTCACGTATTTACTTTTTTGTGTGTGTGAGAACATTCAACTTCTGCTCTATTAGCAAATTTCAATTATACAATACAGTGTTATCAGCTGTAGTCACCATGTTTTACATTAGATCCTCATACCTTCCTTATTCATCCTATAACTGAATGTTCATACCATTTTATCAGCTTCTCCCTATTTTTCCCACCCCTGGCAACCACTTTTCACTTCTCTGTTTCTATGAGTTCAACTTTTTTTTATTTTTAAGATTCCACATATAGTGAACCTGTGCAGTATTTTCTTTTTCCAGCTGACTCTGACTTATTTCACTTAGCATAATGACCTCCAGGTTCATCCCTGTTGTCACAAGAGGAGGGAGGATGGGTAGATTTATTTTTCATTTACCCATACACAGATGGAATGGCCCTTTTGGGTTTTCTCTTCATGAGATGCTCTCTTAGACTTTATCTGCAGGATACCCCATTATAATTCCATAGCCTCCACAATTTTAAAATTGAAGATTATGAACAATAGGGCTTGGTGGAAAACTTGTGATAAAAAGAGATCTTTGACATTAATATATCTATCTTCCAAGATGCCCATTTTTATAGTGTTTCAGCTTTCTATAGTTACTTTCTTCTCAGCTCAGTGATATGTTTTAATAGTGTCTTCAACTTTTTTTTTCAGAGAGGGTTATGTATGCTGTCTAATATACTGTCAGAAATGTAAATCTCCTTATTTATCTACCAAACTATTCATTTCTTGCTTTTCCAGCTATTCTTATCCTGGACAAAAGACTTTTTGGACACATTAGAGCCAGTGAAGACCTATCACATGGAAAACAAACTAGGTTTATTTTGTGAAACTTGAAAGACAAAGTAAAAATACTCTTATCATAGGTAAAAACGTTTGAAGTTCATGTATACAATACCTATGATATTCTGTTTTCTGTAAGATGAATGCTTATAAGTGATATAGAATTTAATGTCAAACCAATGTGAGGAAGAACATTTGAACACAGCTTTCCCAAAATGGAGGAAGAGAACCACCCTTCATTGGAAGTGTTCCCAAAAGTGCTGAATGATTATTTTTCCATGGGATTAATATAAAATATATTATTCAGGGGTTGAATAGATGACAACTAAATTTCCTTGCGTTCCAATATTCATTTTTTTTAAATCCTAAAATAAAACATTTACTCTTCTTTAGGTTCCAAATGTCTGAAATATATTCCGAATTATCAGACATTCTTCAATTAAACTATTCTCAAATACAGTAATACGTTTTCTAAACATTTCTTGATTCAAGAATTCATTTACTCTTGAATTTCTTCTAAGATGACAGGAAATAAATGGAATTATTTCATTATTTTTGTTATGTTTTTCCAAACACTTACATGTTTCAACAATTATCAACTTAAGGAGTTCCATAGTTTGTTTATTTCCTTCTAACTTGTAAATCAGAAAAAAACATGATCACAGATTTAAAATAAAAGTACTTCAACTCTATCATGTTAATATTGAGAGTTCAAAGTTTGATTACCTGGAGGAATCAGTATTCATTTTAATAACAGTGTTATCATAAATGTAATCACAAATCATATCAAATTATATGCATACATAAAGATACAGCATCAAAAAATAGCCCAAATTCACACATTAATTTCTTAGTAACCTTACTGTGTAATCTACGCAATAATTACCTATGAAGCTATCATTTTCTTTAGAAGTCATATACCATTTGTTCCTCATAGACTTTTTATTTGTTTGCTTTTTTATGTTTTTTGTTTTTATGCTTCAGGAAAACCCATTTCATGCCTCTTGCCACAATCTGGCAAGTCAAAAAATAAAAATATTACAATTGAGTGTTATTTTCCTGACCAAGACCTCAGCATTAAATAAATCTTAGCCTGAACTAACAAATGTCACAAAGTCAAAAGCATGAAAACCCATACAATAATCATATAAAAAATTAAAATGATGCTCTAGATCATATAAAATAAATATCAATGCAATATGCACATTGATTATGTGGGGGAAGAAACCTACAGCAAGTAACATATAACTACTGTATCCAAAATTTGAGCTAAAACTATTAGCTTAGCTAGAAGAGGCATCAAACATTTAATTAAGAGGGATTTTGTTTTATCTTCTTAGACTTTAGAAGGGTATATAGAGGGAGATGATCCTGGTACTTTAAGAAGATTTATAAGGATCTCTGAGTCATGCTTTCTTTTTCCTCATATAAATTTCTCAGTAGTAGGCAAAAACTTTCAAAAATCACTATGCTGACCTTGGTGGTATGCTTTAAGTAGCATATTTACTGCTTCTAGTTTTGTTTTTTCCACTGAAAAGCATTTAAAATGTGAGGTGCTACCTTTTACCCATCTCCAGCAAGAAGGAAGCAGTTTTGTCCATCATCTTCAGGATTTATTCTGTCTCCTGAGAGCTCACAGCCCTCCCTAATTCAAATGTTTATTTCTCTTTGTCCCTTCATAGCTTTCAACTTTCCCACCCCAACTTAGCTCTCAGTGTCTTTGAATAAACTAAGAAAAACAAAGAAAAGTCAAAGTGGCATTTTTTGCAAAATTCCCTGCTGAATGTGGATTGGTGACTTGGTTATGATGAAAACTAAAGGTGTAAAGATTATATCTTAATAAGAGATAACGTTATTGAATAGCTTCTGTGCATGATGAATGATGCTAGCACTTTACATTGCTTTATATCCAGTACTCACACTCACATTGACAACAAAATTTTATTTCCATTTTAGGGATGAAGAAATCAGGTGCAGAGGATTTAAGTAATTTTCCCAAAGCCCCACACATAGTGAATGGAAAGCTGGGATTTGGATAAAATCTGTCTATCTCTAAACCCTGTCTGTATTTTTTTCCTTCCATATTGATCTTCTAGGAACATAGAGAGTGATGAGGAAATTCATTTGGGTTTTAATTTCCAGAAAGGTAGATAGATATGCTTGCTAATTTGTTTTCATGCAATTCCATAAACATTTCTTAAATTGTTATTTTGAGAACACTGTATTATGCAGATTGTAGGGAATATTCAAAATATCTTTTAGACAACATCTTAAATTCAGGATGCTTATAGTCTAGAAATGAAGTAAAGTAGTTCTATCTATCTATATGAATTCTATCAAAAGATAGATATCTATCTTTTGATCCATTGGTCAATGTGATAGATCAGGCTGCTATAATATATTATCATAGACTGGGTGGCTTTTAAACAACATCGACTTATTTCTCATAGTTCTGGAGGCTGGGAAGTCCAAGATCAAGGTGCCAGTATATTCACTATCTGATGAGAGCCCTCTTTCTGGTTCATAGACAGCCATCCTCTCCATGTGTCCTCACATGTTGGAAAAAGAGCAAGTGAGCCATCTAAGGTCTCTTTTACAAGGCACTAAGCCCATTCACGATGGTTCCACCCTCATGGCCTCATTACCTCCCAAAAGCTCAATCGCCAAATACCACCACATTGGAGATTAGACTTCAACATATGAATTTTGGGTGGACACATCCAGTCTATTGTAGTCAACTATATGCATCCTGATTCTGTTTTCAGCATCAGATCCAATTAATGTTCACACATAGACATAAAATCTTTTCATCTTTTTCTTCCTGTAATATAGCAAACAATCTTGCTAAGGTGATTTCTGCAGTCTGTTTTTACTATTGAAGAAGATTTCAGAGAATCATCAAACAGATAGATTTGGCTTTAGCTGCATAAAAAAGTAGTTTGATTTATTTTGCAAATAAACAATACAAAGGGGGTGTTGTGGATTACTGTTATATGATGCCAACCCCTCAGGTTTCCTTTGTTCGTCAACCTACACAGCTTAGGCAAATTCTACTGAAAATGTTTCCTGATGGGCACATACATATAGAATCACAGATAACTGGGATATCCTCACTGAAATACAGCCACTAGATAAGCTCCCACAAGTTACAGTCTCAGTTCAGAGATTTTGGAGTTTAACATTGTGTACTCGAATGCTTCCAAATCCATTCTGGGTGTTCTATCCAGCATTTGTATTCAATGGTTCAACCAAAAAGTAAATTAAAAGCTGAAATAAACTCAATATATTCATTGAGCTTTTTACCCCTAACCAAAGCAAATGTAAAACTGTTTTCCAGGCCATTAACTGAATTAGATTTTACTCTGGCTTTTTTGTTTACATGCTTGTTGGTTTCTAATTCAACTGACTGGGTCAAACAGGAACTAAATCTACATATTTCTCTATGAAACAGGTATAAAACAATATAAACTATTTTTCTAAACCAAACTTAAACCAAACAAATATTTCATTAAGCCTAAATTTGTGAGAGAAAAGAGGAAGGGGAGGTGTTCTGGCTTCAGAGATTGCACTGTAGTGACTTGAAGATACTCTTATGATGCTAAATATCAATATGGAATTTCAGCTACTCATCACTCTGGTGCTGTTATGTCTGACTTCCCTTTGATATCATGCCAAATTCTTTTCCTTTAACTTATTTATTCACAATCCAAATAACCAAAATGAATTCACATGCACACACTCATACATACACACATACACATTTACTCAAAAAAAAAAAAGTTAATTATTTGTCACTGCCAGCTCTACTAGGTATACGCTTCTCACTGTGGTTTTCAAGATCTTTTATAACATGGTCTTAACTTATCTTTCCAGCATTATTGCCATAATTTCACCTCTGTAAATCCTAAGTAACCACAAATTGAAATAATTCACTGTGGCTAAAGGCAATAATATTCTATATCAGTGACTTTGTTATTACTGTCCCTTTACCTATATTTTCTTTCTATTGATACTTTTATGGGAAATTCTACTGTTAGGACTTTGTAAAATTCCAAAGGTAGAGGAAAGGTAAGCAGAAGCCAAATTATTGTATGACTTACTAAAGGGTACAATATATAATATATCCTGAAGCATCTGATACAAGACCATAATAGGCATATTTAATAGATTATTTTCCCAGAGTGAAAAGGAAGTTAGATAATAGAAATAAGGTTAACAGTAAAGAGACTAGCTAGGAGGCAAAGACAATAATTCAAATAACGATTAGGGATTTGAACTGAAGAGTATTAGTAGAGATTTATTCATTCAATCAAGTGTTGCGATTCTTTTTTTTTCAGTGTTTTCTTTTTATTATTGAAATATAGTTGATTTACAATGTTATGTTAGTTTCTGAGATTGTTTTTTTTTTTTTTTTTTTTTTTGGGTAAGGGGGGGTTCTCCTTTTTGGGCCCC
>NW_020185339.1:10223406-10255332 GCF_003031525.2 Neophocaena asiaeorientalis asiaeorientalis
GTGATTTTTTTTTTTTTTTTTTTTTTTTTTTTGCGGTACGCGGGCGTCTCACTGTTGTGGCCTCTCCCGTTGCAGAGCACAGGCTCCGGGCGCACAGGCTCAGCGGCCATGGCTCACTGGCCCAGCCGCTCCATGCCATGTGGGATCTTCCCGGACCGGGGCATGAACCTGTGTCGCCTGCATCGGCAGGCAGACTCCCAACCACTGTGCCACCAGGGAAGCCCTGAGATTCTTTTTAAATGCAGTCTGTTGTAACCAGTACTAGCTAGTACTACTCATTTCTCAATCATTGCACTTACAGCCACACGTTTATTAACTACATTATCTGGTTTCTATACTATCACAGGAGTCAGTTGTATCAAATGCCTTGCCACACATGGGTCACCATTTTTCCAGGCTCCTGTAATAGTTACCTTGTCACCCACTGCCAAGATCCAAAGTCAATGCCTTATATTCTCTATGTTTTGTTAGAGCAACACCCAGTCCTGGTAGAAAATCCTCCACAGAGATTAACCATACAGTTCACCAATGTCCCCAACCCTGGTCATGCTCAGTGTTCTCTCCAAGCACAACTCTGCCTTTCCCAGAGCTGGCCCAAGTAATGACAAGTTTCTGAACAATCTTCCATCTGTTCTATAAAGCATCTGGTCTTGTATGTAGAAGTTACTCAATAAATTCTTATTGAACAAAATCCATATATTTATTATTATATGTTTCTTTGTTATGCTCTTAACTCCAAAAAGATTTGTAATAGTCTTTACTTTTGTGCATGTGTGTATGATTATACCTCTGATCAACAGTGAAAAATTTCATTTTTACTGTCTTTAAACAGTGAAGTCAAGCATCATTTACCAGTGAATATGTGAGCTAAATAGACAGTTGTTCAGCATCATTGTAACTTCTGAGGTTCATTTTGAACCTTCATAGAGAAGTTCAAGTATGATTACAAATATTTGCTACAACGTTATCTATGTTATGTTATACCAACTTGTATTATTTTAATATAAAAATAAAAACAGCTGTTATTTACTGAGTAGATATTATGTGCCAGGAATTTTTATGCATTTGACTTAAATTTATTTTATCATCACAATATCCCTATGAGGTAGTTATTATTCAGAAGGTGCAGATTAGAAAACTGAGGGATAAGGGGAATAAATAGTATAACCAGAATTTGAAAATTGAAAGTTTGATTCCTGAGCTCACTCTTAAACACTATACAATATTTCCTTTTTAGAATGTGGAGGCATATCAGATGTTAGAACTAAGGTGTGGAATTTGCATTGAACAAGAATGTATCCTCTAAATTGGGATTTCTCAACCTCAGTTCTATTGACATTTTAGACTACATAATTCTTGTTATAGGGGCTATATGTGTATTGTCAAGTGTTGAGCAGCATCCCTGCCCTTTACCCACTAAATTCCAGTAGCACCCACAAGTCATGACAATCAAAAATGTCTCCAGATGCTTCTCAGTGTGCCCTAAATGGGCAAAATCACCTCTGTCAAGAACAACTGAGATACATTTTTAAAAAGTGAAACTATACTTAAATTCTCATTAGTCATTGATGCACCCTCATAATATAGTATGGTTGAATGATCTTGTTTCATCAAGATATAGCCTAAATTAAGCACATTTTATTCTAGGCACTCAATATCTTCTTTTCACATCAGAATGTCTTTTCAGGGACAAAAGGTATTTTTAGAAGCTGTTCTCTGTCAGTCCTTTCACTTAATCTTTCATGATGTCCATCAGCTGAGAAAAAAAGACCACAATGGAGTAAAATATCTGATGAGAAAAGATGTCTCAAAAAGCCCCCCTTCTCCCAAAGCTATTGCAAATGAACCATTATGTGTAAGCTCTCAAGGAATAGCTCTCAGGTAATAATGACTTTTTAAAAAAGTAAATTCCTGGTACTAACTCATGAGAATATAACTAGATGCAATTGTTCTTCATCAGCTCTTCAGATAGCCAATTTTATACAGGATATCAATTATGTTAAGAAAGTTCCAAGGCCATGTGAGAGATTGTTAGCAGCTTTTTTCCCCCTCAAATCTCCAGGATTTGAGAACTATGACTGCTGTGGTTTCATTAGTCTCATACTTACAGCCAAATTTTCATTCTTTCTCGTGTAGGAGTGTATCATATTATTATCAAAAGCAGTTAATATTATCATAATCAACAACCACATCATCTGTTCACACATGGTCACATGAGGATGAGTGACATGTATAAGTGCAAAATCCATGGAGAATTAGATCATTTTTTCTAATAATCATTTTAATTCATGGACCCTTATAAACTCCCAGACTTGTGCACTGAAGTTTATGTTCAGCAAACTCTAAGAGGAAGTACTTATGGAACAGAACATTTGTAATTTTTCATTGGCCGTCTAAGCTGTCTGTCTAACTGGCATAAGTATTTGACTGTTGAAAGCATGTCCTCATGGTTTAGATAAGATGTGACATTTTACATTTTAATCTGAACCAACAGCCCAGAGTTCTCAGTGGACATTTTACATTACTGGTAGAAAATTCCTTCTAAGAGTATCCTCACCTCTTACCAGTTTATTGTGCAAAGATAATATTGTGCAAATACTGGTCAGGTTTTTCATTGTGCTCTTTTCCTCTCATGTTTTTATGATTATTTCATAAACTAAAAGAAATCAGTTTAATTGTCATTTTACTATTGACTAGTTTCACAATGAATACATAAATTACCATTCTTATCACTGTATTTTCATATTTGAATTTGTCAAGTCTTCAGAGTTTTTCCTTGACTTTAAATATTTCTTGTACAAGATGAAATTCCAGTCATGATGTCAGGACCATGAAGAATAACTTTTCCTAGATAAATGATTGGTCCTTCTATATCGGTTATCTATTGCTGCATAATAAAACACCCCAAAGCTCAGTGGCTTATGACAACAACTATTTTATATGGCTCATGAGTCTGTGGGTCAGCTTGTCAACTCTGTTGATCTTGGCTAGGCTGACTCATGTGACTGTGATCAGCTTATGGGTCAACTGGGAACTGGCTAGTCCAGCATGGTCTAGGCTAAGACAACTCAGCTCTACTCCACATAACCTCTCATTCTGCAGTATGCCAACGCAGCTTATTCAACATGTTAGTTGGGTACTGTTGCAACATAGTGAGCAGAAATGCTCAACTTCTTTGAAGACTAGGCTTGAAAATGGCACGTCACTTCTGTTTCATTCTGTTGCTGAAAGGAAGTCACAAAGCTGGTCCAGATTTAAGAGGAGGGGGAATAGCCTCCATCTCTTGGTTAGAGGAGCTACAAAGTCAGTACAAAGGGCATACATAGTAAGTAATGACTTTTGTGGGGGCTGGGGGAGTTGTAATCTACCACACCTCCAATACTGACAATTTTGACATTTTGAATGTAAGCAGTGAGCCTTCTGCATGTACAGCTATGTTGTCAAAATATGGTCAGAATAAACTGATTCTGTGCAGCAATTTTATTACTCACAGGGAAGTTGATTAAACTGACCAGTTTACAGATGTAAATACGGGAGATGGCGCTTTTGAGGGATGGGTTGAGAATTTTATGATTTATCCTAAAACCCTTTCTTTACTAATAAACAGATACAGAAACATTGAAAAAAAATTGAGTAATGTCTTTAAAGCTTAGGCCTATCTTGGTAAAGTTTATCTAATGCAGCACCCTATGTATTGTTATTTTTTTAAGTCAGTAGGATCTCTGTGCATAGATGGCATGTGAAGCAGATGAAAATGAGGCAGAATGTTCTGTTCTTTAATGTGGGAAAAAGTATAATGTGCACACATTCCATTTCAATAGAAAAACCCCGTGCAAATGTAGTATTCCAAGCAGAACTAAGACTCACTATAATACTGCCTAGTAATATTACTTCTAAAAAGCTATCATAATGCTTAGCTGGACTTCAGTAGTCTTATTGCTCATGAATGTTCAAATTGCAGGGAAAGCACATTGAGAATAATTATCTGTTTTAAGCCACAACAAAGATACTTTCTTTGATTCCTGCTTATTTTGGAATATGTACAGAGGTTTAAGTGGAACAACCAAAATTTAAAAAGTAGAAGAAAAAATTACTTATGTTATAAAAGTGAATTATATATGAACTACATTAAAGGTAAACACATTTTTCTGACCTAGTTAAATGTGGTAGATTCCTCCAATCCTTTGGGAGGGATCTGTTTGCATTGGCACGTGACCGTGACTTCTGACTGCATATGAGGGATGCTGTGAGCTAAAATCAGCAATAAAAATATTCATATGTGTATATCAGTTTGCAAGGAGTGTTCATATACTTTGTGAACATGTTATTTTTATCAAATCTATAAGGAATACAGGGCATTATAATTATGCATTTTATGTGAAAAGTCTGAGGCTCAGGGAGATGGCTGACTTGTCAAATGCCATACTGCTCCTGCATAGGAGGATATGAAAGAAATGTGGGTTCTCTAATTCAATGTCCAGAGCTCTTCTCCATACACCATTATAACTTTTTCCTATAGATATTGAATAATGATGCAGTTACTTAACTCCAAATACCAGAGAGGAATGAAGAGACAGCTGGGGTCATACTTAAATCCAACTAGGTTCACACTGCTATATTTAAAATGGATAACCAACAAGGACATGCTGTATAGCACAGGGAACTCTGCTCAATATTATGTAACAACTTAAATGGGAAAAGAATTTGAAAAAGAACAGATACATGTATATGTATAACGGAATCACTTTGCTGTACACCTGAAACTAACACAACATTGTTAATCAACTAAACTCCAATATAAAATAAAAAGTTAAAAAAAAAATCTAACTAGGTTCCATGTCTAGCAAACTTGCAAGATATGTCCAGAAATCTAAAGGACTTCTCCAATACCCCCAGCCCCCCAGCCTTGGAAAACTCATGCTGGGAAACAGAGGCAGGCATGATGAATTTTATCCATAAAGAAAGTTTTGTTATTAGAGAGAAATAATGATTTTGAATATGGTTGCAGTCATTTAAATCCATCTTGTGGATGCATGGATTTGTGCCTGTGTCCTGGAGAGACGAACAGGGCTGTGACTAAGAAAATTTAAAGGAACTGTTTCAGTTTCTTCTGTAAAGTCTATACAAGCAACCTTGCCATAAGACTTTTTAAATCCCAATCTCACCCAAAGAGAGATAGGAGTCTCCCCTCTCCCCACAGTGCCAAAGAGGCCCCCAACAGCTTTATGCTGGTGTTGACTTTTACTTAGTGAGGATGGTGATGTTTGTTGGCTCCACATCGGTGACTGTTGCTATTTCTATTTCAGCAATGGGGATGCCCACTAGGAGATCCCGATGTTAGCAAAGCAATAGGAGAAGAAGGTGAGTTCATGAGTACATTGTAACAAACATTCATACACTCGGTCTCAGATGATTTTAAAAAATATATAACTTTGTACAACTTTGCTTTTTAGCTTCAGGCTGCCTTCAGTAATCATTTTACCCCATCCTGTTCCAGGATAGTCTATATGGTCAAGAGATTTGTCAGTAAAATTCAAGTCACTGTCCACTGTCCAAAGTCCAGGAACTGGGAGGAAAATGTTCAGTCATTCTGGAGCTTTCCAACCACCTCCTATTACCCTTTGCTATTATCCTTCTCTTCAGGATTTTGTGCATTCTGAAACCAGGGAAGGAACAGGGATTCCATGATAGCCTTCGGGCGAGGTAATTCATTCCATTTGGCCCATGAACTCCAGTGTCTATCTATGCTCCATTTTCTTGGCTCACTTGATATTCTTTGTTTATGCTAACATTTGTTTTCATAACCATGGACTCTGCCATTTTCTCCACTTGGAATTACCCTCACTCAATGGCCTCCTGAGTCCAAATCCAAATTTCTTATTGACTGGCTTTCTCCACACTTCCAAAACACCAAGAAAGCACAGAATTCTGGACTGTCTTCACTGTACATAGTGAGGAGTTCAGAACCCAAGGTGAGTTTGCCCATAGGCACCAACAGACTCACCTATAAAAATTGGTCTGCTACCCCTTCCATGCCATAGGGGGTATGAATCCACGACTAATGCAAGATTTCTCTAGAAGGTTTATAATCTCCCAAGGATACAGCATGGAAATGGGACACTGGACATAATCTGAGTGTTTCTACATTTACATCTTCATCTTTGCTCTCTCTCCTCTCTTCCTCACCCTTCCCAGCAGGAAACTTCTCCTAGACTGAAGCCTTGTCCTTCCTATTCCACGGCTCATTATAATAACTCTGTGCTACAAGTATTTAGGATTAACTATTGATACTAAAACTTAGTTTTGAGATTTCTAAGGAAAATCTTTTCTCTCTCAACAAAGTCTAACTTTTCCTTCATGGAACTTAAAAACTTAAGTTTTGCCAAAGCAATGACATCTTTGTTCTAGGCATTATCTTCTCCTTCCTTCACAAAACCCATAAATTCTTCTTCTTAAATAAATGCTGAGTGGCAGCTAGGAAATATTAGGGTGTGATTTGGAATAAAACTGTATTGATTTATTATTTTATTATTTTCTCAGTTTTGACTGAGATATAATTCACTAATAACATTGTATCAGTTTAAGGTGTACAACATAATGATTTGATACATGTAAATATTGCAAAATGATTACCACAATAAGTTTTGTTAACATCCATCTCCTCACATAGCTACAATTTTTTTCTTGTGATAAGGACGTTAGAAATCTACTCCCTTAGAAACTTTAAATATACAATACAGTACTGTTAACTATTGTGTGTGTGTGTGTGTGTGTGTGTGTGTGTGTGTGTGTATGATATATATATGATATTATTTTTAAAAAATAGAATACCCATATCACTATCAAATATGATTTATTCCTGGATATTCATTTGGAGAGAAATGAATTCATTTGGAGAAATTCATTTAATCCTTCATTAAAAAGTTGGATGACTGAACCAGTAATATTTGAGCCATTGTTGATAATGTAGTGTCAGTTGTGTCTACAAGCAGATGAAGTCTGAAAAACTCAGGTTGCAAAACTTTGTTTTATCGGGATGGATGCAGAACCCATAAAGGCTTATTTAACCCAGTGATCTTCAAACTGTACCTCACAGAGCCATTCAGGTCTGTGGAGCTGTTTCTGGGAAAACCAATTGTCAGTCAGAGCATCTACACTGTTTTACATACTAGCATTTCAATTAAAATTTCATGTGAAGGAAATTTCCATTATTACAGTTTTCCATTGTTACAAGAAATTATATAAATAGATGATAAATACAGTGACATAGATATAGAGCAACATATAAATGTAGATAAATAAGACAGACAGATTAGATAGATAGATAGATGTAAACCTCTATTTTAACCTTTAAATTCAATGCTTTCCTGACCAGCAAGTCCACCTTAGTTTATGGTGATGCACTGAAGTTGGTGGGAAAGGAGGACTGACTTGGTTTTCTTTGATAGAACATTTATTATTCCAAGCACAGTGCATGCTACTTTCATTATTTAATTCATCCTCACAGGAATCATGTGAAATGGTAGTATGATCTCCATTTTATGAATGGAAACAGGCCCAGGGAAGTTAAGAAACTTGTTCAGAGTCAGTGAACAAGAAAGACAGAAGTGGTTTTTAAATTAACTCAGGTATGACTGAACTAAAAGTCCATACTTTACTCCTACAGTTATATTACCATGTCGCCTCTAACATGGTAATAAGTGGTGCCAAGACATTGTGACCAAAAAGTTAGCCAGAATTCATTAGGAACAAAAGCAAAGTTAATGAAATAGAAAAACAAATTAAAATCTGACTACATACATTCACTAACGATATTATGAAGAGATCTTAGGTGAAAATAGTAAATAAGAAATTACTCGTGAAAGGAGTAACTATATTATGATTTAAAAATTAACACAGGACTTGACAACGGAAGATCTAAGTTCAAGTCCCAGATATGCCATATACTAAGTTTAGCAGCTAAGTTAATACGTGTAACTCTCCAATTAATGTTTGTAAAGTGAGGATAATAATATCTATCTCCTATAGTAATTATGAGAATTAAATACAGTTGCATGTAAAAACATGTTAAGATATAGAATTCTATACAAGTAAAAGGTACATTTATTAGAAGACATTTTTCTGTTTCAGAGTAAACTGACTTAATTCAATTGCCAACACAAGTGCACATAGTCACCCCAATGGGAGACAGATGCCTTTGGCTGGTCTATGCTTGTGCTAAAAATGAGGCTGAGAAGTAATAAGGAGCCAGCCCAGCTGAACGCTCCAATTATATTCCTTTTTTTAACCAAAGACCCAGAGGTTTCTCAAGATTCCTCTCTTTGTTTTCCAGTTAGTACACCTGGAACCCTATCCAATTTCACAGCAGTCATCTCCTTTATGTTTTGGATTGGGGTTTTCTCTTGTCAGTGGGATTCACTGATCTATTTATCGATCACTTCCTTAGCAATTTCTTTGTTCCAAGAATTACTTTAGGTGATAGGGTAGGGTATTGAAGAAGACTAAAAATATGTCATGGAGACTATATTACATAAATAATATGCAGTATAAAATAAATAAACAAGGAGATTGTATAAATGCTACAGTGAAAATAAGAAAAGGTGGTATGATAGCAATTATGGGTGGATATTTAACAATGATTAGGAGTTAGTGTTCAAGAATCTGCCTCATAGAGAACCCTAATTCAATTGCTGGCTAGCCTTACCACTTTGGAAAATTGCTTTAACTGCTCTGACCTTGCATTTCCTTACCTGCAAAATGGCAATAAGTATGTTAATAACTATTTCAAAGGGCAATTGAGAGGATTAAATGAACTATTACACGTAAAGTATTTGGAACAGAACCTGGAACGTACTTTAGACTAAGTAGTCAGTGCAGGCATTTCTGACAAAAAAAATAGTTAAGGTAAGACCTGGATGACAAGGAGATGGCTTTGAGAAGCTCTGAGCAGAACACTTACTGAAATAAAATAGTGAAAAATAGCTCATACAAAGGTTCTGATATAAAACCAGGCTTGAGTCTTTTAGGGAAAAAAAGGCCATCGGTGTTAGAAGCATGTTGTGATGGTTAATTTTATATGTCAGCTTGACTGAGCTAAGGGATGCCCACGCAGCTGGTAAAACATTATTTCTGGTTGTGTCTGTGAAGGTGTTTCTGGAAGATATTAGCATTTGATTCAGTAGACAGTAAAGAAGATTCCCCTTGTTAATGTGAGTGGGCATTATCCAATCTGTTGAGAACCTCAACAGAACAAAAAGACAAAGGTAGAGAGGATTCTTTCTGTCTCTTCCTGTGCTGTGACATCCATCTTTTCCTGCATTTGGACATTGGAGCTCCTGATTCATGGGCCTTGGGATTCTAGGACTTACGCTATAGGCCCCCTTGCTTCTCGGGCCACTGGATTGGACTTAACTATACCACCAGCTTTTCCTGATTTTCCAGCTTGCAAATGGCAGATTGTGAGACTTGTCAGCCTTCATAATCATGTGAGCCAATTCCTATAATAAACCTCTTCATATGTATACATGTTATTGGTTTTATTTATCTGGAGAACGCTGACTAATACACATAGTGATCAGGTGGCAAGATGCTAGACCCAGTGAGCTCTTGACAGAGGTTGGATTTATCTTATGTTTGATGGGTTGTCTTCTGAGGAATATAATTAAGGGAGTGGAAGGATATGTTTGGCATAAGAGGCTTTCGTAAAATCCAGTGCTGAAATGATAGTGGCTTGGAGTAGAATGATCTCTGTAGTTGTGGAGGAAAGTAGGCAGACTTCATAGCAAAAAGAAAGGTGCCAAAAATGGAGAATAAGAAGGAGTTGTAAAGGAGGAAAGAGGAAAACTATAAACCATGTTATCATAACAGTCAAGGGAAGACAATTTTAAGAAGGATGGAGTATTCAACCGTCAAATGTTGCTGAGAAGCTGGATCAAATGAAGACAAGGTTGTGGCCATTAGTCATTTGATGATGGTCACTAAATACTTTGAGCACAGTAGTTTTAGGGAAATGCTGTAGATGAAAGGCTGGGTAGGTAAGGTGAGAACGAGAGGCAATGAAATGAAGGCAGCAGTTCTGGACATCTATTCTGAAAAGTTGTACTGCAAAAGATGTCAGGACCAAGCGGACAGAGCGGCAAGTTCAAAGAGCTTTTGGTTTTGGTTTGGGTTGTGTTGATATAGTTGTTTATAATATGGGCAATACTAGAGCATCAGCTTTAATTTTCAAAAATTGTTTGTAACGTCTGGTCAGCAAATACACACAGCAACAATTCCCACACACCCACTTTCCAGCTTTTTCTTTTCCAGGTTTGTTGTGAACTTGAACCATTAAATATGTAAATATTAGCTACAATTTCCAGAAGTTCGGGCCCAGAAGAAATAGTAAACATTCGTCTTCACTATCATGACTCACTCCTGTATCTGTGATTATCAAACATCCGAATTAAGATGTCAGTAGTGGCCAGGGTCCAGCCCATCTCAATGAGTCTGTTTAGAAAAACTAAAGTTCAGCTCAGAAGATTATAAAGTTCACATTGCCCCATCACTTTGGTTTGTGTGGATTTCAACTATTTAGCAATTTTAATTAATTTAAAAGCTACCTATTCTCCAGCCTCTGGACACTCATGCATTCACTTCCACTAAGCACGTCACAGCCAGCATGGCATTTCAACAGTGCATTATGCTCTGAATGTGACACACTGAGAAGATAACAATATCGCCTAAGACAGAGTTCCTTTCCAAGTGTTTAACCTGAATCTAATCATGAGGAAACAATCAGACAAATCCAAATTGAGAACCATTCAGCAAAACAACTAGCCTGAGCCCAACAAAAATGTCCATACCGTACAAATAGAAGGCTGCTGGCCTGAAGGAGATTAAAGAGATGTGACAATGAAATGCAATGTGTGATCACTGATTAGATCTTGGATTAAAAAAAAAAAAGCTAAAAAGGACAGCATTCAGATAATTGGAGATATTTGCATATGGACTGTATATTAGATATAAATTTTATATCAATGTTAAATTCCCTGAGTGTGAGAATTATAGTATAGTTGTAAGGATAATGCTCATGTTTTTAGAAGCTAAATGCTGACTTATTTATGTGAATTATTTTGTCTTTCTTCAATTTGTTCTTAGATGCTTCAGAAGGGGCAGATAGGCAGACAGAGAGAGAAGATACAAAGCAAACAAAACAGACAAAATAAAATATGAATAATTAATACATAAATAAACTACTCATGCTATTGTCTGTGTTTAGAAATTTAATCTGCACACAAATGCTAATAATATTCACTGTCTAATCATAATACATGGTTCAGTTTTCCCCACAAAATTCCAAAATCCTTATAGGCAGGAAATAAGTGATATGCATCTTTATCAAAACACTGAGCTCTAGAAAAAAAGTGCACAAAACTGAAACTCAGAAAATGTTTGCTAACACAAAACCTATAAAAATGCTAAAAGTATTAAAACTGCTAAAAAAAACCCAAACAAATAATATTTAGACACTATAGTAGAAAAAATATACCCCCGTTACATTTTTTTGAAGTTCTGGTAACTATACTTTAGAATAGATGGTTAGTAAAGGACCAAACTCAAAGGGAAAACAATCATCACAGCCTTAGTAACAAAACCACTGGTGAGTGATTATACAAGTCACTGCAAGGCTGCTTTGAAATCAGTGTTCAAAAAACAACTATGAACAAATCCTAGACTTAGAAATTAATATTGTTGGGAATATATCAGTACAAATCATCAAAATTCAAATAAAATTTTCTTAAATCAAATTCATCATTTTAGCTCCAGAAAAATGAACTATTTCATTTTACAGAAGATACAAGAATCTATAAAAATATGTAATGCCAAGACTTTCTGTTGTCAGTAAATAAACTCCTAAAGATTTTAAAGGGTTCGAAAGATTAGGTTTCATCAATTTGTAATTTTTCCCTTCCGTCACTTTGAAAGGACTCTTTATACAAGTCTATTTTGTAGACCTTATAAAGAATCCTCTCATTTCTCTCTCAAAGAACCTGCATTGTGTATGAAGGTTGTGAGGTTAGAGCCAATCTGTGGCATTGGTTTCAATAACTATCATCCCTATCTTCATCTACTTTTAAGGTTCTAAAAAATAATCAAGATAAAAATTTTATTCTTGTGGTTTCAATAGGCAATTTTTCTGTGATTTGCCCTTTGATGTTATAACATGTAAAGTAATGTGGAATTAATCAGAGGGTTCCATTCATGCATGGTAGAAAAATAAAGGTATAAGGTATACAGTGACCGTCTGTGTGGAATCACAGATTTTTATTTGGCCAAGCTTTATAGAATTCATCATTTTTCTCTTTAGAGTATCTCATTTTCCCTCAACATCACCATCCCCCAATACTACCCCCATTTATCATTCCAACCCGTAAAAAAATTATATTGGATGAAAAAAGAATACATGATCCTTCATTAACAAAAGAAAATTAGAAAATGTATTCTTGTCTAAAATGGAGGAATAGCTTTGAATCTTACAAAATAGATTCCTTTGATATTGTGTTCTAATTTGCTCAAGCTGCTGTTAGTTTTATTGAGCAACTCTATATTTTAGAATTTCTGTGCTAAATATACTGCATTAAAGCACACTGTGTTTTACCCTCCTGCTAAGATCAGGCTCAAAGATACAAAAATGGAGGTGGGAAGACTTAGCAATTGAGGCTACACTTAATATACTATTTGAAAAACAAAAAGTGGACTAAAACATATGGCATGTAGGCGAAACTGTGTTTAAAATATATTTCTCCAACAAAAATAAGTTAAGGTGATCTAGGGTTAATAACCAAAGCCGGGAAAAGAAGACTCTTCTGCAACTTACATTGTTTAAAATTATCAGGAACATATATTGAAACATCAAAATTCTCTTCTACATTATAGAAGCCTTTCACATATTCAGAATGTTAAAAATAAATATTTTTGAAGTTATCTTTACTTCCTATTTTTATTCTATGTATGCCTTAACTATCAGTACTTTTAAAAAACTACCACCTCAGGCTTCACGCTGAGATTAATTTGAATATTTTTAGAATCCTCTGCCTTTTAATTAGGTTTCCTCTAAAGTCTTACCTCATTTCTTCTCATTTTACCATTTAATAATATTTCTTTTGATTTCAACTGATGCTCCTAGATCAAATGAACTAGTAATTTCAAGAGATATCTTGATAAGTCTCTCCCAAAATACAGACTTTTTCACCATTGCTCAAAAAGTTTCCCATCTAAGCTAGTAAAACTTGCTTACTTATGCTCGATATTTCCTCTCACTCTTTGAATATCAGAAATGCTTTACAGTAGGCATATTTAGGCTCACCAGTGCAACATGAGCCAGCAGGATAAGAAAGGAAATTTCAATTATGCAACTGCTAGATAAATCCATTTACATTATTTTTCAAAAACAACTATGAACAAATCCTAGACTTAGAAATTAATATCAGACATAATACATACATAAAATATGTACGTAATTTATTCCTACACTATATGTCTAAGTGTTTAATATATTTTAATTTCTCTTTAGGTTATGCCTTTAGAGAGGATTACAGTTTTATTTCCTAAAAACTAAACTGAAAAATCTATATAAACACATATTTCAGATTTGATCCACATAAGTTTTCAGATTCAACATACAAATAAATTTGTGTCTCCAACATAAATCCTTGAATTAAGTGTAAATTTGTTAAGTAACTCCTTGATTACCTGTTTATATCTTGTTTTTATATCAGTTTTTAACATAGAAGCTTCTCCCTTTAAGAGCTTGACCCTACACACACACCCCTACACACACACTGCTAGAGAAGACTGGAATTGAGGCACAGCACCACTCTACTGCTGTCCCGGAGAGACCCACATAGTATTTTAGCTGCATATTCAGATTTTGAACATCTTTATAACACTGCTCTGGAAATCCCCAAACTGCTTTTGCATCTATGAAAATAAAGGGTCCCATTGTTATGCAATGGGCTATAAAGAAAGTACAAGCTTTTTATTCTTATGGATCCTTTTATAGTATCTGATGTTATTGGAGCAGGGACTGCTTGGGGCAAGGGAGAACTAGGCCAAGTTTCGAGCCAGCCAGTTTGTTCATTTCCCTTTATGTTCACTGATGCACCACTTTCAGTAATAAGATCCTTATTCCATGTTTTGGCATTCTAAGTCATGACATTAAAATGACTATAAGGAAACGTATCACAAGCTATTTGTCTTTGCGAGGTAGATAATTTAGAAATGTAAGTTATGTGTTTATTTTTTTTTAAAGATTTTTTGACGTGGACCATTTTTAAAGTCTTTATTGAATTTGTTACAATATTGCTTCTGTTTTCTGTTTTGGTTTTTTGGCCCTGTGGCATGTGGGATCTTAGCTCCCCGACGAGGGTTCGAACTTGCACCCCCTGCATTGGAAGGCGAAGTCTTAACCACTGGACCGCCAGGGAAGTCCCAGTTATGTGTTTAAACCAAGGAAATTAACAAAAACTGTACACTTCAGGATTATTGTTGACTTAATTCTGAGTTTATGATATTTAATGCAGTTAGAATATATACATATATATATATAAATTTTTATATATTTACATATAATATAAATAAATTCCATGTAGACATAGACCTATTGAAAGAAAGTCAGTAGCTATAAATCTCTATTGAAATAATGCAAAAGGGCTTGCTCCAGGCTTCATAATTTCTTTGCCATGTAGACCACTATTTCTAATCCTTTTACGCTTTCCCTAATTTAGACTGTTTAAAACCTCATTCCATAGCAGAGAAAACTGAAAAAAGTATGCTCTATTCTTCCACCTCAGAAACACATGTAGTTACTTCCAGTTTTAGCTCAAACATGTAAAAAGCTTGGAAGCAATCATTCTCATCCCTACGACTAGAAAAAAGCTGAACAAACTAAAAATCAGCATCTTTGTTTGGACTTATGAGAAAAACTGAGGTCACAGGGTAAACTGGCACCCCAAAAACCTGGAGAAATAGGCAAACACAAAGAGTTACAGCTAGAAATGCTTGCCTAAATTAGAAGCAACCGAAAACATAAAGTGGTGGGAACACATACATGATAATTTTGATGAATTTCTGCAGGCTGATTATGGACTAGCGTGAGAGTGAGAACTCCTGGAGGACACGGTTTTGGGGGATACCAACATACTTTCAAGGGTTTTACCCTTAAGAAACTGCATGAGGTTCTCAAAAGGAAGAGCCAGGAGAGATTCCTCATGGTTTTAGGAGAGGTGAGGAAAGGAAGAGTAACCAATGTGAAATGTACCAGAGCATTCTCCATACCAAAAGCCTACTCTCCAGAGAAAAAGACTTTACCAGAGTCTTATCAACCTGGAGGAAGGTCATTTCCCAGACATGATCCCCCCTATAGCCTTTCAGTCTTACCTAAAAGGAGAAAAAATAAATAAAAGCTAAGAAACACTTGTCAAGGTCACAGCCCAGGGATACAGGCCCACCAAAAATATCAGAAGATTATAGTTTCTCAACTTCATAAAGAACATCTACAAAAACACCTACAACTAATGTCATACTTAATAGTGAGGTTCTGGCCCCTAAGAGTGTGAGAAAAGCAAATATATCCTCTCTCAGCACTCCTAATGCAATTTCATACTGAGAGCTAGTGCAATAAGATAACTAATTAACCAACTAACTAACTAAATAAATAAAAGCTGTACCAATTGGGGGGGGGGAAGCCCTATTTTTGTTGGCAGATAATATGATTGTCTGTGAAGAAAATTTAAAAATCAACTAAAACTCCTAGGAATAATAAGTGAGTATAGCATGGTCACAGGACAAAAGGTTAATATACAAGTTCAACTGCATTCCTATACACCAGCAATGGCTGTGTGGTTAATTTGAGATTTTAAAAACACATTATTTACAATAGCACCCCCAAAATAAATACATTAAAATATGTACAGGATCTATATATGGAAAATTACAAAATCCTGAGAAAAGAAATTTAAAAATTAAATAGGGCTTCCCTGGTGGCGCAGTGGTTGAGAGTCCGCCTGCCGATGCAGGGGACACGGGTTCGTGCCCCAGTCCGGGAAGATCCCATGTGCCGCGGAGCGGATGGGCCGGTGAGCCATGGCCGCTGGGCCTGCATGTCTGGAGCCTGTGCTCCGCAGTGGGAGAGGCCACAACAGTGAGAGGCCCACATACAGCAAAAAAAAAAAAAAAATTAAATAAATGCAGAGATAATTCATATTTATGGATTGGAAGACTCATATTGTTAAGGTATTAAATTTTCATATTTTGAATTCTGGATTCAAAAATTAATGCAGAGATAATTCATATTTATGGTTTGGAAGACTCATATTGTTAAGGTATTAAATTTTCATATTTTGAATTCTGGATTCAACACAATCCAAATCAAACTCCAAGAAAGTTATTTGCAGGCTATATAAAAACTGAATGCAAAATTGAGATAGAGAGGCAAAATACCTAGAAGATCCAACACAATAATAAGATTAAAGTTGGAGAACTCACATTACCTGATTTCATGACTTGGCATGAAGTTACAGTAATCAAGAGAGTATGATATTGATGACAGAATAAGCCTACAGATCAATGGAATGAAGTAGAGACCCCAGAAATAGCTCCATACAAATATAATCAACTAACTTTAGACAAAAAGCAAAGGTAATTCAATGGAAATAGAATATTCTTTTCAACAAATGATGCTGGAACAACTGGACATTGACATGTGAAAAAGTATGGCTTGACAAAGACCTTTACACTTTTCAAAAAATTAACTCAAAATATTAAATGGAAAGCTCTAAAACTTCTAGAAGACAACGTAAGAGAAAACCACCAATCTGGGTTTCTTGATGAATTTTTTAATACAAGACCTTAAAGCATGATCCATGAAAGAAATATTGATGAGTTGGACTTCATTAAAATTATAAAAATTTCTTCTCTATGAAAGACATTGTTAAGGGAATCCAAATACTAGGAGAAAATAGTTGCAAAATATATATCTGATAAAGGACTTGTGACCAAAACAACGAACTCTCAAAACTCAACAGTAAGAAAAGAAATAATCCAATTGAAAAATGGGCAAAAGATTTGAATAGCCACCTTACCAGAAAAACGTATACAGTGTGGTGTCCACAAATACGGTGGAGTAGGTAACTCCATAGTACCATCTCTCCAAAGAAACATCAAAAAATCAAGCAAAAACTGTTAGAATAAACATTGCCAGAACTTTAGAAAATTGCCAAAGGTCTACAGCGACAAAGAAAATGCTGAAACAGGAGCAAGGCAACTTTCAAACAACAAGGAAGCTTTGCAACATTTTTACTTGCCCTCGCCATACTCTCCTTTCCAGCTCAGTGGCAGTCTTGAAGATGGCAGCTCACACTGCAAATGTAGGACCCTGTGCTCTGGTTCTGGAGGGATCAGAACTGAACCTTTTCTTAAAGAATGGCATTTGTCTGCTTGTCAGCTTCCTGCCTGGAAGCTGTCTGAAGAAATGACACAAAGTGCATGTCTTTGTTTCTCCTAACTCAGAATTTACTCATGGCAGACTCACTGTCATTCCTCAAAAATATTCTAAGAAATGAACAACTTGCTGCCACCTGGGGCAAAAGAATACAGTGGAGGCAAACAGAGAGTGTTGAAAGCCTGAGAGGAAAAGCTGGAGAGTTTCTTTGGGAAATTAGGGTAGTCAAAAGAGCTGGGGTATTTGGAAAAATCACACACATGTGCATGTCCAGGGCAGGATGCATGCTCAGAAAAGACCTGAGAAGACCCTAAGTGTTCACCTATAACTGATCTGTAGCCTTGGTGCAAACATGAAGTTAAGGCTGTCAGAGTTGTAAATGGCCTCCCAGGCTAAGTGCTGAAAGGCCCCAACATGGAGCCAATCTGCAAAGCAGGGGAGTTCTTTGGTTTGTTCATTTGTTTGTTTTTGTAGTGTTGTTCTTCATTATTATTCAGCAAAAAATATTTTCTAATTTCCTGTGTGATATTTTCTTTGACCTATGAGTTATCCAGAGTTGCTTACTTTCCAAATATTTTGGGATTTTCTTGCTATTCCTATTGATGTCTATTTAATACCATTACTGGCAGAAAACAAAACTTTGTATGTTTCAATCATTTGAAATGTATTCAGATGTGGTGGGGACCAGATTTTCTCACTGCTGGAGGGGAAGTTTATAGCTAAGCAATAGGATAAGTCAAGAATGGTCCATGTAGTAATGGACTAGAATTGGAGACATAAATATGAACTCAGGTTTAGCTTAATGAAGATACCATTGGTTACATATAGAAATATATAAATATGTGTATGGTACAGACATATATATTTCCTTGCTCTGTCAGCTGAGACTACCTAGAAGAAATGACACACAGCAGTAGCAATAAACAATACACCAGATCTTGGTTTCTTGGTTTCTAATACCATTCTTCCTTAAAAGGAACCAGGGATCCTTGGCAAAATGGCTGACTAGAAATGAATGGAGCAGGAAATATATAAGATGAGGCTTGAGCATCTTGCAGTGCCAGAAATAAGGGAGTAAAATAATAATAATAATGGTGATGATGATGATGGCAGTAAGTCAAAGGCACAGAGAAGCCAAGTTAAAGAACTTCCAATGACCAAAATTGGAAAAATTTGAGCAAACAAATATATAAAATAGTATTAGATTACAACCTAAAGTTTCAGTACATACCTATGAGTCTTGTACTGATATAAATGAATGACTGAACAAATAAACCAGTGGAAGATGAGGGACGAATCTCAGGATGAGAAGCATAACTTCCAATACCTTAAGTGTAGGCTGCACCAAGTGACTTCCTTCAAAAGAGTGCAGAATGTGAAAGGAAAAAGGAAGAGTAACTTTATAGTGGAGAAACCTGACAAACACTACTTCATCCAAGTGATCAAGGTTGACATCACTTATCAACATAAGTCAGGTTGATAGGATACTTTACCTCTGTGATCTTCCTCCCCAAAACTTACAACCCCAGTCTAATAATAAGGAAAAAAATCAGAAAAATTCCAATAGAGGGGTATTCTGAAATATATATGACCAATACTCCTCAAAATTGTCAAGGTCATCAAAAACAGTGAAGGTTTGAGAAACTGTCACAGCCAAGAGGAGCTTGCAGGAGACATGACAACTAAATGTGATGTGGTATCCTAGATGGAAATCCTGGATTTTTACATTAGGTGAAAAGTAAGGAAACCTGAATAAAGTATGGACTTAATTATAATAAATCGCATAGTAACGTGTGATGTTAATAGTAGGAGTACCTGGGTTTAGGGTATATGAAAACACTCTCTTTTTCACAATTTTTATGTAAATCTAAAACTTTAAAAAACAAAGTTTAATTTTAAAAAGATATAAGAAACCCTCCTCAAAAAAATATATTTACTTACACGTGCAATTTTTTTGTGAGGTAGGTATGGGCAGGGGATGGAGAAAGCTCTTATGGACTAGGAAATAGATGCATTTGAGGAGAAATGATATGTAAGCAGCATCCTTATAAAAGGTAATTATCCAATGAGTAGTTCCATGACTGGGTTGAGTGGCCAGTCATGCTGTGCATTTTTAAGACTACAGACTGCTCATTACTAGGGGCTGTCATTTTACCACCTCTCCCTGAGTGGTGGGCACCACAGAAGGAGCTAGACATTTAGAGATTCTAAACAGATATTATTCCGACCTTTATTTGTGTTCACATCTTTGCAAAAACTCATGTTGTCCCCTCTCCCTTTTTGCTCACAGTCCAGTGTTCATATAATTCTCCTTGAGGCTGATGACACAAGAGCCCTAGGACCTATGACTGACACAGTTAAAAAAAAAAAAAAAAAGAAGGCATATGCTTGACTAGTCAAGCTGAACAATTTGCCTGACCTGTGACAAACCCTGCATGATGCCCCAGCAGTAGTTCTGAGTTAGATTGGTAAGACCTTTCCATAGCCCTAGATTCTTCATCCATGCCCTAAACAGAGTTATTCTGCATAAATTAGTATAAAGAGAAGACTAGATAGAGAAAAGTTTTACTTGGATATGAAATAGGTTACTACAAATTGGCTGATGGTACCTGCCAAAGAGGAGAAAGATGTTTTAAACAATAAGAGGACTTCCATTTCCAGTTAGGACTGAAAACGTAATAATGTTGATCTAACCATAAAAATGAAAATAAGCTGAACAAATTACCAAACAGTATCTAAAATAAATTCAGAGAGACGAGAATGCAAAGAAATCAAAGTAAGCTAATATCCAGAAAAGGATGAGTGCATAGTATAAGAGAAGACATCATCACTGCTTTCATCCTTGGTGAAGCAGAAGAAAGAAGACTCTGCCATAGACTGAGGAAAAGACACCAGACAAATTCATACATACTTTTTATAGCTACATACGGGCTGACATGATAAATTAGAATTCCAAAGAGCCCCACCACACAGCAAGTTGTCTTCATCTACCAACCCTTTTCATAGTCCTACAGCAAATTCAGGAATAGACCAAAGACGGGGTTCAAGGTAAAATAACTGTGAGATCCTCCCAGAGGCATGTGGGGCTTTTCACTAAACAAAGCAACACCTGACTGAATGAAGTCAGGACAAGAGAGCTGAAAGGAAATCCTGAGAGGCACTCACTCTCTGCCTTAACCAATGTTAAGGCAACCAACGTTAAGGCAACGTTAAAGCAACATTAAGGTACACATTTATATAAGTATATATGTTTTAAAAGATTATTGACCATTTAGAACAAAATAATAACAGTGCATTGTGAGGATGTTAGCATATGAAGAAATATAAAGTATGATAGGAGCCAAAACGGAGGGAAGGGCAAATGAAATGATACTATTATAAGGTTTACACATTTGCCATGAAGTCACATAATATAATTTAAAACTAGGTTGTGGTGTTATAGACAAATCTTGTAAACTTTATAATAGCCACTCAAATATAAAACAAAGAAATATAGCTAATGAATCAACAGAGGACATAAAATGAGATATTAAAAAATGTTCAGCTTACTGAGAAAAGTCAGGAAAGGAGAAACAGAGAAACAAGACAAATCAAATAGGAAGCAAATACCAAGATAGTAGACTTCAATATAAGCATACTAATAATAACATTAAATACGAATGACCTAAACACTCCAACTGAAAGCAGAGATTGTCAGACTGGACAAGAAGAATGATCCAACTATATGTTGCATATAAGAAATACTGTCGACTTTCTGGTTTCAGTTCTGACATGTAAAGAGCTACTTGCAACCAGACAACCAGAAAAAGTTGGAAAAATTGAAAATCAGGGACTTTTCTTGGGCCCATAAGAGATCTGAGATTGCAGAACAAACCACCATCTTTAAACCTGGAGAGACAGGCACATCTTAGAGAGATACAACTGAAACCTGTTTACCTAAAACAGAATCCACTGGAGCCATAAACTGATAGGAACTCTTAAGTGGGAATCATGACTAATTGCTGGAGGCTGATTATGGACTAGATGTAGAGTGAGAAATTCCTGAGGGCTGCAGTATTGGGTGGGAAGAGTTACACCTGAGTTTTTCCTACAGAAACCCCACCAGGTTCTCACAGTGAGGATCCAAGAGAGCCCCCTAGTGGCTGTGGAAGGGAAGGACAAGAGTAGCCACTGTGAAGCACAATGGAGTCTTCTCCATAGCAAAAGCCTGATCTCCAAGGGAAAGGACTTGGCAAGAGCACAAAACCTAGGAAGATGATTCCTTCCTATTCAATGAAATAGATTGAAAGAGAGTAGGGGGAAGAGAGGACAAAAGCTAAGCCACTTGAGGAACACTCGTGAAGTTCATAACCCTGAGAAACAGGCCCACTTAAAAGGCTAGATTATTCAGAATATTATAAAATGCTTCTACTCCCCCACTTATAACCACACCAACAAGCCACCAGTATAATGATAGTGCATTATAGCTGAAGAGAAACAAGACACAGACTTTCTCTGAGCAGGAATACACAGGGAAGCCCAAATATAACAGGGAGTAAAACAGTAACACCGGAAAAATTAGAAGTCCCTGGTACCTATAGCTACACCAAATATTAAACATAGCCCAACTCCTAGCAGATTAGCATAAATCCTCACACTAAGGACCTGCTTACCTCAGTTCCTACTGCCTAATGCAACATATCTGGCTTTCAACAAAAAATTAGCAGTCATGCCAAAAGGCAAGTAAAAACATTCTGAAGAAAGGAAACAATCATTAGAACAACACTCAGACAAGAAACGGATGTTGGAATTATCATACGGGAATTTCAAATAACTATGATTAATATGTTATGACCCCTAATAGTGCAAATATATAACAGTCAAGAACAGATGGGTAATGCATCAGAGAGATGGAAACTCTAAGAAAGAATCAAGAGGAAATGTTAGAACACAGTAACAGAAATGAAATGTCTTTGATGGACTCATCAGAAAACTGGACATGGCCAAGGAAAGAACTAGTGCACTTGAAGATAGGATGAAATATGCCAACCTGAAATGTAAAGAAAAAAAACAACAACTGTGAGACAATATCAAAAGGTGTAACATATACATAATTTTAATACCAGGACAATCAAACCCACTGTTTCAGGAAGCTGAGAGAAGGATAATTATCTCCCCATGCTCCCCATACCCCCCGAAAAAAGCCCTCAGAAAACAAACATGCATATATATATACAGGCATGTCATAGTCAAACTTCAGAAAACAAGAACAAGTTAGATATAGAGACAGACAAATTGAATGTAAAAGAGTAAATACAGTTATCGTCAGAAAATTTTTTAAAAATTGATAATGATAAAAAGGTCAATTAATGAGAAAGACATATTAATACTAAAAGTATATGTACCTAAAAATAGATTCAAATGCATGAAGCAAAATTTGAAGAACTAAAATGGAGTAATAAACAGCTGTAATCATACTGAAAATTTTAACATGGTCTTCTCAGTAACTGAGAGAACAATGAAGTGAATGCTGTTAAGGAGAAATACTATTTCTGCTATTTCTGTAGTCTCTAGAGACACACTGACTGGGTTCAAGTTTCAGCTTTGTGACCTTGAACTAGTTACCTAATCTCTTTCTGCCTCAATCTTCTAATTAACAAAATGGGGATAGTAATACCATAGGATTGTTGAAAGGATTAAACGGGTTAATACGTACAAAACAATAAGAACTGTGCCTGGCACACTGTAAGAAATATATGGTTTATTTTTTATATTTAAACAAACTGAAGGACAGTTGGCTTAAATTCTTGTTTGTGTAGCTTCATTTAGGAAAACATCTCTCTGAGTTTCATTGCTGTATTCTTTGTGTGTGATTAGCTACAAGGTTTTTCAGCATAAGTTCTTCCATAGAACTTCACTCAAGACTTACAAAGATCAGTGACATATCACCAGGTTTCTGTATCAATCTCTATTTGTCCAATTCTGTCCCTTCTCTATCACAACCCTCTTCTGTATTTTATTCATAGCCATATCAGTGAATATATTTAGAGACCATACTCTTTTATCTTGTCTTTGCAATTTATTATTCACATGACCTTAAACAAATTGCTCCTACTTCACGGTGTCACGATTTCATTACCTGTAAAATGTGGACCACGCTTCTGATTCAGCTCACTAAGCTTCTGTAAGCGTTGCCTAATTAATGAAGTAAAAGTGCTTCAAAAAGCAGAGTGCTTCGTGCATTTCTCAAACTTCATAAGAGCGCAGTTTGACAGTCAGTAAAAAGCCAGGTGTTTGTGACTGGCTGTCTTGGAGCCTCTGCAGCTCTCCTGGAAATGTGTATGTGTGTCCTGTGTCACTTTCATTCCTTCCCTCATATTAATGGATGTACCAGAGAAACTTCAGAGACTTATTTTTCGTCTTTCAGAAGAATCTTCTTTGTAAAGAAGCTAGAATATACTATGCAAAAATAATGAAAGTACATTGTGGTTTTATATCTTATAGGCACTGTAAGAAATTTCTACAAAGGAATATGTGAGGTATATTTCTCAGATGTTTAATGATTAATTCATCTATTTTGGAGAGCTCATAGGATAAGAATTCTATTTTATTTGGGAGATTCACATCTACTCTTCTGTAGTAATGGTGGTGGGTTTTTGCAGTCATTCATCATATTCTTTAGTTTGGTACTCCACAGGTGGAATGAATTCCACCAGAGATTGTTGTGGAAGACATAACTATGGACCAGAGGAATGTTACTCAAGTTACTTCTTTGGAACACTACTGTATCAAAAGATATAGCAAAGGATGCCAAAATCAAATAGGTCAATGATGATATATCTACTTCTTGGATAGTCACAATGTACTCTAATGTATTTAAAGACCATTCATTCATTCATGGAATCTTTACTGAATGTCTATATGTCAGGGAATTTTCTAGATTCTGATGGCACACAATTAAACAAAACAGACTGAATTTTCTCCTTTTGGAAATCCATAGTCTAATGTTTACAGGAAACCCCTATTTCACAAAAGAAACCTAACTTAATTCGCATTAACCTAGCACATACTAAACTTCCATAAACTCTCCTCATAGAAGAGAAATTAAAATATCATGGGTATCCCAATATTGTTGGGAACACAATTTTGAAAGTGGTGATGGTATAAAAATCAGCTCTTTTGACTCCGTGGCTTCTATCTCTTTAATATTTGCCTAACTATATCAGAAATGAATGTCATGGCTGGTATATACTCAACCGGTATAGATTGCCTAACAGACACTCTACTTGGCATTACACATTATGTTTGTGAATTTTGAGTTATCACAATCCCAAAGGATTCAATTTGTTACATTTAAGATTAATGAGGCACTGGATAGCCATTAAGAAGCTATTTAAGAATATGCATTTAATTAAAATGAATTATGTATATGCATTAATGCCATTCAACCTTTTTAATTTAGAGAGATAAATCATGGCTATTTCACTGCTGAGAAGGGTCCTAACGTTGGCAAATTGAATATTGATGTTACAATGCCCAAATAATTAATGCCGGTCAGATTCATCCATAATGTGTATATCCTAAGACTTAGCCCACCAGAGAAAATTAAATATTTATTTTTTAGTTGACTATGTGTATGAACTTGCACATTTAATGAGCTACAATGGGTAGTTTAACGTTACTTACACATAATCTCTGAATACAAAGCAAGTGGTAACATCAGTTCTCAAAATACTGACCAGCAATAAGGCTTAACTTATTCATCAGCATTACTGACTCAGTATGAATGTTTTCCTTTAAACACAACCACTATTCGTATGCAACACAGTTACCACCTATTGACTTAGTAATTCTTCCAGGGGCATTTTTTTCTGCCCAAGGGAAATGATGCCAATACTTTAATTCTACCAAGTTTGTATTCAGAACAATGTCATATATCCAATGGATAGATACCTGAATACCATGGTGGACAGAAGTTCTCTCTTTTCTTCTGTATCTCATAGTGCCTCTAATAGATAGGTGTTCTATCTGTTCATAGTGAGTTTAGTTGATTGAAGAGGAGAAATATGAATAATAAAAGTAGATCTGAAAGCCAACATTTGCTGAGATTAAACTAAATACTTTCCTTGAAGTAATTTACGAAATTCTCACAGTAATCATATTGGTTAGGTACTATTATTATTCTCCTTTTACAGATAAGGAAATGGAGACATAAAAGGTTAAATGATTTGTTCAAGATCACAGAGTTGATACTTAATAAAGCCTAGGTTCGAATTCCAGCAATCTGACTCCTCAGCCTGCTTAAGTTTTGCTGTACAGGCTTAGTAAGTGTAGAGCATCTCACAGTATCACAAAGTCTAAGGAACTCACAGTCCATCTCTTTTGTTGGTTTCTTATTCATATTCAGTGAAGTTAATAGTTTTATAGGACTAATAACAAATCCATTCTGAGTCACATATTTCAGTTCTCCGTGTGTTTTCTAAGAAAATCTAATTCCGTACAAGCACACATTCTTTGTGTCTCACAATAAGGAAACCCACCTAAACCTCTTGAAATATATGTGTATACACACACACATACACACACACACACACACACACACACACACATTTAGTGTCAAGTATAGTAGGAACTCAAATATGAATAAAGAGATGAATTTTATATAAGCTCTTAGGTCTTTATAGAATTAGAATTCTTTCATTGAAAAATAGAAGAAAAATAATATTTAACTAGAAGCTTCCTTTTAGAAATGGAAATAATCTATTAGTTACCCAGGGAGAAGTAGTGAAATGTCAAGGCTAATGTGATTACAGTTTCCTAAAAACATTTCATTTGTTTTTCAATCACCAATGTCACAACGGCAGCCATCTGACTATAAGCATAACAATAACCGTAAAAGGCTTATATCACATGGTTTAGGCTGTGCTTTCACCAAGAGCTTCACAGCAGTTTAATCAATAAAGCAGCACAAGCTGTGAACAATTATAATAAAACACCTTAAGAATGATCCACAATTAAAAGGTAGAGGAAAAAAAGCTCTTCAATTTGGATAAACCAATCTGCCACTCAGTTTGATAAAGTTCAGTTGAAGTGTTCTGACACTCTCATGGCACCTATCAGCAGAAAGATCTGTAGCCTTGAATCTAAATTAACTCGTCAGGTTGTACAAGAGTAAAGAATCATAAGCCTCTAGTTACACACACTGGAGTATTACTTGTAACCTAACAAGCAAATTCCTACTGAAATTTCACATTGCAATTTACCAGGAGGTATCCATACGGAATTTAACAAGTGGTTTGAAATATATTTCTAAAATATGACAGTTCTTCATTTTAACATATAAAAATTGATAGACCCATGCTTACAATTAATATAAAAATATACAGTTATCACCTATAATTTGATAGACAGGAGGGATTAACAGTAAGTAAGACATACTCATCATTCTTTTGGGGCTTGCCTTTTTGTGATGTTCCATTCTACACTAAACTTGAAGAATTGGTTAGTGAGGAGAGTGGGGGGGTGGGGGGCATACCTACAGGTTCGTCCAGACAAAAGGACTGGGTAAAATGTGAGTGCCTAAAATATCTTAACCTTCAGAATTGCAAGTAGTTTGCAGGCAAAGCAGGCATGTAAGAAAGTAGTGGTATATGAAGCTTAATATTAAAAGATTTTAAGTCAGAGAGTGACATGATTTGAGTTTCCAAATTGCAACTTAGAAATAATTATCTGGCTCCAGAGACAAGAATAGATAAAAAGAAGCAAAACTAGAGAATATTACATTATTTCAAAGTAGAAGTGATGAGTTGAATTTTTTCAGTCAGCTCTGCCAATGTGGGTGAGATGGATTCATCTGAAGGGTCTAGAACAGAATGTAGAATAGAGGTGTAGGGGTTTTTTGCAGGGTAGGCCTCAAGGTTGTACTTCTCCAATTTTGGGTCTCGACATCTGTTCACTGAGAGAAGAGGTGAGTAATATCATGGGCATACTTCCGAACACTGGTTAATATATCTTTATACCATTCCTTGGACATCTAGACATCATCTTTCCCATTTTCATATTCCCTTAGTTAGTGGCTGGATTGTAGGGGTAATGGTGCTTTTAAGACCTATGAGTAATACCAAGGATGGAAATTTACTGTGGAAATAGGTGCACTAGGAGATGGTGACATTACATGAAAAATCCATGGCAGGTAGAGGATGTATTATCTGAAGAAAATGTAGCTAGAGTAGGATCACTCAAATCTAGTTGAGATATACATCTGGCTATAAGTCCTCAGAGTTGGCAGCAGACTTGTAGATTAGAAACAGGGAGGTTAGAAGAGTAACTTCCTAAATTGTAATGCTAACTGAGATCCAAGATCTGTGGAATGATGCCTAGGGAATCCATGGAAGTCAGAATAATTCCTGGGTGAATAACAAAGCAGTGGATAAAACAGTATGGAAACAATGCATAGACTGAAGTGTGCTGGTTTACTGTTTATTCATAAATAATGGCGTATTGTCCTTGTCATTGGTATATTCTTCATAGGTCTCTCTCATGTTTCTGTACACCTTGTCAGCAGAGGTGATGACAACTTCTGTTTAGAACTCCTTTTGCAAGGATGTTTATATAGCAAACGTTTTTGGAAGATAGGGATAGTTTCTCTTGGTTCAGAGAGCAGATTTGTTTGCCATCCAATATAGCGAAGATAATGTCTCCCTCCAGGGGAAAGATTGAACAGCTCTGCTTGCAGTCCCTTTAAAGGACTGGAGTTTCTTTAGCTCAGGGTTCCTTAGCTATGATGCAAATGAACTACATGCACAGCTTACACCTGATCACTTCACACTTTTCTCATGGGACTTAGAGGACAAGGGAAAATAATGCAAACACATAGTTCACACTCCCTGCTGAGATGTGTAACAAAGTGATTTGTGTTTGACCCAAGGGTCTCATATCTTTTGCCAGAAACCAGTAACTGCAGCTGGCTAACCTTTTAGCTTGTAAGTAGGGTAACACTCTCAAATCCTTCAAAGTTCTTGACAGGATAGTTATTTTATAATGGCATAACAAAAGAGGCATCTCAGCTATTTTTTGAGAATATTTTCATCATAGTTCTAGTTTTCAGGAATATGTACACTTTAATTCAATTTGTTATAGACGGACCACATCAGTACTGTCACATAATAAACTAATTGGTGACATAAGCGGAAGGGAGGGGGAAGTACACTCAGAATAAGATGTTTTTAAATTCACTGTAGCCTGATTACAGAATCAGAATATGCAACTTTTAAAAGAGGCCCCAACATAGCCAGATTTTCACCACATGAATTCATTTGTCTCTACAGCCCAGATGCTTGCCCCAAGTCCTAATGCTTTGTTCTTGTATTGTCCACGAATTTTCATCTAGAATAGGCTCAGAGACTTTGAATCTTTCACTCTTCACTGCCTGAATTTAATGTTTTCCTCTTGGCCGGTTCTAGCTTCTCCTTGTAGTCTGTTCTAAACTGCACTTTCATGGTTTGGGAGTTTCAACCATGCAGGTGGCCAACAAAATCTAACTTAAACCCGTACATATTGTCAAACATGTGTTGCTGCTGTGAATACAGTTATGCTGAAATACAATTATTAAGAAACAGATTGATAATTAGTGTGAAAACATGAAGCCAGTGGATCATACCAGCAAGAAAGAGCCAATTGTGTTATTTCCAAACTCGGTGTTTTGTGATCTCACATTGGAATCTTGAAATTCACTGTAGTGGGAATATTATATCATGGAAATAAGCAAATGCTGAATATTAGGCCTTTTTTTTTTTTTTTTCTGGACAATCAGTGGCACAACCAGAGTATATCCATATTCACATTTCGAAACCAAAACACAATTTTGGGGACTAAATAATTTTTGATGATTTTATTTTTTATTTATTTATGTTTTTAAAAAGGTCCCCAGGAAATTCTCTTTATATTTTCTTCCTTCCTTCCTTCCTTCCTTCCTTCCTTTCTGCCTTTCTTTCTTCCTTTCTTTCATCTTTTTGGCTGCATTAGGTCTTCATTGCTGCTTGTGGGCTTTCTCTAGTTGCGGCGAGCGGGGGCTACTCTTTGGTGCGGTGCACGGGCTTCTCATTGTGGTGGCTTCTCTTGTTGTGGAGCATGGACTCTAGGTGCGCAGACTTCAGTAGTTGTCACACGCAGGCTCAGTAGTTGTGGCTTACAGGTTGTAAAGTGTGGGCTCAGTAGTTGTGGCACACGGGCTTAGTTGCTCCACAGCATGTGGGATCTTTCCAGACCAGAGCTCAAACCTATGCCCCTCCATTGGCAAGCAGATTCTTAAACACTGCGCCACCAGGGAAGTCCTGTTTTTGATTATTTTAATGTTCAGTTTATTATTCAGGTAAGTCGAGTTCTTTACTGGAAAACAAAAACAAAAGTAACATGGACCTTAGTCAATAAAGCAATGGAGATAATACTGAAGTCTTAGTAGAAGGCAACCATTCACACAATTTTTTCCAAAGTTCTCCCTAAATACTGGAGATATTAATATTTTTTATGGTACAAAATTATAAGGCATGGCTGGATACTGAAAACAAATCTAGAAGCTTACAAGTAGTTTCTTGGAATAATTTTATCTTTGTGACTTAATTATAGCTCATTTAACATCAAAATAACCAGAAATCTTTAATGAAAATCATAAACTCAATATAAAAAATGAAAAAGAATATGATGTAAAGAATTTTAAAAAGAAGTAAAAGCAAATATACTGGGGAATACATTACATTCACATGTACAAAAATATTAAAATCTTGGATTGGGTTTTTTAATATGTATGGTGACTGAGACAATTAAAACATAATGACACAGGCACTATGGACTCTGGTCTGAAGAGCCAGGTGTAAGGCCTCTGCCCCCCAGCACCAATGAGCAAGTGAAACTAGAAAGCACAAAGGAAAAAAAGGGAGAATTCTTTTTAAAATATGAAGAAGGAAATCTCCTTGATCCAACACACTGGAAAGCTAACTCAAAGAACACATTGAAGAAGATTTGAAGCTGTGTGGCTGACAATGTCTTGGTGCTCCGGCTGGCTGTCAGGCCTGAGCCTCCGAGTGGGAGAGCCGAGTTCAGGACATTGGACCACCAGAGACCTCCTGGCCCCATGTAACATCAACTGGAGAGAGCTCTACCAGAGATCTCCATCTCAATGCTAAGACCCAGCTCCACTAATGACAAGCAAGCTCCAGTGCTGGACACCCCATGCGAAACAACTAGGAAGACAGGAACACAACCTCACCCATTAGCAGACAGGTGGCCTAAAATCAAACTAAGTTCACAGACACCCCAAAACACACCACCGGACGCAGCCCTGCCCACCTGAAAGAGGAGATCCAGCCTCATCAATGAGAATACAGGCACCAGTCCCCTCCACCAGGAAGCCTACACAACCCAATGAACCAACCTTAGCCACTGGGGACAGACACCAAAAACAACAGGAACTATGAACCTGTAGCCTGAGAAAAGGAGAGCACAAACACAGTAAGTTAAGCAAAATGAGAAGACAGAGAAATAAACAGCAGATGAAGGAACAAGGTAAAAACCCACCAGACCAAATAAATGAAGAGGAAATAGGCAGTCTGCCTGAAAAAGAATTCGGAGTAATGATAGTAAAGATGATCCAAAATCTTGGAAATAGAATAGACAACATGCAAGAAATGTTTAACAAGGACCTAGAAGAACTAAAGAGCAAACAAACACTGATGAACAACACAGTAAATGAAATTAAAAATTCTCTAGAAGGAATCAATAGCAGAATAACTGAGGCAGAAAAACGGATAAGTAACCTGGAAAATAAAATAGTGGAAATAACTACCACAGAGCAGAATAAAGAAAAAAGAATGAAAAGAATTGAGGACATTCTCAGAGACCTCTGGGAAAACATTAAATGCATCAACATTTGAATTATAGGGGTCCCAGAAGAAAAATACAAAAAGAAAGGGACTGAGAAAATATTTGAAGAGATTATAGTTGAAAACTTCCCTAACATCGGAAAGGAAATAGCAAATCAAATCAAGGATGTGCAAGAGTCCCATACAGGATAAATCCAAGGAGAAACATGCTAAGACACATAGTAATCAAACTATCAAAAATTAAATACAAAGGAAAAATATTAAAAGCAGCAAGGGAAAAGCAACAAATAACATACAAGGGAAACCCCATAAGGTTAACAGCTGATCTTTCAGCAGAAACTCTGCAAGCCAGAGGGAGTGGCAGGACATATTAAAAGTGATGAAAGGGAGGAACCTACAACCAAGATTCCTCTACCCAGCAAGGATCTCATTCAGATTCGACAGAGAAATTAAAACCTTTACAGAGAAGCCAAAGCTCAGAGAATTCAGCACCACCAAACTAGCTTTACAACAAATACTAAAGGAACTTCTCTAGGCAGGAAAAACAAGAAAGGAAAAGACATAAAATAACAAACCCAAAACAATTAA